>NC_079160.1:45538777-45854853 GCF_947563725.1 Argiope bruennichi
TAAAAAATTTTCAGGGCTCATTAATCTTGTTAAGAAATTTGTTAATTTAAAATAGGAATAAAAGTTTTTGAAGTATTTTTGAATAGACTATTACAAAACGGTTTCTTTTCTTTTTTTCCAATAGGTTGGGATAAACGAATCTAAATTAGAATTTCTATTTCCGGTACTATTAACCACTTACCAAAGATTAATCGCCAAAAAACTCGCCAAGGATCACAAGATAGATTCAGTAAAAATGCTAAATTTACGCCGAAGATTCATGTTTCCCAACAGTTGTACTCCAATGGCATGTAAGAAGTTTTCTAGAGAGTATGCGAGAAAGTTTGGGGGAGACCCCCTAATTTAATAGATGAAGTAAAAAAATAATAAAATTAACTTTTATCGAAGTTGATAACTTAGAGATTTTACATAATAATGTATTTGATTTTTTTGAAGCAAAAAACGATAAAAAATAGAGTTAAAAAAAGCAAAACATAAAGAGCTGCAAGTAAATTCTCAATACATTAGAAGATGACCAACAATTAACAGTATTATACTATATCGTTCAAAAGTGCTAAATTTATTAAAATTCTCCAATTTTCAAGCTGCTTGAAAAATTATCTGATCCAAAGCTAAATAAAAGCTAAGAACAATTGTATGGCTTATAAAAGAATAATTATGGTAGAAAATGCGATAAAACTGTTCTAACAAGAAAATTCTTTCTGAATTCTGAGCAAACGATTTCATTCTCACGATTCTTCCAAACTTCAAATAAGATGGAACGGTTTTTAATTGGCTCTCTCAAGTTCATTTTAACTCAATTGAAAGGATGAAAGACGGTTATTTCTCTTACAGATGGAAGTAACCTACTTTGCGTTTGTTGTGCAGTGCTATTTATTTCATTCGATCGTGGATCTGTGACACCTAGAATTAGTGGTCAAAACAAAAGCATAACCGTGACATTCTGTTCCTACGTCGTCATAAGCGATTCTTGTCATATAATTGAATGTGTAATTTGGCTGACTCATTACATATGAGTCAGTCACACCAATCAGAAAAATAGGATCTGTTTCACTGCTACAGTAGGTTTCGAGATATACAACAGGTGTTAAAAAATTACTCAAACGTTAAAAGTCGCAAAGATGTTATCGCTAGACGGTTCATGTGCAACGGATGTTTATCTGGCTCTTAATATAATATGCGAAAATTGGAGATGATATTTAAATAATTAAATTGTTTGAATTTAAACGCAGGACAGTCAATATATTGGACAATACATGGGAGAAGGGTCAAGAAAGAACATTAAGCTGAGAACTAGATTTGGTCATTAATATGAGATAATAATATTCCAAACAATTACTTTATGATGCTTGGATTATTTACTAAAGAAAGTTGACCATATTTTTTCATAGTAAAATATGTGAGGATAGTTTTTCAGCAATTAATTTTTAAATTAAATTAAAGGTTTAAAAAAAGTTTTGTTTTGTAATTATAAATAATAATGTAGCTATTTCGAAATATTTTATTTAAAAAATTATATGGGACTATACCTGGAATTTTTTTTAACTCGGGTCACAGTATCTGGGACTGTTCTGACTAACACTGAATATCTGGTCATAGCAGTTAAGATCCAAAATCAGCACAATGCTGTACTGCAAATGTGAAATAATACCACATGTCTTACCATTGTAACACTGAATTATAAAATAATACTGCTTGGCTATCGCAGTACACTTCAATTATTATACTAATAGCTTTTACCCTCGACTTCGTACGCGTGGAAATAGAGTGGAATTTATAGCATCAATGGCTTTATCTTTTGTTACTCCTGCGCAAGCCTGAATTTTCAACGCCAATTGGGGCGACACAAATGTATGAATTTTCTACGTCAGTTGGGGTAACGCAATATAGATTATAAATTTTTAATTCCCTTTATTCTGCTTTATTTTAATTCAAAAGTACTTCAGAATGAATCCGAAAGATCGATTCATTAACAATGTTTCATTTTTAATGTATCGAACACTAAGAAAAACAGAATCATATGAAATAATAGTCAAAATCATGTTAAGCCTAATCTCATTGGCGTGGGGCAAAAACCCCTTGATGCTTTACTCATTTGGCGAAAAATTAGTTTTTAATTAATAAACAATTAACCACTCAATTAAACGGAATAAATAAATAGTAGCCTATGTCCTATTACAGACTATAATCCATCTCTCAGCTAAATTTCATCCAATTCTGTTCAGCCGTTCTGGCGTGATTGACTAACAAACATGCATCCATCCAAACTTTCACCTTTATAATAGTAGTATAATTATTTCGCCAGTATACTTGGCAGTAGATATCTCCTATGGATGATTAGTTTTGTACACATTTCATTTCTGAGTATTGAATAATTATATTTTAAAAATCTCTATTTCCAAATATTCTTTATCTTTCAATCGAAAATATCGAAAGTTAAATGACGTAGTATTTATTCTTCAATGTTCAAATTTAAACAAAAAGTTTTTTTTAGCCGTTATAGATATAATTGAACTTTTATTTTCACATTTCAATTTAAGGTTATAATGAAAAAAATATCTTGTTTAGAATTCGATTATATTTTATTAAGTCAATCAAATGGAATTTTTGAAATTTAGGAACATATTAGAAAATCAGGTAGTGTGAAAATTAATGCAGGTAATTTCATAAAAATAAATTGAATCAAAACTGTAAATAATAATAATTGAATTTCTTTTCTTCGATTATATTCTTTTCGTTTTATATGTAGCAACGAATATTCTGATGGCATTCTTATTTTCATGTTGTAAAATACAGCTTTATTTACTATTTTTAATTTTCTTGTAGCGAACCTTTAAATCCATTTGTTGTATATTTCAAAAATCGTTTGCTATTAAAAAAATTTTATTTTATGAGTAGCAAATGATTTTCAGTCCACTGGCATCAAACATTTTAAAACCTATTTTCAAAAGATTAATGTTTTCCATCAGTTTTAGTTTTGTGTATTTATTTTTTTAAAGATGTGCTAGTAATGAAATTTTGTGAAATTTTTAAGTTAAATTTTAGAAGTGTAAAGATAAACATATATTAATACTAACAATAACTACTTAAATATATTTTATTTCTGATGAATATTCTTTTAAGGATTTAGAATATTCATGGATTAAATTGTTAGTGGGTTTCAAAGTAGATTTAAAAGTGGAAAGTTACAGTTTCAGAGTAAGATTACATTTTCTATTCTAAACCATGTTGTTTATTCTGCACCAAGTTCAGCTCTTAAAAATAATACAGGCAATTCTGTGGACAGTTATTTTCTTTAAATAAACTTTATATAGAATGTAAAAAAAAAAAAAAAAAAATACCCTCATTCCCTTTTCCATATACTTTCGAACTCTAGATTTGAATGTTTTCATTTCGCCTTAGAGATTATTTTTAAAACCGATGCAAATAAAGCCATGTCAAATCTAAGCCACGTAGGCGTTTTTCCGTTTGTTGAAAAGTATTGTGATTTCGGCTTATAAACACACGCGATAGTGTTTGGCATCCCATAATCCCTTCTTTCACAAGAAAAGCAAATGTAATCCATGCAAGTGAAGAATGAAAGGGAAATACACAGTGTAAGCTGAAAATGGCGCCCATTTGAAACTGGGTTGATGCATTTCGCTATTTTTAACATAGTCTTCGTTCTTTGACATAAATCTGACGTTGGAATGCTACATTTTATGAAGTTGTGTGTATATAAAGTGTAATTTATTGTTTATAAAAGTTCAGAATAGATTGACAGCTAAAAGTGCTGGATTTCGCCTGACGATTTTTTTTTTTTTTTTTTTCATTCGAGCTCAATAGAAATGAGGAAACACATTGTATAATATCAACCGAGTTTTTTTTTCTAGTTCTTTGATAAATGCAAAACTATCATTTTACATTTATCAAAAAACTTTATATTGAAAGAGAAGATATCTTACTTGCTTTGAAATTAAAGGTTTAGATCATCAAAATTTTCAAAAATAGTTTAGAATTTTTTGCATGAGAAATTTTTATTTATACTTTAAAAGAACCATTTAAATGGCATTTTTTTTTTTTTTACTTCACGTACATTTGTTTTTTACCAAAATACTTATAATTTTCCCTTGTTCTTATAATCCATATGATCTTTCTGATTCATATCTTTAGATGATTCGTATGTTTTTTTTTTAAATGTTTTTACAAATTTTTTTTGTGTTGATAAATTAACTTAGAAAGGTTTTTATAGTAGTGGATAAAAATATAACGAACCATTTTATACGATAACTTTTCAGTTTTGAAAGGAGCTCTTTATTACGTGATTGAAAAAAAAAAACCCCTACTTTTCCGTTTTTATAAATTATTGCAATATTCTTATTATAAACCAATCCATTTGTTCTAAAGTGAATTTTTTCAATAAATCAAGTAATAAAGTAAAATAATCAATTTTTTAGACATTTAAAAGTTAGTTTTTAGTTATCTATTAGCTAAATGGGTTTATTTTTTATATATTCTTCAAATTTTGCCAATTTAAAATATTTTAAGTCTAATTTTTTAATTAGCTATATATTTTATACAAGTTAATAATATGTCAATGTTATTTTATTTAAAAAATAAAATAGATGATTATATACGATGGATAAATTAAAATCTGAACTTCACACAAAAGTGTTCGCCAGAGAACATTCAGATTCGTGACAATTTTTCCCACTTCCGTCGTAATAGAATTCAAACAATAAGGGGAAAAGATTGGTTAAATGCTTGAAATGTATACCATTGTTTTCGGTAGCGGACATTGGTCAACAAAGGAAGCCGTTAGCTTTAATGTAGAAATGCCGGTTTAATGTTCCCAAGAGGCACCGCAATACGACCATGACTGAATTCGCGTTGCTATTTGGGCTTATTTTCTCATTAGTATTTTGGAGTTATAAGAGGTGGGTGACTTTGAAAATGGAATGGAAAAAATCTAAGTAACTATTTCCGATTTGAAATATAACGGAATATGGAATTGGTCAACTGTTTCATCATTGACAGCATAAAACAGAAAGCATTAGTTCGATTTTAACTAATAAATGCATGTATAAATGAATAAGAACTGTAATTTCATATACAGGAATTTTTGCACAATAATTGAGAAATAATGAAAATCTGGAGTATTATTCTTTAGACTTCCTCTTATATTTGCACAAATTTTGTATTGAATTTGTATTATATAGAAAATCGAACATGGATTTTTTTTTTTTTCATTTCCTTTGATTGACTTCACAATTTTGGTATTGAAATCAAATACCTGTACTGAATTCACTTGTACTCAAATAGAAAAGCTGAAAGATAGTCAATTAATTCTTGGCAGGTTTGGCCAAAAGTTGACACGAACCAATGTATTTATCAAGAAAAATATAGTTATATCATACTATCAAAGATTCGTTTATATAAAGTAAAGACAAGTGAATTATAATTGTTCACAACTATCGAATCATTATTCCAGCATTTTTGGTTTATTGTACATTAAAATTGATACTTTAAATAGATGTTGATCCAGACGATAAAGATATATTTACTTCATGCTGCCAAATACAAAAAGCCCTATTCTGTCGTGAGAATAAGGTTATTATTTCCCGATCGAATGAGAGGAATTTGGATCACTGATTTTTCTAAAAATATAAGTTTTTGTGTGACTAGAGTACGGACCATGAATAAAGAATGCGAGGATTTTTCCGACGATTATTATGCAAAAATGTTCTCCCAACCACAGCTCTCTTTTAACCTCGATTGCTCTTTCGCCAGAGAATCGGAACCGTAACTTGATCTTTTCTTCTTCGCGTGATTGCGTGTTGTTCAGAAATCGTTTGGTAGATCGTTTGTTGAATTACTGCATTGTTTCACAGAAATTTTGCATTTTGTGATTTTAATTATAGATGGAATTTTTTTTTATTGGCTGTAATTAAATCTTTCAAGCGTTTGATATGTAGTAATACGTGTAATAAATCGCTAATAAATCTAATTTTAAGAATTCAAAGTGTTTTCGCTTTGTGATTATAGTTTACAAGTAATTTATTTTATTTCCTTGTAAGCTCTTTCAAATGAAGAAATTTATTATCTATTGGCTGGGTGTAATGTTGTTCCTTTTTAAAGTTATTCAGGCTGTAAAATGTACTTTTAATAATTCTTTTCAAAGTAATTCATTATTATGAAGTTATTTTTTACAAATAATCTTATTAAATCCATTACATAGTTCATGAAAAGAATTCGTTGAGTTTTAACTAAAAAATTAATACTTCTGATAATTTTTTAAAAAAATTTTTATGACTGTATATTAGAGTAGTTAGATTTTTATGAGAAGACATGAAATTTCTGAATTAAATATTACATTTTATTCTAAAAATAAAATACTTTCCCGTGTCATTTTATTTTATATATGTTCATTTTAATGTTAACCAATATTAAAATTATGAAACTCTTTCAATTAATTATAAATAAGTTAAGTCTTAAAGATTGCGTTTTATATTTATCATCATCTATTAAACATCATTTATATAATCAGTATTTGTGTTTTTAAATGTGGATAAATAATACTTTTGTCAGATTTTTAAGAAAAATTTTGTGAAATAGTTATATATTAATAATTTCAAAACATAAACACTTTTTCTCTGAAATTTTAGAAGCATTTTATAAAATTTGTAAAATAAAGAACGCTTAATAAATTAATATGTTGCATTGATAAATTAATATTTTGCATATATTGCATCAGTTTTATTAGAAGTTTATTTTTAATTCAAATTTCTTTCAGATTAGAGTATTTTTAACCTATTTATCTTTGAAGCAGATTTGTTAAAAATCATGCAATGCTGGAATTAAGAACATTCTTTAATAATTGTTCTAGATGAAGAGCATTTTCGAGAAATCGGTAAAAATTCATTCTCAATTTTGACTTTCTGAATTATCAGTTTGTTCCTTTCAAACACAAAATTTTCAAGGTTTTTGAATCCCTTTGCATTTTACAGCATAATTGAAACTCTTTACTGTTCCTGTGGAAATCAATTTTTCAAAAATGAAATATTCTTTTGAATTTCTTAAAGAATTTCAACTATATTTTTTTGTCGGTATATATTCACAATATCTAGAAGATATGTATTTTCGAATTCTTGCTGAAAATATTAGTGACATTGGATTATTTATGCCATTCAGTTTCATCAATGGAATTTAAATCCTTAATAATCATCAATAAAATGATCAAAGATGACATATTTTAGCTAATGTTTCCTGTATCATCTGTGTAAATTCTGTCGTTGTAGAGCGATACACTTACATAAGAATTTTGCTATGGGCTTTCATAATTCAGTCGCGTTTGAACTTTCAGGTTTACTAATGCTTATGTAAAACATTAACGCTGTTCATTTTATGTAAGAACCCTATTACCGGTCAACCATGTTCTAGCAGAATTCAGATATGAAAGAACAAGCCATCTATGAAACTGTGCAAGAAAAAAATTACAATTATGTTGTTATACATCTCATCATAACTTTAAGAAGTTTACATATAACGGATAAAGATTCGCTTTCGGGACTTTTTCAGTAGGAAATTGCACAAGCATCATTTATTGATGATGTCACGGAACATCAAGTACCTTTACTGGAATTCAAATCTCGGAGGATCAATCATATATAATGTTCTTCAAAAATAAATGATGCTGGCTACATTGTATAACAATTCAAATATTAGAGAACTAACTCATCTATGAAACCCTGCAAGGAAAAAAAAAGCAGTTATGTTGTTACATATCTCATCTAATGACCATAAGCTTAAGAGGTTTACATGTTGCATTATGTTAAAATTTTACTTTGGGAAATTTTTTCAGCAACAAATTATAAAATCAGCATCCATTGATGGTCTCACGAAACAATGATTTGATCCAAATCCCGTTACTGAAATTCAAATCGCGGCGAATCAATCATCTATAAAGCCCTCAGCAACAAGTGGTGCGGTTCCATTGTAGAACAAGTCAACAACCTAGCAACAACATCGAGTTGCACCTGCATCAGAATAATCAGTACCGTCCACGATTTGAAAAGAAGTTCGCATCATTGATCTCAATCGGCTTAAAGAAGAACATATCCTAGAAAGTATTTTTAGCAGCCGACTCTTCTTCATGACGTAACACCAGTAGACACGGTTACGGTGAAGTTGTTCCGATCAGATACGGGCCACCGGCAAGAGGTATCCCCTCTGATCTTCTTTCGTGGTTGGCCGGTTGTGTTGATGACATGTTTCTAGAATTTATTAGGTCTCTTGTACTCAACATAGAAGAATCTGTCGTTAAGAATTTTTTTTTATTCAATTGTTTTGCAATCAATTTTCTACAATTTATTAGATTTTACTTTTATTTTTTTACTTTTTACGCTAAATAAAGATGAAGCAACGTAGATAAAGTACTTTTTTTTATTTAAATGTATAAAATTGTATTAAAATGGAAATTTGAGTTCGTGTGTGGTTTCTGAATTTTAAAATGTTCTGAAATATGTCTTTGATATAATTAAATATGTTAGCAATCTTTTCTAGAATACAACACAAACTTTAATTGCACGTTGTTATGCAATTGATTGGCTTGGTATTCAGATAACTGCATACAGGTTCCAAGGTCTTAAATTTTTTTTTTACAGTATTTCCTAAACAATTTACAAGGGGTATATACTCGTACTTATTCATAATGAAATCAGATAGCATTTAAATTATGAATTAATTTTTTTTCAAAAATTTCCTGATTAATTAATAAAACTTTTTTTTTACTTTATTACTGATTCACAAATCCTGTTAAAATTTTGTATTAAAATATTTTTATTAAAAAATTAATATAATTTCTTTCTAATTTTTTAATAATAACTTTTAATTAAAAAAATTTTGTATGCGAGATACTGAAACCACTTCATTTCTATGCTATCGTCAATTAAATGCTCGCTTATTTCAGTTTGGCATAGTATTTGTTCGTAAGATATTTACCGGTACTTTTCTATTAGAGACCATGAGTTGGCGACCGTTTTTCGTAAATATTACCAATAAAAAGATTTGCAATATTATCGATATTTAAACATGCCTCCAAAATCTGGCGCCATTTTTGTTCTCATAGTCTATAAGTATATATCTACCTTCCCGGTAGATTTAAATAGGATTTTAGTGGATTTTCTAATATTTCCCAGAGTTATTGGAAGGATTGATTTAATTATTACTATGAGGAACATTACATCAGATTATGAATTTAAGTAATGGTTTTCAAAGAAAATGATAAAAAAATATTGATGCAATTTTTAAAAATATGCAGTAAAAGTACATGAATGAAAATCCACTTTGGGATGATAAGAGAGCTTTATGATTTAGTTGATAAATGCCAATTCTCGACAATTGCTCTTAAATTTATAACTAATTATTAATCAAAATAATTATTAACTTAATTGCATTGAATATTCTATAAAATTTAATTTATAAAACAATAGAATCGACCAGTTTATGTCTATAAATTTATCTTCCATGTTTATAATCATAATTAGCTTCTCAACAAAGATGGATCATCTTATTGATGATAAATTATGATAAGAAAAAATTATAATTTATTCTTATTGCCGATCATTTCATTATCAATTTAATATCTATTAATAACTAAACAACACCATAATAATTATGATTTTTAAATCATTTTCTTTAAAGCAAATACCACACGCTAATAGTTAATTATTCATTTAATTAATAAGTTCACTATTTAGTTTTACTTGTCGGTTAAATTTTTATTTTGCAATGTTTTTATTCGGAAATATTATAATTTTGACTCCATGTCAAAAATGCTTCATGTAAATATCATGGAATGCTATATTTTTTTATCTGTACATTCAGTTTTTTTATTTAATCTATCAAAATAAGATAACAAAAATCTTAATTTTATAAGATCAAAATGCTATTTTCAGTGAAATTTTCAACATTCGAAACAAAATTTAAATTATGTAATGTTTGATTTCGTACATAAATTTATCTTTTGCTGTTTTATAAATCTAAAGATATTAAAAAAACAAGATATAGTAATAATACCTTTTGGAAAAATCATATTATATAAAGAACTGATTATTTATTATTTGTTAAAATCTTTAAAAATAATAAACTTGAAATTACATTTTTTTTTTTTTTTGCTGACATCAGTGTTGTTTTTTTAATAAAAATATATTATCTGATAAAAACTTATTAATCAATTTTGTGTAAGTTTTAGAAAAATTTGTTTTTAACAACTATTGATTTTTTACTTTAATACGATGGGATTCAAATATTTTACAAATTTTAAATTTGAATTCGCCAATAATTCAAATTTTTCCTTTGAATTTCCTATTAATTCAAATTTTAAAATATCGTTTATAATTATTTTTGTTAATTTGGTGGACTTTTTAATTAAAAATTGTTAAATGCTAAAAATAAACGTTTATTACCATTTTTAGTTTGAAAATTAGCGTTCCTCATGTGTTTCCATTTATAGAATTTATTTTTCATAATTTAACATTTTAGTTCTAATTTTTTGATAAATTTCTTTTTTTAAATCTTATCAGCATCAAAGCAACAAATTCCATTTTCATATATTTTTGGCTGATAGAATTTCGTTTAAATTTTGATAATTCTTTTTTTAGTGTTTTGCAAAATGGTGACATTAAAACAACTATTTGAAAGATCATAATTTTGTTCTATAACTGTAGAAATATATATTTATTTTTCCAGTGTATAAATTGTATATGCAATACCTCTGAACAAAAAAAAAAAGATATCAATTAAAATCAATGATTTAATATCAAAACCGACTTTCAAAAACATTTATACTTTGAAACTACTTTCAGCATTTGATTACAACTTCCGGACCACAATATCAACACAAAAGAACAGCTGCAAGAATTCTACAACTGTTTTCACTTGAGAGAGCAATTATTCCACTTCATTTGAAACACATTCTTCGAATTCACTTCTCTTCCGGTGGATTTACATCGCTTCGAAGCAATTTGATCGTCTGCTTTTATAATATTTTGAGCACAGCTCAACTTTTCTGACTGCTTAGAAACGGTGCCAAGGCTAACTCGAAACGAATTAGATCTTATTCCTGTTCTTAAGAGTGAAGCAGTTACTTTCTTTCTTTTTTCTGATATCCTAACGGGCTTTGGGGAAAATATCGTTAAGGTGTTTATATCCGTAACTTTTTAATGCTTTATCTTCCTTAAGACGTTAAGAGCAAATGTTATTGTTACAAGGCCATATGTGCGCGTAGTAATTTCTGCAATGATTTCGAATTAGGGATATTTGGACAAGGATTATGTGCCACCCGTAGTACTGAAAATTTTATTACTGAGTTTGATATTTTAAGTTAGTTATAATCATTCATATAGATATCCAAAACAGTAGTGAAATTAATCAAATAAATGGAATGACTTTTTTTTTCAAACTGACTGACTTTAGTTTGTATTCAAGATATCAAATTTTCCAATCAAGTCAGATTTTACCAATAGGTGACCTTTGGAAAACTGCAGTGGAAGTTGCAGTTGTCCACAGTCTATATTCACATATATTATTTGAAACATTCGGTTTTGAAAATTCGATAAAAATATAAAACATTAGAAAATGCATTCCAAATATAACTAAAAAAGCGAATGTATTATTAAGAATGATAATGAATCACTGATGTTTAAAATATGAGTGAAAAATTATTAAAAAATTTTATACACTGCTTTGTTTATTATTAAAACATTCCATTTATTTATAAATCAAATTTGTGTTGGCAATGCTTGTGAATAGGCATTCATAAGAGAATGACTTTTTGTAGCTCTGTTTTCAATCAACAATTTGATTTTTTAAAATTGCATTTTGGCATCATCCGCTATCCCATTCATCACCATGAAGACAAACTAGGGGAGAAGAAAGAAATCTGTGTAATAAGTTATGAGAATCTAGGAAAAAGTTTTGCTGCTGCACTTTATTATAAAAAACTAGTTATTTAAGATAACCTTTAATTTCAAAAACGCTAGATATCGTTTTACTATTTATTTGTAAGAATGGCTCATTTTAAAACGTGGACCTCAACCTATTATTTTTAAAATGTTTCAAAAGCTCCACTCTGCTGTTAGAAATATTAATTATTAACTTCATCAATTTTCAAAATGGTATTGATTTGTTAAAAAACGTCTGTTGTTAAGTTTAAAATTTCTTGTTTACCTTGTTCATCTAAAATTAAAAAAATTGCATTTCTTTATTATAAGAATCATTCATTAAATCTTAAGATACATATTCAAAATTTTCTACTCTAATTTCATTGTATTTATGTATCAGAACTCAAAAGAATTCAGAAACTCACAAGTTTTCGCGTGATATTTTTTATATTCTTCATACCACCCACAATTCCAATTGAGAACCTATTGTTCCAGTGGTTTACTATTTGCAGAAGAGATGAAAGAATGAAAAAGAAACAATTTCTATCTTAGTAAAACAAAGAACCACCTACCTTGATGAAAACCAAGGCCATCATGCAACTAAAGAACAAAACTTTTTCTTTTTGCTTGGAAGGAGAAAAAAAAAATGGGGTCGAATGTTGTTCTATTTAGTCCACCCTTCCAGAACTCTGTATGTACCACGCACCATCCTAACTTCAGAAGCACCCAACATTTTATTCGCAAAGTGGCCTACATATTCTTCAAAGAACATTTTTTCCAATTCTTCTAAGGGTTGTCGAAGACTCCTACGCGAGTGCATAATCATATGCCTTGACAATAGAGAACCGGAGCAGGTGATTTTTTCCCGCCAAAGAATGCTTTCGCTATTCGTATTGACAAGCAGCTAGTAGAAATCGTCGTATAGCTTCAGAAACTTTTCCACAACTATTAGATGAATCGAATGAATTTGAAAATATTTTTTTTCGAAAGACTGTTTGCAGTTGCTGCATTTTTTTTATCCGAAGTATCTCTAGTAAATCTTATAAATAGAAATAAAAAAAAAAAATACTAGTTTTAATATCGAATATGGCGACTAATATAAACTCTCTTGAAGTGTAAAGAATTTAATACGAATTAATGATTAATTCTTGATATTAGGCGTTTTGGTAGACAAATTCAGGTAAACAAAACCATGAGACAATTTAAATTCTTGCTGTTTTTTGACAAAATTACTTCATACTGATGAATAAATGAAAAAAGAAAGATTCATAGCCATTTTTTTAAATTTTTTTTTATTTGAATGATGCTGTCTCCACAGCATCTACATAAAAAAAATGCTGTAATCTTTATAATTGAATATATTATAAATATATTTTCAAGCTGTTTTGCCTTTCGATTTCTTTCAAATATGCTATTGGTTTTAATGTAAGGGAGTAACTTTAAATAATACTAACGAACTTAATTTTATTAAAAAATTATAACTTATACTTGAAAATATATTAAAAATTTATAGCTTATTTTGGTTTACTACGAAATAGTAAATTCAATAAATATTCTAAAAATCTTCAATAAGATCTAAAATTTGAATAAGAGATCTCATTAAGATAAATCTAAAAACCCAGGTTCTAATTAAGAGTTACTTGTACATTTTTTGCATATTAAACAGTTAAGGAAAAAAATGCAAAGAAATATAGGACATTTTATAGAATAAATCTTATAAAAAGTATTTATTATACTATTAAATTATAATTAATAAATTTTTCTCTTGTGAAAGGTTAATCTCTGTGATCCAACTCCTAACATCATTCAATGTTATATTTTTTTTTATTATAGCAATGGTAAATAATAACATACATTTTATGTCTTAGTACTTGATAAAATAACATTGTTTTTTTTTAATATACATCCTAAATCAAGCTTCATCTTTTCGATAAATTAGAACTTATCCAAAAATTGTTCCCCCTATTTTTTAAATGAGGCTCCAAAATAAAACGATTTGATAATTATTAGCTACTCTAACCTTAGAATTTTCGAATTCTGACATATTCTTTCGTTTAATGAATATTTTTATAGTCCATATATTGTGAAATTAAAAAAAAAATATTTAAGAAAATCTGATTCATATTCTTTGATTAACAAATTTAAATCTTTGAATTGTGTCTTCTCGTAATTATACTTTGCTCAGAATCATTGTTTTTAGAATTTATTGATCAAAAATAGCTGAATCGGAGCTTCAAAACTGAATAATGCATGCGCAATTTTTAGATATATATTCTATAAAAATATTCTAAATCTCAATTTCTGTTTCTGTATTTGACAGTAGAATAATAATAATCCAAATTAAGATTTTTTCCCTAACTGTCTCGATTTTAAAGATTTTCATTCAATACTTTGTTTCTGATGTTAATTTTGTTATTTTTTCTTTATCATTTTCTCAAAAATCCATCTTTTATAATAATTTCCTAAGTAATGTTTAATTTTTCTAATAAAAATACAATCAGGTATTTTATTATCTCATTATTATTTCGTTTCATTATTACTTCATTTATAAAATTCTTCCAAAGAAAGTCGTTTGCAAAAAAAAATCTGGCTTTCTACTCGCACTACTTTTTGTAAATAAATATATCACATACCGAGTCGGATGAGGAACTTTTTTGTACCGTTAATTCCGTTTCACGAAGCCATAACAAAAATCAACCATGTGTGTGTGGAACTGACCTCTACCTTAAGAAATTTTTTTCACATGTAAAAGTATTGGATGCGCTTTTCACACGAACGGGCGTCCACCTAAAAGATAAACAACTGACCCTCGGCCACTACCCAAACCGGTCCAAGATCTACGAAGTGAAACAAGATACCCAATTCCAAAATGCTAACCATGGAATTTTTAATTAATTTCGTACTTCGCGACCTGTCCAATTAAATTTAAATCAACGCTACCATCTTGCTTGTTCTATTGTAATTTGCGCCAGCTTGCCCTTGAACAAAGAGATCTGACCATATTTCTTTCAAGCCCATTGCTTGGGAAAAGAAAAAAAAAAAAAAGAAAAAAAAAAATTCTGGCGACCTTTTCTGGTAGAACAATTAGAAAACCCGGAAACTTCTTCCAACCGCTAGCGCAAGTGATGAAAACTAAAAGAGTTCCCCGTTTTTTTCCCCCTTGTCCATGATTTACGTTCTTTTAAAACGTGTGATAAAGAGAGTTTACCTTTAAGTATTTGTATAGAAGTGCCGGGCAGCTGTTCGGTGTTTAACGGGAAAATTTTGTCTAATGGTGCTTCAATTGTTTTGCTTTGATTAAACTAAAGGTTCGAAAAGATGTGTTAACTGTTGAAGACGGCGATTTATATTGGTATTTTTAAGAGAAAAAAAAACAATTTTAGCTTCTAAAACATAAAATGATTTTTAATAATATTTCATTTTGTTTTTTGTTATTTTTTTAAACCTTGACATTCATTTTTATTTTAATGTTTTCATTTGTGATTTGTAATGCAGATTTAGCAGTTCATCGGAATCTTGCATTTATTATTCTAAACATTTAAGAACAGTTCTATTACTGATTGAAAATATCGTTTGTTTATATATTCTTTTCGTAAATGATTCTAGTTTTTGTACTGGAATTTTATTAATTTTCAAGAACGGTGTTTATGCCTTTTTAAGCTTAAAAATAATAATAATTCTAATTTTTATTATAAATAACTGTGCTTAAAATAAAATGGACTGAATTTAAATGTTAAGAATTTATGGTCAGATGATAAAAGTGAATTTGGAGCCATATAAAACTTTGGGTTGTAAAATTTGGCGATTTATACTGGGTGTTCAAAAAGTAAAAAATAGTTTTAACTTTGAAAACGCAAAATGATTTTTAATCACTATTGCACTTTGTTTCTTGTGATTTATTTGAATCTTTACATTCATTTTTTTTATTTCAGTGCTATCATGATACATATGATCTAGGGTTTGCTAATGCAGATTTGGTAGTTCGTTGGAATCTTGAATTTATTGTTCTAAACGTTTAAGAACAATTCTTTTTATAATTGAAATAATTGTTTGTTTATATTTTATTTTCGGAGAGGATTCTAATCTTTGTACTAGAATTTTATTAATTTTGAAGAGTGGTATTTGTGCTTTTTTCAGGCAAATCAAAATTTTGCTAAAATGTAATAATATTTCTGATTTTTAGTATTAACAACTGTGCTTAAAATAAACTGTGCTGAATTTAAAAATGTTAAAAATTTATGGTATGCAATATGTTACATGCTAGAGATCATTTCAGATTTGCACAATTCATGCTTTGAATGAGTCTGGATTTTTATGAAAAACGCTTTATTTCGGTAATTTTTATTATAATAAACAAAATTTCAATAATAATGAAATATTTTGACTAGCAAAGGTTACAGAAAATGTAAGCAAGATGTCAAAATGCAACGCAAGTCGTTAGGTCATGAAAATATGCGGATATTGAGTATCTATAATGTGATCGGTAGATTTGATATGTAATCACGTGATTTACCTCACTTGAATTGTTTCATAAATTTTTAATAAAAATAAAAATGGTGGTATGAAATGACTAACTCAAGTGCCGAAATGAAGAATGTTCCATTAGAAAGATTTTTAAATTATTTTTCTTGAGACTAGAATTTTATCTCATAACAAATAAGTGAAAACGAAAAATACAAAAAACTGTTCTATTCCCATCATTTGTTTTACAAATTCTTGAACTGGTATTATTTTAAAAATTGTTTCTCAAATAAAAAAAATTCATTTCAGCAGACGATTTTGGTCTTACAACAATCTATTCATCTATTTAAAAAAATAACAAAACGAGAGATAGAAAAAATATTTTGAATTATTGAATCCAGTTTATACTCAGTCGAGAAATGAAAACTTTTTTATTAAATTCTAAATATCCGTGAACACATTTTACAATAACATAATTTGAGAAAATATTTCTGTGGGAAAAATGCAACATATCTTTCAGAATCATGCAGAGACAAAATGCGCTCTGCAAATTCCATGTTTGAATAACCGTAATAATACACATTCTCGAGAACTTAGAATATTTATTACCTTACTAAATTGAACTAGGCGAAGGTGGTAGAAGTCATAAAGACGGAGAAAAAGAAGAAAAAGTAATGTATTCAGACTACTCCGCAAGGTTGTGATTGAAATGATATCGAACAAAATATGTCGGTTAAAAAAATTTCTCGTAATTCCAGAATAGAACGGGTACAATGTGGGCGGCAAGTTCTTGCGCTTTTTCAATGGAAAGCAGTGATATCTGTTTTGTTTACAGTTCTTTCGTGTTGGTATGGTATGTCAATTGATAACTTCATCACGTAGAGAATCTAGAGCTTACCACATATGACCCTGACTTGGACCAAAGTCGTCCTTTATGTGAGTTTATGAGACTGCTTTGCAGACTTAACTGAATGAAATATTCAAAACAGAGTTTTTTTTTTAAAAAATTTTTTTATTGAAAAATGTTCTTGTTTTCTTTAGAATAATTTTTTTGTCGTATGTTATCGAGTGGTTTATGCAACTGAAGGTTCACTATGTAAGATATTTAGACTCTAGTTTTTACGTCGTCGGTAAATTGAACCGTCTGTAACTTCACTATGTGGAAGAAAATATTCGGATTCTATTTTATTCGTGTTTTTAAAACAAATGAAGTGTTTAGTATATTATTGTTTATTTCCTTATAATCGTTTGTTTTTAAATGTTACCTTATGTAAGCTTTCATAATAATTTTTTTAACTACTAGTTTCTGTTTCAACACGACGATTTTACGTAGTTTTTTTAAAAATACGAATTACTCGTTCACTTACTAAGTTACACATTTAGAGGTGTAAAATATCATTGAATAATAGCTGGTGTTTATTAAAAAAATGAAATTTGTTTGTCTTTTTGATAGACTATTTTGTACAAATATTTTTTATTTGTTTTCCTTCTCAAAGTACTTTAGAGAATTACTTTTATAAGACATCTACCTATTAAGCATCTTTATTTTGTTTATATGTTGAAAAGAGATATTTTAATAATGTTTATAATTATATTTTAAAAAATCTTATATTAGAATATTCTTTTTGACAATATCTAGAAAATAAGAGCTGGAGTAAGAATATAAACTTTATAGCTCATTTCCTTCTTTAATTTTATGTGAGTTTGGATTGCCATAAACAATATATAATCAAAAATTAAATAAAATTACTTGCTAATTGATATAAATAATAGTATAACCATAACAGAATTCGTAGCAGTTAATTTATTTAGAAATGAAATCATATGCTATTCAATTCCGTTATTTGTAGTGGTTATGTTAAAAATCTTATTTTTTTTTTTAATGTAGCACTTTTTATATCAATTTTAAAAGTAAATAATAAAAATATTGGAACTGATTATGAAAAATTTTTAAATTATCCATTTATAAGTAATCAGCTTGATATTATTAAAATAAAGTTTTTTAAATATTTTTCCCAATGATATGTTATTGCAGAAATCTGAAGTAAATTATTCTTATAAAGTAATCCTCATCTGAACACACCAACAAACACAAACAGCAAATCCTTCCTCAAACAATTTCATAGGCAATAAATTATTTTTTCACTCCTATTTTAAAACCAAGGAAAAAGCATTGTATTTGCTTCTGTATACTTTGCTTAAATCAGAATACACTGAAATGAGAATATTTCTAAATAAAAATATTTCTTTTGAATGCTGATTTGGAATTTCTAAATAAAAAATAAGCGGTTCTATTTTTAATCCGAATTCATTCTTAAAATTAATTTTTAGAGGAAAATATCTGATTTTAATTCTGTATAATGAGACCAACTACATTTTAATGACGAAAAAGTAATTTTCGTATTTTTAGATTTTCCTGAAGCGAACATAGTAACTAGAATCACAACTTCCTGCAGAATTTTATTTATAGTTCGTCAGATTTTAACTAGATTAATCATTTTGAAATCATAGAAATTAATTATCGCATTATTCTTTCACCACATTGTTTTACATTTGCGTAATGAACATTCCTTTATCAATTCCTTATTCTTTCGTAATTATATTTTACCCTTGTATTATTGTGTATAAAGTTACAAAGTAAGAAATGTTTAAAGGATACTGTTCTTTCCTTCTATTAAAATTTCAGTTTTATAATAATCAATAGTTTTATACCAGCAATGATAATGTAAATTAATAATACTCAAAAACTTATTAAAGAACATATTTTTTCTAAAAATATAATAGGTGACGTATATAAAGTTATAAAAAAATTCTCCGAAATGAAATTTTCGTCTTCAGCAGAACGTTTTACTAAAGATAATGCCTATTACAATATTTAAATTATATGCAAATGTATAAATTATTCTTTAAATATGTTAAGATTGTAATTAGAACTATTTATCTAGGTGTATTGATACATCAAATAATTTCCTATACATAAGCCGCCAATAACTATATTATTACATCATAAAAGACCTTTGTCAAATACTACAAGATTAAACTCGCATTTTATCTAAAAATATGTGACCGGAATAAAACTAAATTTTGTTGAAACGTTGTAAAATAAAGATTACTTAATGTTGTATTTTTTGCCACAAGAATGTTTTCTGACTTAGAAATACAAAATAATTTCTTGTTTTTATTAAATTAAATAGATTCAGAAAGTTGATACTAACAGTTTCAGATAAAACACAAATGTGGTGACAGAATAATGTTTTTACTATTCAAGATTTAATAATAAACTTTCATTGTTTAGAACTCTGAAGAATAATATTTACTTTTTTCAAAATGAAACTACACTTGGCCGTCTACAGCTGCCTAGAGCCGCTGATCTTTGAGCGGGGGTTGGCACAGGCAAACCAATTTTTAAAAAAAACGTTATTTGGCTAATAGCCCAATAAATTTATAAATTATAATCATTAGAACTGCAACGTGTGTTTACATAATTATTAAAATCAATTTTAAATAAATTCAAATTAATTATTTATTTATTTACAGTGCATTGCGATATTGGTGATCCATTTAATGGATCGTGTTATGTTTCAGTTCACTGGTCCTTTAAAATAATAATTTTGAATGTTATATTTGTTTGATATTTATTATTATGTTCTAATCTATGACAATAATTGCATGCTTTTATTTGTGAGTAAAGTAATATTTAATTAATAACTATGGCAAATTTTCCGTTTTAGTTATTTTTTTTTAAAATATATATAATATGGGGAAAGACTAAATAAATAAAAATATGCCTTTTCGTCAAGTTATTAAAATAAAAATAATTAATCCGTTTTTGTTAATAATTTGATTTTGTCTCATTTAAAAAAAAGCTGAAATATGAAGCTAAATGGACCAGTTATTAATAGAGGGACTTCGTATTGTGCAATGCTTAGGGCCGCACGCTGGTATAATTTGTACTAAATCTGCCGCTCTATTTATTATATCTGAAATTATATTCAGTATTATGAAATCAAACCATCTGTATTTTCCATCTGTATGTTACTTCTTGCATGTAATCATTTTGTTTTATTTTAATGAATCTCATGAGTTTAAATATCTTTTTTATGCTATCTCCAATTTAAATAAATAAATAATTTACCAACGATTGTTTGATACAGACATATAATCTGTGTAATGTGTATTAATTAATTTACAATGATTCTTAAAGCAAGACAGAACAGACTTATATTATGGAATGCATCTGAAAATTTTATGCCTTTAACTTTATTAAGAGTAATATTTAATTAACATTAATTCATTCATTTTCTATATAAAATTAGACGTCTAGAAACAATTTAATTTAGATAATGTAGCGCATGCGCCATACATCTTCTTAATACAGTTTGACATCAATCATAAGAACGCAACACGTATGTTCAGAATCAGTCCCAGTGCTTCTTTACTTCATAGACTGTCCATTCTTTTTTTAAATACTGATTTATCCGCATTAAAAAGCATATTTATCTTAATTAGCCATTTGCCTTTTTTTAGTGAGAGTTTTCTAGAATTTTTCAGCGATTTAAGAGGTCTGAATTCACAAATGAAATTATGATTATTCCACAGAATCTATACTTTTCAGTTGCTCCATAGTTGCTGCAATGATAATATATGAAATTTAATTTCAATTTCTTTATTCATGTGCATTTTTTTATAGTTTTATTGTTTATATACATTTACTGAAATAAATATTAATTTGCTTGCTTTTGTTTTAGGTACCAGGCCAACAGTTTCTAACTGATGAAGAAGAGGATGAAGAATTCGCACCCGTTGGTAAGTTATATCACATCCTAAAACAGCTAACAATCGATATAGAGATATACTTGCTGATAAATTTAGTATAATTTTATGCCAAACGATTACACGAAAAAGAAATATGTCTCGGAATTTCTGAGATAATGTTTGAATCAAAGGATAAAAAATCTGTTATTCTGACTTTAATTTTTTTTTAGATTAATTCATTTCTCGATTATACGATGCTAAGGATTTCGGATATGAAGTGGAAGAGATCCAAAACACATTCTCGTTTCTCTTTACTATATTTCAGATCTAAACACATGGATATATACGTATGTGACCGATGAAATAAAAAGTAATTCCCCTTCCTTGAAATGAGCCCTTTCTGACAACATTCAGAATCATTAATAACTTTACCAATCAACAAGTCCAATCAATCCATAATTGTTATTGCTTAATTATTATTCAAAATGCGCGCATGACTATATTCGAAGTCACAATCATTTTCACTTCCGGGTTCAGAACCGTGAACCAAAACGTTAACAAAATTAGGTTAACTAAAAACTGCAAGATAAAAATGTGAAGTTGGTTGAAAATGAATATTCTTAACATATATTTGCCTGAAATGAAAAATGTGAGTGAAAATTGCTTCCATTTGATTGCTTTCAAAAATATCAGCTGTCAACTGAACCAGTGTCAGTGAAACTTTGCTTTCAACAGCAGCGCCCTTCCTTGACATGTTTTTCACATAAACTGATTGTCTTTCAATAGAGTCATTTCGTGTTTATTTATTTGAAAGTTAAATGAAGTTCATTTATTTAGTTCTTATTTTATTTAAAAGTCGTAGCTATTCCAATTTCAGAACCGGTTGTATTTATATAATATATCACTAAAATAAAAGATTTGTTTACATTTTTTTAAAAGCTCGAAGTATTAAAAAACTATAATCGTTGAATTTGAAAGAGATCTTAATAAATCAAGTTATTTCATTGTTAGTAAATATTCTTTTTATGTTGGATAGTTAAATTTCTAAAAACTGAAAAATACAAATCAAGTAATGTGATTTTCCTTCTGCTCGAGTCACGGGTCTACAGTAAATTTGAAAATTAATTAATATTTAAGTTCAGTTTCGAAAAAATGAAATTTCTAATACAGCTAAATGCATGAAGCATTCTACAAAAACTTAAATTATATATCTCAAATCATAAATAATTATTTCTATATTTAAATTTTACAAAAACTCTACCTATAATTTTTTATATATATTTTTAACTGTATATTTTGTGCCAGTTACTGAGAAAAAAGTTAAATTCATTTTTTCATCTGCGGAATTCAATTTAGACATCTCAACTCTAAAAAGGATTTTTTTTTAAATCAGAAAGCAAACGATTACTAAAAATGTGAAAGAATTCTTTTATATAGTGTTTTTTTTCAGAATTCTCTTTTCTTTTGTAAAAGCGAAGAATAGCAATGCAAAAACTAGACCGCTTTTTAATCAAGAATACTTGTTATAAATTGTTCCAGATAATAGGATTCATTGACCCGGAGATATCTTAATAATTTTAGAAAATCTGAATTTAAAAAGCGCCCGTGACTTTTTTCTTTTCTTTTATGAACATTTTCTTTAAGGAAAATTTATCGAAGCTGTATATTTTGTGTTAGCAAATAAGAAAAAAAATTTAATTCTTTTTGTCACTGAGGTTTTAGAATCGGCACTCATTGTACTAATCAATAGATAGCTGAACCAGATGTTGCTCTCTTTATACAGTACTATTGTTATGTATTCATTTCCAGCATTTAATTACGTTATTTTATATTATGATTGCTTTCTCTTACTACTACATCTGTTCGGAGTTATGATATACAATTTAAAGAAAAAGTTTAAAAAGTGAACGAACACGATGAGAAATTTAGTAGTTAAATGATTTGTTTTAAATCGCAATTATCGTTAAATAATACATGGTAATTAAACAAGTAAACTGAATCAGAAATTTCGATTAAATCAGTGCATTCGAAAAAAATTTATTTGTATAAAATAAAATAATGTCTGCCATTTTTATAAAATGGATAGTTTTGTTATAAGTAGTTTGCATTGCAAAGAAGAAATTAAAGCAATTATTTGAAATTCCTTATATAAGTAAGCTAAAACTTCCTTATGAGAATGTTAACCATAGAAATTGATATGCTGTCAAGAAGCTCTAGAAAATGCCAGATTTCGGTTCAATTGGAATTATTTTATATTTTGAATTTTATTTTTATGCTGTCTATAAACTTATTCCATTTCGCTGACATTGCAATTACTTGAACAGGAATTATTTAAAGAAATTCGAACAAAAATTTCGAAATATATACCATATCTTCAGACAGGTGGAGCATACATTTTTTTTGGTGATAAAATTCAAAATGGTAATTAAAAAACGAGCGAATGGAAAACGATGTTTTTTTAATAGTTAACTGTTCACGGTAGAACGCTCAAGCTCAGAAGTAACCGATAGAAAATAAAAACTGAAAATTGAAATTCCTTACCATAAATTGAACTAATCACTACTTGCCAAATTACAAAGCATACATTACAAAGATTATTGTAACTATTAGAAACCACTAATTATTCTACTTACTTCTTAAGTGTGTTAATAATTGATAGTTTGTTTTTGAAAATTTTAATACAATGATTGCTTTAATAAAACAATTTCAACGTTGAGAAAACACTCCGAGACATCGTGATGGTATTCATTAATCTTCTAGCGAAATTATTTGCCACTAGTAAAATGGCATCACATTATTCTTCTAATCTTCGCTACTAAACAATTACGCATTCAATTTTCTCACAATTGTTTCAGAACGAATGCCTGTAGGCAAGCGGTTAGGCAGTTTCCATTTACTTCCGTATCATCTGTCATTTATCACCGACTTTAAATTAATTACATGGGTCATTACTTAATTGCAGCTGTGAATTAATTAATTGCCCTTTTGTGAAGTGTTAAGTTCAGCGTGGCAACACGAACGGCGTGTTCGAAATGCCACGACGGGAGCGGGAAGACCATTGTTAGAAGTGGCTCCAAGGATTTTTCTTCTCTCTAGGAGTTCGATTCTGAATACTTACCTTTACCTCCTGTTTTTATCTTATGAATATTTCTAATAAAATGTACAGGCAGTTAGAATTCGAGTATTCCTTTCTGGAGCAATCGATTCAGAATACTATTACTTTCTACTTATATTTCTATCCTATGGCTATTTGTTGATTTAGAATAAATCAAATAAATAAAATTCTGGTGATTTAATACACTTTTTGGAATGATCGATTCAGAGTAGTTTTCTTTTCATCTTATGTTTTTTTTTATCTTATGACTATTTTTTGATATAGAATTACCAAGTTGTTGTAATTCAATTCTTTCTGTAACTATCAATTCATAACAGACTCAGTGAATTAGAATTCAAGTATCATTTTATCTAATATTTTTATCTTATGATAACTTGTTAATATGGAATGAAGGTGATTAAAATTCAGTTATATCTCTTCAGAGCGTTGTAAAGGGAAAATTAAAGACTTTAAAAACATCGAATCTCGGTGGTATGCATTTCAGAACATGGGAAAAATATTTTAAATATGGATAATAATAGAAAGCCCCTAATTTTTCTATTCTTAAAATATTTAGTTTACATAAAAATATGTGTAAATAATTTACTGTTATTTGTACAACTTAATTTTACTATTTTTTAAGCATCTATGCATTTTTAGCTATTTATTAAGGGCTTGTTTGTATTTGTTTTGAAATGATATTGCTTACACCCTGTTAGCCTATATTCAGAGGAGTTATGTGTTCATTTACCTTTTCATTTTATTATTTTGTTTTTTGATTGTTGAAATTTTGTTTTCCAGTATAAGATATATATATAATCCTTAAAAGCATATTCTACCAATGTCTTAGTTTTTCGACAAACACGCACATACACAAGCGCAGAATGTCATAAAAGTAATTATATTCTTTAAAAGTTTTGCAAACGGTTTTAAATACTCCATTCTCTCCATTTTCTACCAGAAATTTTATTAAAAATTTTAAAAAGAGGCTCCACAAACATTATCATTTCATTCACACATTTCCCCAAGACATCAGGATCGATTTACACAATAGGAATGCGGGGGGGGGGGTAATGTGGCGTTGTAATAATATAAAAGTAATTCAGTTGTCACTTTATCATAATTTTTTCATCTGTCTTGATTCATATTAAGTGCGAATTGATTGACTTTATAACTATCATTAGCATATATTGGATTAATAAATATGCAGTTGGTTGGTTGGTTGGTTGATGAAGTTTATTGGCACAAGAACCATTTTTGATTAAACTGCGCCAAACATACGGTAAGATTAATCCTATTTTAAAGGTTTAAAAATTTCTTTCTAAATTGCATCATTTTCCTGAACTTGTGAACCTGTAAAATCTACAAAACGTAAGAGCATGGTAAAACAGAATCTAAAAGTTATTTAAGAATCAAATCGAAAAGTAAAAGCCAATCATTTTTAAAAAGGTAAAAAGGTGGGGATGGGGTACTTTATGAAGAATATCTTTTAATTTAATTTGGGGAGAGTGAAAGTAGCGAATTCGTTCATTGTTAAATTGTGGACATTCTATTAAAATGTGAAGAACCGTCATAGGACACTGACATGCTGTGCATCGGGGTGCGGGTTCCCCCAACAGCAAATGTTTATGTGTGAGCCGTGTATGGCCAATTCTTAATCTGGTAAGAATGGTATCAAATTTTCTACTAGGCAAACAAGGCCAACAATCGATTAGATGTTTTATTGTTTTAAGTTTATTTGCCTCTGTAAGATCCCATTGGATTTGCCATTTGAAATGCAAACTGGATTTAACGTGGTTTTTTATATCTTTTAATGGAATAGGAGATTTTAATATACTGGTAGCAGATTTCGCTAGATTGTCTGCTAATTCATTTCCCCGTATACCAAGGTGAGAAGGAACCCAGCAGAAAAGAACTTTGAACCCCTTGCAAGTGAGATTATCATATAGTTCAAGTATGTTAAAAGTCAATGGATGAGAGAAACGATGGAGTGATGTCAACGATTCTAAGACACTTTTTGAGTCTGAATAAATGATATAGTTATCAGGTGGACTATTTGAAATGTGAGATAATGCATATAATAAATATGCAGATTTCAGTTCAAATAATGCATATTAATTTTAAAATAGTGATTTTCTACATGCTTTTCTACATTATTCTATAATGCGTACCATAATGACTTTGACCTTTCTCCGCTCTAAATAAGAAAAACTTAGTACATTTTCTAATTATAAATATTTAGTGTGTACATTTTCCTTATTCATTTAAAGAAAATTTACAATGCAAAATAAGCTGAAGTTACAGAATACATTATAAAGTGAACAAACATCAAGCAGTCACAAAAAATAAATAAAAACTATAAGTATGGAATCATAAAACTATTAAAAAAGATTGAGAATTTAGAAAATGTAAATAATGAACATTGAAACCTTGAAGAATGCAAAGGAGAAATTAAAACTAATAACATTCAATTTTAAAAACATTAAAAATACATTAGGAACTAAAAGACTGTAAATATTTGGTTTTAAAAATATCTGGGAGCGTATTAAGGATATCATATTCTTTAAAAACCTGTTAAATATTTTGTAAAAATTTATATTATGAGAATATATCCACACGTTTCAATTGACAAACACATTCTGGAATCGCCTGTTGACTGTAAATATCCTGATACTGCAGCAAAATATTTTTAACTTACTGAATCACAACAGTCAGTCATACTTATGGAAAATAATACACAAGAGAGGTCACATCAGGATTTCAAGCTAGGAGTGTCAAAACACGTTCATAGATACACACACAGATAGCATGAAGATATACCATAAGAATAAAAATTATTTATTACAACAAATAGCGCATAAATTTAATTTACACTTGTTCTGGGACTTATTTTTATCGCAAGTATCCTCAATTGTTATTGTAACATTGAATATCAGATTGGACAACATGGAAATACGGAACATTCAAAATAAACTCATTAGAATTTTTTTAAATTTTACGTTCGACAAATCTAAATATTTATCGTTCCTTGAAACAATGTCTTAAATATGTTTTGAAAAAACCATGTTTTATGTCAAAACAATTCCAAGGTTAAAAACAGAATCTAAGAGACATAAAACAAATTATTTATTTGCTAAGAGTAAATCATAGGTTGAGATTTTCGATTTTAACTAATGATGCTGTATTTTTCAGAAATTCTGATTTCAAAAATAACATATTGTCCATTAAAACAAATTATCATGATAATTTTGCAATAGAGCAATATCCATGATATTAAATAATTTCAAATCGTTTGAAAATAAACGATGTTCAGTAAATTTTGAAATACTACATAGATCAATAATAAATAAAATAGAAATTATAGGTCCAAGATTAGAACCTTTTGTTATACCAGAAATACTTTGATTTATACATTGTTTATAATTATATTTTTACTAATATATATTACATACATATTTTAATCATATTTTATATTTTTATATTGTATAGCTGTATTTATGTTATATAGTTACATATTATATTTATAAAAACAACGTAAAAATTCCAATCAAATTCGAATCAAATACCATATTAAAAAATAAACTATCCGATCGACTTAATTCTAAACATTGACATTATCAACATGGATAGACATTAAATAAATAGAAACGACAGTTCAGGATAATGATTGTTGTGAAGGGTCAAAAATTTATATCTGCGATTCACTGAGAGATCATTAAATCATTTTGATATAAAATCAAATTTAATATTTCTTATTACAATACAAATTGGCTCAAATTATAAAGACATAATTAAAAGATAATTTAAAGATAAAATTAAGTAAGCGTCTTGCAGCTGTGTTCAAACTTTAAAATAATCATTTATAGGTAAATTAACATAGTCAGAAATAAAAATATTTTCATCAAAGTTAAACTTTTCGAAACAAAACACAATCACAAAGTCTTTGATTTGGTCACAAAAAATTATACTAAAAAAGCTATTTTAATTTGGCATATGGTTGTTTCTATATTTGTAAAGATATTTATAAAGTTAAAAAAAACTACTTACGTCAGTAAAGTTCATTGTGAACACCACTGGAAGTTCGAAGTACGTAAAGATGATTTTCCAATTTTCGCCAAATACTATAAACGGTCACCCTAGAAATAGCATCTGTTATCCTAAGTATATCAGTATCTTCATCTGGCATTGCAAAAACATTGTTGTTTATGTAACTTCAACATTGATACAGAACAGTAATGGACGATTTAAATTTATGGAATTAAAGAACACATGGAACTTTTATCTTCTTTGATGCCATTTTGATAACAATAAAGTGTAGAATAATTCTTTTTACATTGATTGCAATGTCTGTTGGACTAAAATATGTAAGAACACGACGATCCCATAGTAAAAATTTTACAGAATTCTATTCAATGGTTCTTTTATAATAATTGTTTTCTAATTATTAAAAGAATTTACGACCATCCTGTACATACTTTTCAATACTAGAACGAGGTGGAAAAATATATAACACACAAAATCTTATTTTCTAAAATTTCAAACTCATAGAAAACCAGACATTTCAGATTCGATTCAGAAAGATTAATTCGATGAACAGAAAAATATATTTTTGATAGCATTAAGTATTTTGCTAATACATTTATTCCAGTTTGTTGAATCGTGATCTTTTCATAGCTTATGAAAGTTTCAGGCTTTGCCAATGATCCTTTAATTTAAATAGTTAATTTAAAAACATTTGGAGCTTTATAGAAAAACGAAAACATCTAAGCAAACTTTCCGGTTAAATGTACACTTAGTACAGATTCAGTAGTTTTGGGCTCTTTTGTACCCAACGACACTCTGAGTTTGTTTCTGTGCGTCGAAACAGATGCCTTTCATTAAATCGAAATGATACATGCCGCGACTAAACCATGTTTTTGTAGTTAAATAATAATATCGACGTATTTTAGTAGTTAAATAATAATTTTCTGACGTCACTGAGCCTGATAAAAAAAACTTAATTTTTGTTATAAACCCATAGACATAAACATAGAGAGTTGTTTTATGGAATCCATGCATATTTTAGATGAATTCGAATTAAAAAGATAATTATTATCTGTTCGAGAAATAATTTCATATGAAATTTGATAATTTCTGAGCTTACAAAAAGAATTTTATAAACAAAACAATTTCAGATTCTCACTAATGCATCCGATAACTGCTTAAAGTATATAGATCTGTAGCTTTGTTTTGAATCCATGGATAAAAAAGAACTAAAATTCAAAGGATTCAAAAAATTCATTTGAACCATTCCAGATATTTGTATTCTCAGAACATGGAATCACATAATAGGAATATCGTGCAACATTTTGTGTTAATAAGAAATGTTCAAAATTAGATGCAACTTTGAATATTTCTATCATATGATTATTTTTAAAGCTGTTGTAACAATACAGTTGAAATTCAATAAACTAATTCCAATATCGCAGGTAATTAATTATAAGTCGAAAGAACAAGTTAATTATTTTCCCCCTTCATATTTTTTTTTACGTTGCATACAAAATTAAACTGATTGGTAAAAACAAGGAAAATATAAATTCTGGGGCTGTATTTTGTTTTAGTGTTTAAATAATTATAAGTTCGTGATTTTTACTTCCCTTTCGAAATGCAAAAGGATTAATTAAAATCTTCAAACTTGCATTTAAGCAGAATGATTCTTGCTTTTTAGGAAATCGTTTTGTTTGTTAGAAAGCTGTCAATCGGTGTATGATAAAAATCGTCTGAGAAAGGAGTTGTTTAATTTACAGACGATTAATGAGACGATGAATTGTTTAAATTTATAACTTCATTTTTCAATTCTGTGGCTAATTAAAAGATCAAATTTTTAGTATTTTTAAAAACTTTATTAAAAATTATAACCATAGAGCGAAGCATTCACCACAGCAAGGCTAAAAGCTGGAAAAGAAAGAATTACGAGAAAATATTTGGAGCTTATATGGCTTCAAAAAAGAATTTTTCTAACATTTAGCTGAGTAGGCATTTATTTTTATTCACATGTGTTCCACGTGTATTGCAGTTCACGTGGGGCAGTGAAAGCTACAGAAGTTAGACTCTGAGCAGCCAGATATATCACCTTAACGCAGATGTTAAAATGTTTTTTTTATTTTTGAATTTAAGTGATTAGAATATATATATGTGTGTGTTTGTGTGTGTGTGTGTGTGTGTGTGTGTGTGTGTGTGTGTGTGTGTGTTAAGTCATTTCCTTTATTTCTTTTAATTAGTATTAATTGGTTAATTATCTACAGATTATACTTTATTTTTAAGCTTTTCCTCATAATAACAAAGAAATTTTTTTATTATGTATATTCATTCATTTTTTTATAATCGTCTTAATGAAATATAGTTTTATTTTTAATAATGTATGTATAAAATCCCTTTCTAGGAACTTTTTAGCCGCATATTTTAGTTTATTTATAATCTTTTCTAAATAATCACAAAAGAGTAATACTATTCGATTATTAATCATATTCACGCACTTCTTTTCTTATTTACAGTGACCCACCGTTGTGAGCGAGGCCAAATGATCGTAGATGTAACGACGCAGCATCCATTCAGGGGCATAATCCACCCCCGGGACTACAGGTCGGGTCCATGCGTCGCACAGGGACGAGGGGGCAGGACCACCACCCTCACCCTGGATTTGCACGCGGACAAGGACGACCCCCGTTACTGTGGGGTGCAGTTCAGAAAGGTGAGTCCACTTTGGAATTTTCTGATGCTTATAATAATAATCAAATGAGTGTATTTTGGCATTAATTAATAATTCCTAATGCTTGCTTTTGAGTATCTTCATGCAAAAAAGTTTTATTTTATAAACATCAGGTTGAAGCTAACAATTGTATTGAATTGTATCCATTTCAATGTACTTTCAATACACATCTCATTTATTTAAATTCATAAATAGTTAGTGTAATTATTACTAATTATCCCAACTATTATAATTACTAATACTTGCTGTTAAGCATTTTTACGAATTTGTTATATGTTATTTCATACATCCCAGGTTGAAGCTAAAAACTATTAAATTGAGACCGGGATAGCCTGGTTGGTAGGGCGTTGAATTCGCATCCCTTGTGTTGTGAGTTCCAACCCGCCAGCCGAAGACTCTCCGTGTATGTGGTGGTGGCTGGCGCACGTATAAATCTGTCGTGGTCACAAAGTCCTCAATGTCTAGAGCAATACCACTGGGGATACTGTATCAGAGGTGATCGTTCTCTGCTTCAGGTCTAAATTACGATCTGTGGTTGAATAAATGAAGTCCACCCTGTAAAAGGAGTTGTGACGCTTGAGTAGCTAAGTCATACTCTTGGCCCTAGATGGCGCTACTGAAAAACAAGAGATGTAAACATTTCAGCTTAATTCGCTAACTTAGTCTGCGGGCTTGTCTCGGACAAGTGCCATCAGGAACGACAACAACACTGTTAAATTGTCTCATGCCATTTTCAGTACATATCTCATTTATTTAAATTCATAAATATCTGTAATAATTAATCCTAATTATCCCAACTATTATAATCAATAATTCCTAATACTAAGTTAAGCATCTCCTCTAATTTGTTATGTGTTATTTCATCCACTACAAGTTGTAGTTAAAATTGTCTCGTGCCTCTTTCAACGCACTTCTCCTTTTTTTTTTTTTTTTTTCCTTTCTCATCTATTTAAATCCATAAACGGTTGGGATAATTATTCCTATTTATCGCAAGAAACGAACCTGGCATATTCTATGCTTATTAGATTTGGTTACTTAGCAAATTAAGTCATTTATTTTCCATTTATAACAAGGACCGTTATTAACAAAAACTCAGTTCAAAGACCTGGTTACATCTCCCGACACATTGATGGGGTCGCGGTGGCCTGGGAGAACCGTCGTGTAAAGGGGCCTGTTGCACGTTAAATCCGTCCTGACCAAACGTTCTCCCGCTGGTGTGGTGTGGATAGGGGGGTGCTAGCTCAGGTGTCGTCCTCGTCATCTGACCGCAGTTCAAAATGACGAGGTCCGTCCCAAAATAGCCCTAGTGTTGCTTCAAACGGGACGTTAATATAACTAAACTAAACTAAACCCGACACATTGACGATTGAGAATTTTCCTCAGAATTTTAAATACTGTGGAAAGGGGAGTAGTTAATAGGTTACACTTTTTCTTTGACATTTTCTTTTTTTTACGAGAAAGAGGTGATAAATAACGAACTCAATTACAAAATCATGAAGAAGCACAAATTATAATATTTTTATGAAATGGACGACGAAAATTTATTCAAAAGTATTACAGTAAAAGTAATATATAAAAGTATATAGTAATAATAATATAAAAGTAATATAGTAATTATGAAGCATTATAAAAGGTTATATAATATTTGTGAAGCATTATAAAAATATTTTAATGGTATGGACGACGAAAATTTATTCAAAAGTATTACAGTAAAAGTAATATATAAAAGTATATAGTAATAATATAAAAGTAATATAGTAATTATGAAGCATTATAAAAGGTTATATAATATTTGTGAAGCATTATAAAAGATTACATAATACTTGTAAATAAATAAATAAGTTAGAGCCCGGTCAAAGTACTAAACCTATTACTGATATGCACTTGAGAAATACATAATCCTTTTCAACGTATGATTAATAATGACCATCTAGAAATTCAACTATAAAATTGAGCCAAGATTTTCCGTTGATCAACATTTCACCTTGTTATAACGTAATGAACTGCGATATTTTCAAGAATCAATTGTTTTCACTACCGCATTAGGGAAAGGTACAACAGAAATAAAATTAATTTCACATTTTATATTGTATATTACTATACCGTATGTTATGATCTAGCTGTGATTTATGCTTACTGTATAACAATTACTTTCTATATGTACTTTATGGCATGGTTGTCATGAAGAACTAATTATAAATCATCTGTGAAATCATCTTCATAAAATAATCTAGAAAATTTATATAATTCGATATATTTTTAAAAATACATAATCCTCATTTTAAACAAATTGTTTTTTAAAAAACAATATGTTTATTTTTTTAACTTTCTATATGTACTTTATGTCATGCTTGTCATAAAGAACTAATTATGAATCATCTATGAAATCCTCTTCGTAAAATAATCGAGAAAATTTATATAATTCAATACACTTTTAAAAATACGTAACCGTCTTTTTAAACAAATAGTTTTCAAAAAAATCGCCAAGCTTCATCAAATGAGTCGCCAAATTGGCATTAACTTTCATGAGAATTCTCAGTCTTGTCTAAAGTTAGTAAGAACTATATTTACATGCATCTGATGACTGATTCATAGTAGAAATAAAAAAAATAACTAATTTGAATAAAAAATATTTAAAACAATAAAAATTTAAAGAAAAAATTTAATATTAACATATTAGATATTTACAATTAATTATAAAATTTTCTGAATAATGTTAATAGTCATGATTGAATAGTATAAAATCTTAGTGAATTAGGATTTTGGGTTATATTACCTCGGTTATTCACTGCTTATATCCAAAATTGCCAGAAATGAACATCCTTTATCGGTTCACTTGCAAGTAATTTTTTCTTTGATCTCTTAAGTTCAATATTTAGACGGTCCCTTAGTTCCATTCACATAACTGTATCAACAAACTTTCCATCGTGCTGTACTTGAACTTTCGATGTATTTGTATCCTATTACTTTATTTTCTGCTCCATCGATTTTGAAACAATCAAATACGAACAGCGGGACCAAAGTTAAGTCATTGAAGAAATAAGTATTATTCCCTGAATTTCTCACTTGATTTCCTTGGCTGAACATCATACTTATTTCAGTATCCAGAATAGATTTTTCAATTGGGAGAAAAGCTACTCGAAAGCGCTTTAAGATTGTTCTTACGTTAATAATTTGTGTAAAAAGTACTGAACATTACTTTGAGTAAGATTCCAATTTTTAATATATACGCGCATTCTTACTTGACATATATAGTAAATACTATATTTCTGAATTTTTCTGTGTGAACCGAATCTTGAATTTCTAGAAGGAACAAAAATACAGAGTAAATGCAAATGATTCACCCGAATTTTTTAAAAATCATATTTTTGAAACTACTGCACATATTACAATAAGTGAACATGAATTTATCAGTTAAGAATGTTCGATGTATGACCCTCCTGTGACACGACATACGTCCAATCTGTAATCCTATTCGTTTCAAACATTTTGTAGCATCACTCTGTCAATGGTCCTGAATGCTGCACAAACGTGTTCTTTAAGTTCTAGCAGTGTTGTTGGAATTGGTGGGGCATAAATAATGTCTTTGATGTCACCCCACGAAAAGAAATCACATGGTGTTAGATCTGGGGATCTCTCTCTGTGCAAAAACTCCTGTCTATCATTTGGATTTCACTCCCAGCGTTCAATGAATGGGCTGCCATCTGTTGATCAATGGTAGAAAAAGCGATATATTTCTCTTTAAATTCATATATCACTTATTGTAATTGTGAGTACAAATTATGAACCCAATTTAAAATATGATTTTTTAAATTGGGTTCATAATTTGTACTCACTTTGCACAATGTTACGATAAATGCAATTACACAATAAATGCAAACATATAATTGCAAAAAAAAAAAAAAAAAAAAAAATTAAAATAGATAAATTTTTTTAAAAAAAAGTAAAAGCGTGATAGATTTACTATAAAATGCTAAATAATTGATAAACGTTAGGAAGAGTTTCTATAAATTGATTTATCGAGACTCTGGAGTCAAACGAAAGGAAAACTTAGGCTAGGATCGAATCTAAGGGGAAAAGTTAGAAGGAAAATTTAATGCACATCTGTTGTTGTGACTTATGGCACTTTACAAGCCCACCGGCATTTATCTGTCAGCGATTTAAGCCGAGTGAGCGTCTCTTGTTTTCTTCAACAGCGCCAACGAGGGCCAAGAGTACGATTTAGCTACTTCATGCGTCACATTTCCTTGCACAACCCCTTTTTACAGGGGGCACATTCACACACCTCACAGATAGAACACAAAAGAAGAATAACCATGCTTCCAACTAACTTCATTTTTAAGTTATCTTATTCACATACTGTTGGACAGTCAGACGTAATTCAAAACATTTTTTTTCTCGTCCTTATGGAGGTCTGAATCGTGTCGATTCATCAAAATCTCGAGGCCAAATTTTTTTTTGACGACTACAGTAGTTCCTCTTTATATGCTTCATATTCTAGAAAACAAAAAAGCATCTAAAAACGACTAAACTGGAATTGTTGACCGGCCTGTTGCAGCTGCTAGTCTTACTTCCCCATTCATCTGTCTTCTTAACTCTTCAGCGAAAGCATCGGTATGAAAGATCCTTAATTCCTTTCTAAAAGGAGATCCTTTCCTTTCTACATTATGCACGTATTTGACGTAAAAAGGCATCCGCTGAAAGAGGACTTTCGGTTCTACGAGTGTCCGAAGTGTCACGAACTTTCGGAATCAAGGTCGGTGCCGGATTTGATAGAGGAATGCTTTTGTCATCTAACCTTGCAGCTGACCCTTGCCTCCCGAACAGAATGCTGCACAGGAGAAATAAAAGAAAAATATAATAATAACTTCTTCGAAATTCATCATCATTTCCTTCTTTTATTCCTTTCTATATTCCATGCGAATGAGAAAGTGCATTATTAAGGGGTCGATGCCATCTGTTTTGTAACTTAATGCCTGATTCAAGTGGCATAAATCTTTTAAGAAAGGAAAAGCATTTTAAAATATGAATGCTTTGTAATATTAGGATTTTATTCGGTGAATTAAAAATACTCCGTATTTTAAAGACAAGTCACCATAGCATAGCATGAAAGCATAAGTATGTAGTAATAATTCAGAATTTATTCATTTTTATTTCATGGGATGTCAGAATATTTTTGTATTTATAAAATTACAATGGTGATGTCTTCTATATAAACCTGACCAGAAATGGCATTTAAAGTGGTATTAACTGCTTTACAATGCAATAATTTCATTTTTGAAATTAAATTTATGCTGCATTTTAAAAGCAATTCAGAAATGCATAGATTGTTTAATTATATTTTCCATGAGAAAGTTATAAAAAATGTTGTAAATAATTGAATATTTGCACTTTAGCACTGTTAGAATATTTCGAAAATGCTGCGAAAAAATAAAATTATAATGTTAAACTTCGTCACTAGATCATGCATTTAGGAACATGAATGTTTCGTATTTCCAGGATTTTATTCTGTGAATTAAAAATGTAAGCTCTATTTTAAATTCAACTTAGCAATGTATAAATTATTTATTTAATTATACTTTTTTATAAGTGGACACTGCAAGAACGTCGTAGCTTATAACATGTGCTGCAAGAAACATTTATTATTATCATGCTTATTACGTGTGTTGTAAGGATGTTTCAAAATTTTTGAATAACTAAAATTATCTTTTTAAAATTTTTAAAAGACCTTTTAACTTTCTTGCTTCAAACAACCCATATTATATAATTTTATATAACTTCACATACTATTTATTGAAAAAAATGCATAAATAATATTATATATACATATATTATTATGCGTATACTATTTATTGAAAAATTGTATAAATAATATTATATATACTTATATATATTATGTGTATGTGTTAATCATTACTTTATATAAAAATCTGTCAAATCTTTTTATAATCAAAATGAATTTTTTATAAACAAAAGAGTAATATATCAATAAACATGATGTCTCAGAATTTTTCATTAATGCAACAACAAGATATAAATTTTGAACTCGCTTGTTTTATTGTTCCTTTCTTTGGCGGCATTCAATACCAATATCTTTGAAAGATAATTAGATAATAATTCACTCTTTCTGTTAGTGAGTATTAACTTTAAAATAAAAAAAGCAATTAAACCCATTAATTTTGGTTTAAATTAATAATATTATTATGCCGGCGAAATATATTATAAAGTCCAGCATCGGATAATATTGTTATAACATTGGGTATTCAATCCAATCTGTTACAAAAGATATTGAACATATTCGAAAATATTGATTCTAAATGGCGATTTAATATAAACCATCGTTTTATTTCTTTTAAAAAAGGCCTTCTAAGTCGAATTCAGTTCATAGATTAAATATATCTTAAAAGCAAAACAATAAGTAAATTTTGAATCTAACTCACGTTTCGTTTGAAAATATGTAAAAATTGTTATAGTGATATTAAATGGATACTTATGTTTGAGGGCACTTTAAAAAATATGTAGTTGTTATAAAATAATAATAGTTGATTTATTTATTTGATTAATATTCTCTAACTGAAAAGTTTGATTTAACATCGTTATAATCTTTATAAGAATTACAATTATTTATACTATAATGTATTTTGTTTCAAATCTGAGTTGAATGCTAAAGACGTGCTCTTTTATTTTATATAGCCCAGTTCAGGTGATGTTACAGTAGCATTAGCTGTAAGAGTTCATCCAACATTAGAATTGTCTGAAGACAAATACTTTTTCTTAACCTGTGGAAAAGCAGGATTCAGAAATGCTAGGTAAGCATTTTTACACCCCTTAATTTCCGAGAGTCTCTTTTACGAATTTAAAGGGATAATCCATATCTTGAAAATAATCCAGTGGTTGTAATATTCCATATCTAGTAATAAAGCTCAGTTTGAAAGTTCTCCTTTTTTTAAAATAAATTAACTTTATCGTTTATTAATATTTTAACTATCCACCAATGTTATGAGGAAAATAGCGTACATTGAGGAAAGGAAAAAGTAATAGTAGTAGTAAAATAATTCACTCAAAAATATGCATAAAAATCTGTTAAAAATTAAGCCAGGAAATATTCCTTTAATCAGAAACCCAAATAACTTATCAACATGTCTAAAATTTTTAAGTTTTTAAAAAGATGTAAAGATTTTAATATTTCTTTATTTTTGTTCTACTTTTATTAAATATTTAAAATAAATTGATTAGAATTTTTGGGAGAAAATACAAGATGGAATAATTTTTTAAATTTATTTTTTCTTGAGATTTCTAATTTTTATTCAAGTAAATTAGTAAAAATTGAAATCATTGATATAAATTTCTCTCAGAATTGTGCTGCCATCTATTGAACTCAGAAAAATTATAATTTCAACATTTGCTCTATAGAGGGCAGCACGAAACATAAATCTTGCCTAAAAAAAGTTCGTTTTTTAAATCGTTTGCACTTCCAAACGAAAATTTTGCTGTCAGTATTTTTTTCTTTCCGTAATTTCATTCTGTTAGAGAAAAAAAAAATATTTAGAAGTGAGAATTCATAAAATAAAATAAGATGAATAAGTAAATGAAATTTTTAAGAATAAATTCCTGCAGAATCGATCATATTAAAATTGGATAATTATTTTGGATAATAATGAAATATGGATTTTTCCGCATATATTGAAAATGTCTTTAAATTTTTAGAAAGTAGTTGAAAAATTAACTAAAATGTTACTAATTAAATGTAATTAATTAATAACATTTGATTAGTCAAATAATGCAATTAATTAAAACAATAAATTGCATAGTGTAAAAGTAATCAAACATTTTTAAATGTCAAAAGCAATCTTAAGTAGTTGAATTTTACACATTAGCTTTCTTAACATACTTTTTTTTTCTTTCTAGAAACGAAACTTCAAGAGTTACGTTAAACTTTTATCATGACAACAAAAAGGTTCAAGAGCTTATCTATAATCAAGATTATGAACTAAGAGCTGCAATGACCAAGCCTGATGGTATGTTTTACAAATTTTTAAAGAATTTTATTTTGTGGAGCAGCAATTTGTTGCTATCCAATTTTCAACAAATGTATTCTTTATAATTAATGAAGCATTGCATAATGAAACAATGAATGAAGAATCAAGGAGAAATAATTTATTTCTTCATCTTTCAGGCATTCACAAGCTAAAAGTGAGGTCTTGTCTGAGTTTCTCTTCAAACACAACAGAAACGCCTTTAATAGATGGGAATGGGTAGGTATTCTTAGAAATATTATTCATTTTTGAATGAAATTATTAATGTTGAAAAAGCCAATATCAGACTTACTCAATTGTTAACGCATTTATAAAATGTTGATGTGTTTCCATTGGGAAAAAATTGAAAAAGGACAATTTTTAATTATTGAAATTACTGTGCATTTATAATACTATTTTTTGAAAACAATTATATTTTTAATTTCTTCATCATTTATAAGTACAGGAATGTTTTTGAATGTACTGTTATACATAATAGTAATTGACCTAAAACATTTCAATACTGTTATTACTGATATCAAATAGGAATTATTAAGCGTGTTTTATATAATTGTAGAATGCAATGGATTTTCTTTGAAAAAAAATATCCACTTAAAATGTGTGAGCATTTTATATTAAAATTTAATTCAAAAAATTTATTTTGTTATTTATTAATGTTATTTTATAATTTAAAAAAATATGTAACATTAAAATGTGCAATATTTTAATAACACTTTGCAATATTTAATAACACTTTATTTAACTTTGATTGTGATTTTTTTTCTTTTATAATTAAATTAATATTTACTACAAATTCAAGCAATTAGTTATCAATATTTATTTCGATATAACATTTAGTCTTCCAAATTTTTTTCTCTTATAACTAAATTAATATTTACTACAAATTCAAACAATTAGTTATCAATATGTATTTCGGTATAACAATTAGTTATCGATATTTTTACTTTTATAATTAAAAAAATATTTAATATAAATTCAAATAGTTAGTTTTTGATATTTATTTCGATATAACAATTAGTTAGAGATATTCTTTCTTTTATAATTAAATGAAAATTTATTACAAATTCGATAGTATCGATATTTATTTCGATACAACAATTAGTTAACGATATTCTTTCTTTTATAATTAAATGAAAATTTATTACAAATTCAAACAATTAGTTATCGATATTTATTTAGATATAACAATTAGTTAACGATATTCTTTCTTTTATAATTAAATGAAAATTTATTACAAATTCAAACAATTAGTTATCGATATTTATTTCGATACAACAATTAGTTAGAGATATTCTTTCTTTTATAATTAAATGAAAATTTATTACAAATTCAAACAATTAGTTATCGATATTTATTTAGATATAACAATTAGTTAACGATATTCTTTCTTTTATAATTAAATGAAAATTTATTACAAATTCAAACAATTAGTTATCGATATTTATTTAGATATAACAATTAGTTAACGATATTCTTTCTTTTATAATTAAATTAAAATTTATTACAAATGCAAGCAATTAGTTATCGATGTTTATTTAGATATAACAATTAGTTAACGATATTCTTTCTTTTATAATTAAATGAAAATTTATTACAAATTCAAACAATTAGTTATCGATATTTATTTCGATATAACAATTAGTTATCGATATAGCAATTAGTTACCGATATTTATTTCCATATAACATTTAGTTATCGATATTTTTTTTCTTTTATAATTAAATGAAGATTTATTACAAATTCATACTAGTTATAAATATTTATAACATTTTCGCACCAGATTTTTTTTTTTGAAATTTTTTCATGATATATAATTAAACAATATCGATGTTCTGTGAAATAATTATTTGATAATTGTATAAATTAATAAAATATATCTCATTTCTTTTAGATGTCCGTTGACTTCATTCCTAACACCATTCCATTACAATGACACAAGTCACTCTGCCAATGCGCACTTATCTTCCATATTCAAATTTCCCGATTCTAATAAAATTTATGTCCAGTGCGACATTGTACTGTGCAGAGGACCATGTGAACAGGTAAAAAACATTTTCATTCTTTCTTGTAACCAATATTCATTTCTTATTAAATTAAATGAAGCGCTGTAAAGTTAGTTCTCAGATGTTATAATTAACTATATATATATATATATATATATATATATATATATATATATATATATATATATATATATATATATATATATATATATATATATATACAAAAGTATTAGAATCAAGTTAATAAGAAAAACAAAAATCAAAAAAATTAAACCAAAAAAATTATAAAAATATAAAAAAATATAAAAAAAGGAATCCTATAATTGCTATATCGAAATTGCTAATGATAAAGCAATAGTTGGTATATACGATAAAAGGGATGATTTCAACTTTAAAATAACAAAACTATGTAACTACCATTCCAATCTAAACTCTAAAATTTTCAAAAATCTAATTTTCTCACAAGTCAACAGGATCAAAAGGGTTTGCAATAATAAAAATTCTTATATTGAAGCATCAAACAACCTCCTTAAAAATTTAATTAAAAATGAATTTCCTAGAAATTACTGTAATGTCAATTTTTTAATTAAACAAGGTATGGTTTGGGATTAATCCTTTGGCTTAAATAAAAATAGAACTTTCCTTGCATATTGGATTACTCAATAGATGGCGCTGGGAGCCTACATCTGTTTACATAATTTACCGCTAGTTTTTTAAAAACAGGGAATCACAATCAATAGTTTAAAGTTTTCTTGACTGTTAATGGTATGTACTGGCCTTTTCGTTTTTAATTTTTAATTTTGTGCTATTTTTTGTTTTTTATTGTTATTTTTGTTATTGTATTTTTACTTTGTTGTGGTTAATTTCTTCTTATTTGTTGTTTTATATTTCCTTTCTGTTAAAATGGTATATCTCTTGAGCATAATTTCAGGGGATTTTCGGGTCACGAGGAATCATTTTTAGACAATGTCTGTTTTTCCTCACAGAAAAAATCCCTTTCTTTGAATCCCTGCCTGAGGGTGACCCTTGAAAAAGTCTTCAGGCCGGATTCTTTTTTTATATTTTTATAATTTTTTTGGTTTAATTTTTTTGATTTTTGTTTTTCCTATTAACTTGATTCTAATACTTTTGTATTAATTCATCTGTGTTTTAGAAGTAGCTGCAATTGCGCTCTCTAAATACTACGAAGTTCTTTTTTTTGGTTTTAGTTTAAATAGGTTATAAATTTTAGTTGCGATTTCGAAACTGTTTTTGTTTCGTTTTCATTTTAGTTTCGTTTTCAAACTTTTTCTTACTTAAGATTGGTTATATATATATATATATATATATATATATATATATATATATATATATATATATATATATATATATATATATATAAAAATCTAATTTAAATCTTAATAAATTTTCTAACTTTTATCTTAATTTAGACCGTGTTAATTTTAGTCTAAAATAGTCTGTTATTTCCTGATTCAATTCCACTTTTTCATTTAACTAATTATATACTCCCTCTATAAAACTGCTTACTTCATCAGGTTCACACTCTCCGAGAGAAGGGATAAAAAATCTTTAATGTTTACCTCATTCTTTTAAAGATACCTAAATTTCCCTTTCCTAAGTCTACACATGTCAAAGAAATCCCTTCAAAATCTCATTGTAAAAACCATTGAGGGGAAAATTTCGGTTTCTTTTGCTCTTCTGCTTTTGTATTGCGATGTAGACTGACCTATTTCTGACCACTTATTCTTGTACATAAATTATGCCTCCGGGGATGAAATAAATCCCGGGCCGTAACAGAAGATAATTATTGATGGATTGATGCATTTCCTATGTCACTGAAATCTGATTGCAGAACAGGAGACAGAAAACTGTTTTGAATAAGAATATTTTTAATGGTACCGAAATACGATTTCTTAAAGAGGTTCTATATAAAGGGTGTTTCTTCAACAGGTCCCGTGTCGGAGACCTTCTGAACCACTTCCCAGAGCTCTTCCTCGTGTAAGAAACGGAACAGAAGATGGACAACTGATGGCCTCCACTTCTGCCTATATCATTGAGCCAGGAGATCCCATACGTAAGTATAGATTTCATTTTTAAATATTAATTTATATATAGAGGAAATTCAAGAATGCTTATTCTTTCTTATTATGGTGGTAGTACAATACCAGTAGAATTTTTTTTGGATATATACTAATGCATATGCTACACCAATGATTTATAAAGATTTATATCCCACAGGGAAATTGTCTGCATTTTGTGTAATCACCATATAGAAAGATTTATTACTTCATCCTATTGTTTAACTTAAAGTGTAATGAGTAGATTTATGGTTCTCTAGTCGCCCTTGGTGGTAAGCATTTTGCCAAAAACGTGTTTAATTTCAGTTGAATCTCTCATGCGTAATTCCATATTCATATTACTCTCAACAAAATAATTTTATGAATCGTATTATGATAGAAATTTAAAATAATTTATTAAAGTAGTCTTTCACCTTTTTTTTTTTTTTTTTTTTTTTTTTGTTTCCATGAACGTGTCTAGGTTACAAGAAGTACTTTTCGACTTTATCGGACATTAAATTACTTGTTGTCAACACCAACTTCACTTTCTTTTTTTTCATATAAAATATGATATTGATTCCATCTTTAGAACGATGAAACACATATTCACCTTAAAAGCATATTAGTTGGATTAAAATATGTTGGTAAAAATAATTAAATAGTTTCAATTATAATTTCTGAATTTACGGAATACATTAATTTCTTAAAGAGTTTTATTCTCAGATTTTATAAAAAAAATTTGATTAAACAATAAAAAATATTCATTACGATATTAATTAAATACATATATGTATAAAATTACTAGCACAATTTTATTAATTTTTATTGATTTAAGGACATTAAATAAATATTTATGCTGATAAATCTTAATTTGAAATGATTTTTAAATGAATAATGATTGTTAAATGATTTTTTTTTTGATTCTAAAAATGAAAAGTTTTCTTGAAATTTAAGTACAGAAATATTTTTAAAACTTTGTTTAAACAGAATAATAAATATTTTAAAGACGAAATAATAAATATTTTTTGATTCTAAAAATAAAAAGTATGCTTGGAAATTATGCAAAGAAATATGTTTTAAAAATTTGTTAAAATTAAGACAAAAAGAGTGCTTGATAACTAAATCGTTCGATTGGAAATTGTTGCAGTATAAATGTTGAGTAAAAATTATCTTTGCAAATTATCATTAGAGTTTTAATTAATATATATACTTAATTAATATACTTAATTTTTAACTGATTAAAATATCATAATTTCGAAGTGAATCGCTCCGAAGTGCATATTCTCAACGCTCAAAGTATATTTGTGCCAAATTTAGTGATTTCAGTCAAATGAGTGACTCTGTAGAGCGTTGACAAACAAATAATTCGATTTTAATAATAGAAATGAAAGGAGGTAAAAATCAATGATTTGTTGGTAGAAAACAAGGGAATAATTAATGGTTTGAAATAGTAAAAACGAGCGCTTTCTAACTATCTATATCCATTCATTTGAAAAGGATATTGGATATGTTGGGTCTAGGGATTGCAATACCGGTATACCGGTATACCGAATACCGGTATTTTGAGCCATTTGTACAATTTTGTAATACCGGTATTCACAAGTTTAAATACCGGTTTTTCGGTATTTACTAGAAATTTTTAAAATTGTCTCCACTATATGTTCAGGGATCGCCAACATAGCAAAATAGCATACGTTTTTGTTTTTATGTCTCCCTAACGGGCGAAATTAATTAACTAATGAATGGCTTAATTAATTGCTTAAATCTAAATTAGAGAAACATGGATTATCCCTGAAAGAAGATATTGTATCCATAATGACTGATGGAGCAACAGTTATGAAAAAAGTTGGAAAGTTGATTGGTGCAAATCAGCGGTTGTGATATGCACATGGAATTCAATTAGGAGTAATAGATGTATTATACCAAAAAAACAAAGAACAGAAGAATCCAAATACTGTGGATATAGAAACTTCGGATTCCAACTTTGAAGAGTGTAGTGATTGGATTTTGAAGCGTTAGGAAATAAACGTTCATAGATGGCGCTAGAAAACTAGCGAGAGTGTAATTAAAAGAGTGATGTCATTCGAGTGTTTGCTCTTGGAGGAGAAGGAGTTACTGAACAGAGTAACTCGAACGAATCTGCAATAAATTTATTAAGTTTTCTATTTGCCTAATTTTTTCAAAGCACTCACGAACCAGCCACGACAAAGAGAGTAAGAGTGACAGTGATATTGACAATAAAGATAATGAACAATGCAATTGAAGAAGATAATGCTAATGAGGATGAAATTTATAAAGTTCGAAAAATTGTTAAGATATTTTAACGTGCCCCTTTAAAAAAGGATATATTACTAAAATATATATTAACTGAAAATAAAACAGAATATATGTTAAAATTAGATTCTAAAACACGTTGGAACAGTTTACTCCTAATGATGGAGCGATTTTTGAAACTGAGAAATCCAATCCAAAAAGCAATAATCGACTTTTACATAATTATAATGATTTTAAAAATGAAAATGGAAAATGAGAAAAGAAAATAACCAATTCAAATCTGATTAAGTTTAGAGTAAATTTTCTTAAAATTTTTTTACCCACAAACTATCCATATTCAGAAGAATTTGGTTCATTTATCGAAGATTATGATGTCACTACTGTCGATAGTGAAAAGGAATTGTCTCTTGAACAAAAATTAGAATTAGCCATAAATAAAAAAATTTGAACGAACCAAAATACAATACAGAAATCAGCTATATCCAAAACCATCCGACGAGAAATCGATTTATTTGAAGATGTGGGATTTAGAGGTAAATACTTGGAAAAAGTATATCGCACATTGCTAACAGTAACACCAGCTAGCGTAGATGCCGAAAGAGCGTTTTCGATAGCTGGTCATTTTTACACAAAATTACTTTTCAGGCTTAATGACAGTACAATTGAATCATTATGTTTTTTAAGATCACATTTCAAAAATTTGTAATAGTACCACAGACTGAATAGTGATATTTACACTTTTTTTGTGATTTAAATAAATAAGATGTTCCTTTACTTTTTTGTGATTATATACTGTTATAATTTATAAGTTACAAATTATTTTTTGTAATATTTACACTCTCTAACAAAACTGGCAAATAAAACAAAGAAACACCTGTGTTTTCTTTCTTTTCCTAAAATTTCTAATACCGGTATTAAAACCGGTATCCCGGTATTAAAATATAAAAAATACCGAATACCGGTATTGAAATTCTGGTTCGGTATTGCAACCCCTAGTTGGGTCCTATCACATACAAAGGAATGGTATAGAAATTTATTGTGATATCGATCATTCAAATCAGCGGGAGGGTTCCCCCCAAAATTTTTCACACATTCTCTAATAAACTTGCCATGCCAGAGAACGACTTACATGACATTGGCGTACAATAGTTACGAAATATCAATTTTTGGCATGGATGTAGCAATTTTACTGAATCTGCCGTGCCATCTTTGGTCAATATTTTTAGCGGTTAATCCACGGCATGTGGTTAATAGAACCCAAAAATCATATTTATGCTTTAGACAAATTTTTCCCTACCGATTGGAACAAAAATTTTACACAGAGCTATACTTGTTGACACAAAATCACATACGAAATTTCAGATATTTAAGTCATTTGGTTTCTGAGTTAAATAATTTTAAATATTTATAAAAGTACAGACCGACAGACAGTCAAACCGTTATTGGTTTCGGCTCAAACTTTGACAAATGTCTACACTATGAATGTTAAATGCTGTGTACCGAATTTCATCTGTCTAGCTCTCTTCGTTTTGTAGCGATAGTGTTAATATACCTTCCAACAGCCGAGCGGACGGATTTCCTCTGAACGGATATTGCACAAAATTTAGTAAAAATTTGGTGTAAAGACCGTATATCAAATTTCAAACGTCTCACTCAAAGCGTTTTTGAGTTATTTGTGTCGTCGATAGATGTACGGACATTTTCCAAAAATGTGTTTTTCGAATTCAGGGTGATCTAAAACGTGGAGACTCGTCAAAATCTCGAGTTCGAATTTCTTGACGATTACTGTACTTTCTCTATACTTCGTTTACGAGAAAGTAAAACAGCAAACGATCGTTTTCTGTAACCGCAAGATGCTGACGGTTGACTTTCTCATTTTTCAGTGGCTGAATCCTTAGAGAGTTGCACTGAGTGGAGGTTCCCATGGCTGATAGGGTTATGCATCTGCCTCGCAATCCTGCTTCTGGTCATGCTGATAGTCAACATTTTCCTCTGCTCGTCCCTGACCTGCACATGTACAAAAACAGAGGTAAGGCCCTATTTTAATATTATTTTTGGCAACTGATAAGATGTTGCTACTTCTCCCACCAAAAGAAGACAGAACTAGGATGAGGCGCTTCATCCTCTACTTCCAGGAGACACCCGAGTTCCATAATTTATTTCTACCATGATTTACCATAGTTTATTTCATTCTTGAAGATGATATTATTTCAAAGAAGCGTCATAATTGTTACTCACTTGGTAAAAAATTTTTATTAATGAAGCACGTTCTATCTCCGACAAAGTCAAGTCATAGTTAATTTTAAAAATATTCTTGGTTCTGTTATCAGCAAAATGTTTTTGGAATTGGAAGTAGCTGTTCTTTTGATATAATTAAGAAACTAAAAGCTTCTAATAAGCTACAAGCCACCTATCGAGAAAAAAAAAGAATTTCATAGTGTAATTCATCCCCCCCCCCATGCTATAAATATTGTAGCCGGCGTCCTGGCTTAGGGGTAGCGCGTCTTCCCTCTTTCCTGGATCGGGCCTGGTTGTTCTTCCCCTGTGTTCTATCTGTGAGTTGTGTGAAAGAGCCCCCCTAAAAAGGGGTTGTACAAACGAGTGTGTGGGTCTATCTTCATACGAGCTAGAAGTCAGACTTCTGCCCTCAGGTGCTCAGGGGTCCTTATCCTCAGAAGCTACTGCACCCCCTTTCCGTGGCAACACGGACTCGACATCATCATCATAAGTATTGTTAATACCGTTTCTTCAAGATACTCCAAAATATTAGTTTTCTTGTAGAATCCTTCCTCCATTTTTAATTACAACTACCACTATATAATATATATAGTGCAGTATATTTTACAGAACCCTTAAGATTGTGAAGCCCGGGGCATCTTGACCCCGCCTGCAGATTGAATAAAATATTTATACATTTACCTAGTTCTTAACTGTGTTCGCAAATTTATAAAAATGTTTATTGCAACCTACAGAAATGGGGAAAATGCCAAACTGCATCACTGCTAATTACTGACTGCATCGCATGCTGCTGTCAATTATTAGTTGCAGTTTTGCCATGCTAAATCGTAACTATTCTCCATAAAACCGCCTTGAACTGCTGCTAATAATATGAACTGCTGCTAATAATATAACCAAAAGTCACTACTCTGAATCACTCGAAGGCATATTGAAAAAATTTAATGATCGAAATGCAGCGATATATAGGCAAGAACTATGCTCCACAAAACTGCCTTGAATTGCTGAAAATAATATAAACAAAAGTCACTAATCTGACCCACTCGTCCCCCCCCTGGGGGACGAGTGGGTCAGATCGCCATCCTTGTGAGTGCACGAAAAGGTGAGGGTTTGGCTCCTCCCATCGATGACAAGACGTACTTCCTTAGGGAAGGGTTGTGCCTTGGCCGGTGATGGCCCTTAAGACTCAACCACAGTTCCAGCCAGTGCTGCTGTTGCCGCGGTCCCGTCATTCAGATTTTTCAGGGCGGGTCGGAGTAGCCGGTTTAAAGTTTAACGTAATGGGCGTAACGGGAAGCATATGTTTAAAACATTTTTTGAGGATTTTATGTAAAAATATAAAAGTTATAAAATTTGTCTGTTAGCTTAGCGTATGTTTGTTATTGCTTAATTCTGTCCCATTTATGTACCTTTCTATGCACATAGTTTAATAAATGATTCACTTTTTACAGGTGGTAGACAAAGAACCTTCTGAAATGGATGACTATGATCCATACAGAGTTGGATGGGTCTCTGGATCTCACTACGGCTCTCGCAGCTCCCTTCACAAACCCGGTTACTTGTCCGGTGGGTCCACCCTCAACTCCACTGCCCGCTCCGTGAGCAATGCCAGTGACCATTACGCCATTGTCCACTCGAGGCCAGGCAGTAGGTACTCACAACACTCCAGCAAAGAACCTTTGCACAAGAGCTCTGGAGGCTCCATACTTTCCAATGGCCATCACAATCATTACAACTCAAGGATATAGGACAGTGTATAGTAAAAGCTCAGGGAAAGTGTTACAGACAGTTCAAAGCTGGAAATCAGGCCATTTGACCCCTAGAGGATAAAGGACAATGTTTGTGTGAGCAATTTGGATACTTTGTGGCTTTGATTATTCCAGTGTATAGTATCACTTACCCACCTTCAGAAATGACTAACTCTCCAGGTAGCACAGCCTGTTGCACAATATTGTACAATACTGTACTTATTATATATTAATCTATATTTCACAATATTGTGAATATTGATTAATGTCATACAATATTGTACAATATTTGTGTGCTACTAGGGTCTAGTGGTATAGTTACAATTAACAAAGTTCATGGTTTGGAACTGGAAGTATGCACAATGAAAATATCTGGTGATATGAAATGCCATTTACATACATGTGATTTGAGAAATTCCCTCCAGTCTCTCAGGTAGTTCATGCTGTACGATATTAAACAATATTTTTTGATATTATGCAATGTTGTGAATATTGTACTATGCCGCACAATATTAAACAATATTTTTTGATATTATGCAATGTTGTGAATATTGTACAATGCCGCACAATATTAAACAATATTTTTTGATATTATGCAATATTGTGAATATTGTACAATGCCGCACAATATTAAACAATATTTTTTGATATTATGCAATATTGTGAATATTGTACAATGCTGCACAATATTATACAGCATCTGTGTACTACCGGGATTATTATATTAGGAAGAGTTTTTATAACACAAAATATTTATTCTATTTGATTTGCTTAAATGTATATGATGGAAGACTACTTAATTATTTAATAATAAGACAAGATTTTTTTAAATTATATTATAATTATGAACAGGAATTTTATAACTATTTTATTATATACTGATACGTTAAAAATTATTTAAAAAAAATTTTAAGGAATATTAGTTTTGTTATTAAATTGTTCTTTTTGTTTATAATAAAATGTTATGTTATTTAAATACATTTTTTATGTTGATCTAGATGAATTAATTACAAAGTAATAAATTCAATTAAATTTTAAATTTTTTTCAAAAAATCATATTTAATATAAAGCAAGAAGAAAGTATTTAAAATTCATCATATTGATCTGCAATTAGAATATAATTGAAAATATTTTAAGCAGTTGTGAATTAATTGTTTAAAATTCAAAATTCTTAATAATTAATATTCGTGGAAACATGCATAATTGTTCAATAAAATATGTATAACTTTGTAAAAAAACAAATAAAATTTTAAAACTTTATAAAAATTAATTTAGAGTTTATAAAATTTCTCCTAATAAATAAAGTATTATAATAGTACTATTATTCGTAAAATTTGAAACAAATTAATCATTGTTCAATCTTCAGTATCACGATGCAAGTTAAATATCCAGAAAGGCATTAAACCCATGGTGCTGTTGAGCTTAATGTGTTTAGAGATATGTTAGTAGTAGCAAATAATTTTTCATTTTCATCTTATTTCATTATTATATAAATTTTTCATTCATATGCTTCTTTCTAACTTCATTAACAATTTTTGGTACATTTTTTTTTTGTGAGTGGTTGAAAGTATTTTGGGTCTAAGAATAAATTCAGATTTTCTTTCTTTTTTACATAAAAGTGAACACGAAGGTGTCCTTAACAGGTCGGAAACATTGTATACTGCATTTTTGCCCTTCATTTCTCATATGAGAAGGTTTATTATCAACAACAAGTTAATAAATCTGTTTGTCAGTTCATTAAATGAAGATCTGATTGTTAGGTTTTATAGATAAAAACTTTTTACAACAAATTATTCCGATTTCATATATTTTTATATTTAAAAACATTTTCATAATAACTATGAAATTTTTATGATTTTTTTTTCATTTAATATTTGAAATATTTATAACATTTAAAACCCAAATGAATCTGAATTAAAATATTTTATTGTATCTTTCTCGTATAGTTAAAATAAATAGATTTCATTTTTGTAAATATAACTAAGTTGTAAAAAAAGTTACCTGGAATAAATTTTATTGCTGTTTGTGTTGAACCGTGATAAGTACACAGCTTATTGTGGAAAAAAAATGTAAATATGTTATTTTTGTAATGAATAAACAAATTTAATGTAAACTGTCTTTGATACTTGTTAATGAATGAATATGAAAATGAATTATACTTCATTGTTTTTATTGAACATCAGTATTTCACATCTTGAAACTTAGATTACCCTAAAACATCATGATTTCAATGAAAATATTCTTTTAAAAGGGGAAAATGAAAAACTCAATATTTTTAGAAAACACATATTCAAATCTTTTCACTGCTGTCCAAAATTTTTTAAATTATTTTTATAGAACAAGTCATAATTGTAAATTCATAACTAGTAATTATTAGATTAAAATGATATTCAAACATTATGAAATTCAGAATAGACATTAATTACTAAAAAAAATTGTTCTCCATATAAGTCTAGTTTATTTGCTATTTACTACCAAAAAAATTATTATATTCTTTTTAAAGTTGTTTTAATAGACGTACCAATTACTTTAATGTATTTTGTCCTAAATTTTTAATGAAATTACTAAGATTTAAATAAACTTTATATAATTTACTTCGATATAAAAAATTACTATATTCTTTTTAAAGCAATTTTAATAAATGTACAAATTACTTTATTACACTTTGGCCTTAATGAAATTTCTAAGAGTGGAATAAAAATTTCGCCCATGTTTTTCTGGTTTTAACATAAGTTTACTGTAAATAAATTTATATCACTTAATAAGAAAAATATAGAAAATAATTACTGATTAAAACTATTTGATATTTTAGTGATTAAAAATTAATAGTAAGTTTGAAAGTGAATAAACTATCTGTTAAAATTAATTTGTCATGAAACAATTATCATGAAAAAAAAAATCTAAATTCAGAATTTTATTTACAAAACCTGAGCTAAAAGGTAAAAAAATTCTGTATGCACACAAAAACTCAAATGTCAGTATAAATTCAGAACTTCCTTGTCATACAGATTTTACTTAGATGTTAAATGCTTAGTTTCAGACACATTTGCCATGCTAAAATGTAAAATTGTAGCATTCAATTTTTCAAATTAATTTGATAAATAATTAAGATTACAATTCATTTAATAAAATAATCGGCTGAGTAATTGTCAGTTAAAAATATATCTTCCATACTTAGGTTATATAAACTGTTGTATTCATGTCTTTTAATAAATTATGAAATGAGTACTGTTTGTTTTCCAGCTATTTACTTCTATTTTACAAAAGAAATCATACAGAGAAATTTTATCTTATGCATGAACAAAACTTTAATAAAGCATTTGTGCAACAAAACCACATATTCTCAGTACACAACTATATAGAAAGAATATTATTCAAATCGTTTTCAGAATCTCAATGTTTTTAAACATTCTTGTGAGCAATTTAAACAGTTAAAAAAAATACCCTTTTCTTTCCTTCGGGGGGAAAAAATCGGCTTATTTTTGAAAAATTCAATAAAATTTCATCAAACATTAAAAAGAATAAAAATGAAATTATAATTTATATTTTAGTTTATGAGCAATAAAAGTTTAGGATATAGAGGTTAAAATCTCATACTTTTAAGAAAAGTAGCATAAGAAATTAAATGATAAATTTCTTCCTTAAAAAAAATGAATTAAAAATTAAAACTGAAACAAAATGAATAAAAAAAAAAACATAACACATTTTCGCCTGCTTTTTTTTTTTTTTTTAATTTGGTCCTTCAAAAGCGACATTACATAAATCTAGGTATGTTGATGTAGCAATTAATTCTTTATATATGATACAAGTTCTTTCATTTAAACTACAGTATCCCTATCTCATTATCTAGAGTTACACTACAATTTTATTGCTTGTAGAGATCATGTAGCTAAGCTCATCAGTGGGCTTAGCTAATCCTTAGCTCATATTCTTATCAAAACAATAGATTTCTTAAGGTGGATGGCAATTCTTCCCTTCCCAATAATACATTCACATTCCGTAGAACAACTTTAGTGGATTTTCAACCGATTCTGTCAACTCAAAAAAAATTAATAAAAATTGTTTTGAAATTTTATTTGAACTGACGCCATATTTTTCAGAGCTTGATGATAAAAAATTAAGTAATGAAACTTAATATTTTGGGAACATAAAAACAATACAAAGGACTTATGAATAAGCACAAAACATCAAAAGATTAAACTAAAAATGAATAAAAAAATATTAATAATAATAAGAGAAAGGATATATAGGACAATCTATCTCTGTGTAGACATTGAGTCACAGAATTAGTTGAAGCCACGATTAAAAGAGGGAAATTAAATGCAAGTAGACAATGGAAACTGAATCAAACATGAAATACATAAAAGTATAAACTAGATATTTAACTGTTAGCCAATAAAAGTATTCAGATTAACAGCAAGCTAATTTTGAAAAAGCAAAAATTTGAATTATTCAATTTTATGTTAATTTAATTCAATAACATTTTTATGTAAAATATTAATGTGGAAGAAATTTTATTGATCAATACAAAATAATAATAATAATTTAAAAACAATCTATTTACAATTATGTTTTTAAGAACTCTAAAACAAAACTAAAATAATTCAATTATTTCACAACATTATTGTAACAGATAATGTTAATTAGCTTGCTGTAAACCTGAATAAAGTTAAAAACAGGATTGTTATTACCACAGGAACTTTTCCAAGACTAGATACAAACTGATAAGGGGAATGGCGATAGAAATGTTGTGCTTTCTGTGTTTAAATCCAACAATGTTATTTTTTAAGTAACACGAGACAAATAAAAAGTATTTAAAACCTCAATAAACAACTTTTAAAACTTTATTTATTTATGTTTGAACTAATAAAATACAACTTGACAAACGAGATATCAGGAATATAGGGATAAGGTCAGCTCCATAATATACTGCTAAAATAATATGATTATTACTTTTACATTTTTGGAGTACCACTTTTATAATTATTAATTTCATTTAATGAACTATTTAAAATTAGAGAAAATTCATATATTAACAGTGAAACCAGGCACATCGTATCTTTGATATTAATTTTGATTTTAGCAAATTGTTTATATACAGATTTTGTATGCTGACTGTGTCCCCAATATCCCATAATGTCAGTTGCTACATAACTTTTAAAATCGTTAGGTTGCAGGGACGTTAATGTTATATCATTAATTACACAATTAACAAGGGTCATTGGACTTAAAATGACCACTATGACTAATATCTGTGCAAGCTACAAAAATACAATTGTTCAACATGATTTCTACACAACACAGATTTTTTTCTTATATAATACAATACATCAGCTGAAATACACAGTACAGCAATACTATACATCTACATGATTCATTTCCAATGGCTACAAAAGAAAATATCAAATGGCATCTTTTTGCAGACGGAGAAACAGAGTTCATATTTCGAAGCATTACCAATTGAATCACGATTCTTATTTTTTTTTTAAAGAAATCGAGTTTGGTTCATGCAAATAAAACATGAAGATATTGTCCTTTCAAATGGCTAGGAAAGATAATTTTTATCTTATAACATTTCCCTCATGCATTTTCAAAATAAATAAAAGACCATCACCATCAAATTGTCCATAGAATTTCAGCTGCCACCGGTATTAAATATGTTATTTATAAAAAAAATGAAAATAATTGTTCATTTAAATCAAAACTCCAACATCCACATAGGACTTTAAATTGCACACAGAATACACTCACTTGCATATAAATAATTTTGGAATTAATTAAAATAAATGCTTTAGTTGAAACTATATTGATATTAATCAACACTTGCATGAAATCAAATATTAAGAATCTGAAAGATTTAATAATAGAAATAATACATGAAAAATTAAAACTGGAATTCTTTTTAACAATAAGCAGATACAACATTATTAGTAGCAAAAAATTAAATTTTTGGTTAATAATATTGATGATTGAAACCTGAGAAATTAATTGCAAAGATGATACTTTTTTTGAACAACAAAGTATTATAACATGATTCAATAATAAGAAAAAAAATAAATGCCTAAAACAGTGATTCCTACTTTTTTAGGTTTTATTAGTTTAATTTTTATTATAATATAGATACACTAAACAATTAGCAAATGAGGTTTTTAATAATCTGCAGTATTGATTAACAATCTTGAACAACAGCACTTGTGAAAATGATAATTAATTTTGCTTGATATGTAGTGTTGGATAATTTTGTATCACATTTAACCAAAATTTGGCTAATATAGGTGATATGTAAGTATACAATATAAATTTTAGAGGCAACTGAACATAAAGCATATCTTATTCATATAGAAAATTCAAAATACATTTAGTATTACCAGTTTTTTTTTTAACAAACAACTAAAAAGAACCAAAACCAAAAATTATTGCAGCTATGGCAGACATTTATAATAACTCTCCTCCTATGGTATCATATACATAACGACAAATTTGTTCAATCTATTAAGTATTTAAACCAGGGAAAATTCTAATTAAACATGTTATGCAATTTAAATAGAACTTTTTGAATAAACTTGAATAAAATAAATTTAAAAGGTTCATTCACATATTAGTATCACATAATGAAAAAATAATCACAAAATTAAACCTCAGCACATGCTATACATTAAACATTAATAAATTAGAGGTATGTTGTTTTTATTGAGAGTAAGCCAGATGTTTAAAAATAACATTCTGAAATTATTAACTACATTGATTGAAAAATTACAATGAAATGTTATGAAATTAGAACAGTGTTTAATTTATGCGGTTAAAACTATACACGGAAGAAAATTTTTCACCTTCTTTAAGTGAAAAACACAGCAGGAAGCTCAGTTGAAAAAATATTCATGTGCACAATCTGTTCATTATTAACTCAGTCTTATATGAAGCTAAGCAATTAATCTTGCATTTCTTGTTTTTCACAGAGAGCTTCAAAGTAGAATATTTGTGTCAAAGTTAACAAGTGTTTTTCTCACAGCATTAAATCAACATGGCACACATGTGACAAAAATGTGATTCGCTTATAAATGAGTTGATTATGAAATATCAAAGCAGCAACATAGGAAAAAACAAATTCAATGAAAAAATAAGTGGGAAAGCTGATTTTTGAAGTATAACAGCAAGTCTTTGCCCTTCTAGTAGTATGAAGATTTTCAACACTAATATTATCATATTGATAATCAATCAAATTGATTATTATGATAATTCACAGTTAACATAGAGTTCCATGCAATAGAATGAACACAAACTTGCGATGAAGGAGGAAATGCTTCCCTATACAGAATCAAAATAAAATATTATAAAATATATACATCTACATGCAACAGAAGAGTTTGATCTATATGATGGCTGCATGGAACTTATATCTATCATATGGCACACATTTTTACAATAGTGAACCTGTAAAAACAAGGTTGAAATGCAAATAAAACTACATCATGTTGCTTTATAAATCCAACAAAAATTTTTTTTTTGAACTCTAGTGAGGTGAAGGGCAAGGACCCTGTAATAATTAAAATATTACAAAATTAAATATCATATGCTCTACCTATTTACAAAATGACAATGATTCTATACTCAGAAATCAGTTTTCCAGTATGCACGTGTACTCATGCCCATGCATCGATAAAATGAGCAAATGGGTAAAAAGAAACTGAAGAACTATATGTTGGCAACATTTAGGCATTAATACTAAAGGAATAATCAGCAAAAAACAGATTTCTTTCAACACATTAATAAACACATGGAGACAAAACATGACAATCACATATATTCAATACCAGAATTAAGTTATACACGGAATGATTTTTCTCTGGTACTTCAGTAAAAAGCATTTTTTTTTTCTCCATTTTTTTTTCACAATAATTCCTCTGGCATGACAATATGCTGTAAATTAAAAAAAGTTTCTCTACAGATAAAATTGTATAATGTCAGTCTTTCCTCTGCATGTATTTTTACATCTATAAAAACCCAATGCTCTTCACCTAGACAAAACAGCAGGCAATGGCCATCAATCTAGCTAAAAAATCACACTTCAAAAAGTTGGTTTGTTTGTTTTTACTTTTTATTAACTGTTATAACGATTCCACTTTGTTTATATTGTTATCATCACTTTGTATCTAAAATGCAAAAAAGAACTGTCTCTCTAATAGTGTTCACTTCACAACAGAAGTGACGTCCAGGAACAAGCACTGAAGGAAGGATACGCAATTATCATTGCAATGTGAGGTATATATCTGTATATACTGCAATGAGAGTGAGGTAATCTTTACACGGTAGTTGCAGCACAGCATTTTTCCCCCATCTAATTGAGAACCGATTTGGCCGGAAGATTGACTCAGCTGCTTTCAGCTGCAAGATAACATCCTACAGGAGTGTGTGGGAATGGGAACTGAAAACAAATCAGGTCTGTACCACTGCCTCTTTTAGCAGGTTATAGGCATATATGCCTTAAGGTGAAAATACAAAAATAAAGTTGGAGTGTAATTTAGGGTTGCTTTTTTTTCCTTCAAAGTAAAATTAAAAACAAATTAGACACATATGGATTATGTTTTGCAAAATAAATAATTATCTAATTTAGATATATCTGAGTGATTGATTGTTGCAGTAAAATTTTTTAAGAAAATCACAATAAAAAGGGACTATAATTTAATGAAGCAAAGCAAAAGAAAATTTAATAATTTTAATGAAATAAACAAAAATAAAATAAATATTAAATAATGATTAACTTTTAATCTGTTATCTTGATTTAGGCTTACAGAAATAAAAATACAGAAAACAATGCTTCTAAAAAGTAAAGCATGCCTTTTAACTGATTCAGGGAGTGTGATTTTAGTAAACAATCTTTCATTAAAAATACATAAAAATATCCTTTATACCAATACTGAAGCACTGATGAAACTACTACAAAATCTGCTTCATGACAAAAATTTGCTATCATAATTTTAAGATAGTACTATACACTGACTGAAAATCTAGTAACCAATTCAATAAGAATATAATTATCGTGAAACAGAAACCTGAAAGTTTTCAGTTCTTTTTCCACTAATCACCCCCATGGTTTCATGCTGTCCGTAAACTGCACACTGAACTATGTATGGCTTGGAGAGTTTTCTGTATCTAAATGTACTAAGGACATGTTGTAGCCTGGGGCTCAGAGTTTATGGAGGAGGAAAGTGAGAGGTCCTCTGCTTCCTCCATGTCCTCCTCTTGTTCATCGTGCATGCCTTGAGGATCAGAGTTGGCCTCAGAGTGGCGATCCTCCTCCTCCCTTGGATGCTGTATTTCGGGAGGACACATGTGACCAGTTTCATCAGAGAGAGGTTCTTGTTTAATGTGGATGTTTGAACCATTCCTGAAATGAAACAGTCACAAAACTAATTAAGTTGTCTGTTTTTCCTATTCTCGGTACTTATGCATGTTTTAAACACAAAACTTTTACAAGGCTTTTAATTAAGATTATAATATACAATTCTTTTGATATAAAAAAAATAATAATTTTCTCTGTAGTGAAAAGAAAATTTTGAATTCCATTTTTCATTCCCTAAGTTGCTTGATTTTTGAAACTTTATATTGATGTGGTATCAATGCATTATTTCAATAATTCCAAAACTCAATCATAAGTTAATCAAATCATTTAAATGAATTTTGATTTAGTACAAATCACACCACCACTTAATGAATTTAAAAGAAAAAAGTGATTGATTTCATTACATATATAATAAATGAATTATAAACTATATTAAAAACTAAAAAAATAGGAGACAATATAAGTAAATGTAAAAAAAAAAAAAAAAAAAAAAATCCATTATACATTAACACAAGTATGTATTTAAAAAAAAATATTTTTATTCAATTTAGCATTATATAAAATATGAAGGGAAATTAAAGTGCATTTTAAAAACTAGATACTTTTCTCAAACACATATTTATGCAAAATACTTAATAAAAATATTCCAAAAAACTCCAAAAATAGTATTATTCCAAAAAAGAAATCCACATGAAACAAAAGCACATCCCAACTATAATTTAATGATTTACATTAATTAAATAATTAAAAAATCTTAAATATAAAATCATTAAGAAATTTATAAATCTTTAGAGGAAATTAAATAATAATAATACTCATACACATCCTGGAATTTAATTAGAAGTGGATTGACTAATAAAAGTAATAGTTTTAAAGTAGATAAATTAAAACATAATTTCAGTTTAGCTATCAATAGGTGATTGATTAAGTTTAAGTCTCTTTCACATGCAAAAAATTACAAATGAAAAAGAAATTATCAGGCACAACATGATCAATAAAGACAAATTTTATCTCGTATTTATAAATATATCACTAGCCGATTAAAAATACTACACAGTACATAATCAATATTATATTTTGAGAAATCACTTACAATTCATTAAATAGTATGATTAATATAATGAAAATTTGTCACTGAATGATATTACCTTCACCTATCACTGAATGATATTACCTTTAGTAACAGTGATAAATAGCAATATTTATAATAGGAAGGATTTATTAAATACCTCACAAGAAAAATTACTAATGACAAGAATTATCTATTATTTTTTTTAAATTTCACATTCAAATTTGCTATGCTCATAAAACATGAATACATATGCAAATAAGTATAATTACTTTCATACTTGAAAAATGAAACTAATATACCAACATTCAAATTCTGCATAATAAAAATAATATAAACCCATGAAAGTTCACATGTAGGTGCTGTTAATTTATATGAAGTTTATAGATAAAAAAGTGTACAAGAAATCCTAAACAATTATTCTATAAAAAATAAATTTCACATTGTACATATTTAAAAAATTAAGTCAGAAATATTTTGAAATCTAATATCTTATTCATTGAGAAAAAAATAAGCATAAAAAATCTAATACTTTCTGAAAAAAAATCAATATTAATATCTAGTATAAAGATAATTTAATATCTTTATACTAGTTTTGAATCATTTACAAGAAACAAATTTGTTTCTTTCTAATACAAATCTATATAACATTAATATATGTAAGAAGATGAGATTATTTACTAATTATACTGCTCCTAGTACATCTTTTTGAACTGCAACTTTCAGATGTCTTTGACAAAAGAATGACTTAATCTGAGCAAGAAAAGAATGGAATATGTTAGGTTATGACTTACATAGACGAATTGTTCATCCCATGTGTGATCATTTCTACCACATAGCGCTCTGCTTCACTAAGAGCAGATGTGCCACAGGATTGAGAAGTGACACAGTCAGGTGTGGCAGCAGGGGTTGGCGTGGACGTTGGAGTGTTTGGCCCTGCTCCACTACCTCCCACTGATGAATTAAGGAAGGATAAATTACTTTCGGCCAAGGCAGCCTGAAAGAAAAGAAGCATAGTCAGTCAATACATGGTATCATCAACATTTTCAAGGATCATAAAATAAGATAACCATATAAATACCTTAAAACATTATTATATAATTAAAATTGATAATTATTATATGAATTAAAAATATTAATTTAATCCAAACATTGCTGATGACTGATCACCAGTGATATACAAATAAGTAAGACATGACATTTGTTTTCTCCTCCAAGATCAATATATTTTATTTTTGAAATGCTATTTAGTGTATTAATACATACTTGACAACAAAAGGTATGACTTAAAATTTATTTAAAAACTATTTATTTTTGAAAACTTAATCCAGCATTTAGAATGAATTTGAATTAATTTAATTCTAGATTATCTTTAAATCTTTTCCAGTTCATGATTCATTTACTGCATTGCATAATTTGAGAACTGACTCATGATTTTTCAGTAACTGAAACCTCAATATGGGTAAATTCAAATTCTATTTACAAATGCTTGAATTTCTCGTTAAAATCATTCCATCTTATTATGATTAATTTGATGTTAAAATACAAAGCATAATAAGAAATAAAATTTCTCTCTAAAATGTAATCCCCATAATTCTTTAATGGCTTGAGTATTAAATTTATATATTTATTCTTTTAAAATACTTACTGACATATAGTTAACTTTCTTTTTTCCATTCATATCAATATGAAATGAAATCAAAGTAGCATGGGAAATATGGATAAAAATACATGGCTTGTTAATTCTAATAACTTAAAAATTCAGAATGAAACTTTCTCATATTGTTTTACTTCCAAAAATTTACAAACAAAAAAATGGTTCAATTACAAAACTGATTAACTTTCATATTTACAGACTATGGGGAAAAAAATATGTCAAGACTTTCCCACAAATATATATATATATATATATATATAATAAAAAAAATAAATTAATTTGATAGATAAATTTGTCATTTAAAATTTAATCAGCATACAACATTGATTCCAAAAGAGTAAATCAAATGCAAATGATTAAAATCAGTATTTCTTAAATGTTAATGTTTAGCATTTCTGCTATCAAATATAGGAAAATTAATAAGTAATAAAAAAAAGTCTTTGTCCTGAAACAAACCTGTAAAGAAGCATTGAGAGAATCTCCATACAGCCCAGGGCTTTGTCTCAGGGGAGGACTACCCATTCGACCTTGACCATGCATGAGTGGTACACCTTGTGGGACAAGACCCTGTGCTGGCATCTGCAGACTGCTAAAATGGCAAAAAGAGGGTTCAAATGCATTGTGGCATAATTATTTGCATTACAAATAAAAACCTTGTATCAGATTTATAAAAACATCCTGAAGGCAAGATCTTTGCTCAAAATGAAAGACAATAAAAATGTATTAAATAATACTATTATGGAATGTGTAAAACCTTTTTTTATAATTACCATCATTCACCAAAGAAAAGTAAAATCACCAAGAAAATATACCTAATAACATATGTAAATAAGTTTCATTTTTTAATTATATAAAAGGACACAACAGTTTAAAAAAAATGAAATTTCACTGTTTTTCCAGATAACACACACTTTAAGAAAGATAATATACTGTTATAAATTCTTCATTTTTATTTTCAAGTAGATTGAGTATTTTACTTTTTGAAAAACAAACTATAATTTTAACATCTTGCAACTCAGCCATACTGCATTAAAACTGGAATATTTAATAGCAAATCAGTCTTAAATATATAATGAAGTTATTTGCAAATTGTTATACTAATAGTATTTTAATACAAAGTAATATCTGCATAATACTGTATGTATATAATATGATTTTATACTGAATTTCAACAGAAATTTGAAACTAAATAGATTTAATATATTCCAACTTGTAAATTAATCTTGCTACTGGAATCATTAAATATTCTTTTTTTTCTTCTCTCAATTATAATAGTTTTTGTAGAGCACATTAGAAGTAAATTTTTGTGCATGAATAAAAATAATTAATATTAACTAATAATTTCAATAAAAACACAATCTAGATAAAATTTAGAATTCACATAAAATATTGCTTAAATCTGCAAAAAAAGAAGAGGCAATATTAATAAAATATCCTTGGTTTATAAAATATTTCTATAGGAATAACGAATTTCCATAAGAAAAAGAAATAATACAATCAGTAATAATATAACCACAACACAATTAAACTGTTTACATTTCAACACATTTCATTTAGAATAGATAGCTGATGACATTAAAATTTAAGGCAAATAATTTATTGAAAGTTCAATTTCAATAGAGTTGTCTAGAATATTTTATTGAAACAATAAAATAAATATATATGACCAAAATTCTCATTATGAAACACACATGAGTAATTTCATAAGTGAATGTGAATTTCTTTTTCCTCTACAGAAAGTTTCCAGCTTAAAGCTAAATATATGCAATGATATAATAGATTTATATTTAATAAAAATAAGTTAAATATAAAATAAGAGAATGTATGGTAAAATTATAAATAAAAAATACTACACTATATGATTATTTATCTTGGTTTTTATAAATAAATTGACAAGAAAAAGTGGCATTAATCTTTAATAAATTTAAAACTTGGTTATAATAATTAAAAGTAGGAAAATATAAGTAAAGTATTGCTTATAACCAATTACTTAATGAGCAATTGAATCAATAGGATTGGGAAATTAAGTTTTAATTTAATCAATCAGAAAATTTGAATGTATTCTATAATAAAATTAAATTCTGGATGACTAAATATTGAAACTTGCTAAAATGCACCAGTTTAATATTTTATACTATTTTTAACAATAAAAATAGTATAAATATATGAATTTATTCTGCTAAGAATATATTACTGGGAATAATTAGTAAAAATTCTATCACGAAAATTCTATTATTAAAATATTTGTGAAAGGAATTTGATTTAAAAGTTAAAAATATAAAATCTTTTGTAGGTGCTGGTTATGAATTAAGAGTAGCAATAACACACTGTGAAAATTTTATTATGAAGATATTTTATCATGCAATTATGAAAAATGCTTTAAAGACTGATAAAAATAACAATCTTTTTCAAGTGATGATAAAGTTTTTCAGTTACTTATGTTGATATTTAGATATAAAAGTTATATTCTGATGAATTCAGAATAAAGATAATCATGAGAATTTTGTTCACACAATTTTTTTCAAGATGCAAATATTATTACTAAATATAAAAAGTTACACAATATAAAAATCAGTAAAATGTGAATTCACTATGAAATTTTGAAAGATAATAAGTAAATTTGTCAGAACACTTGCTAAGACTTCTACTGATGCATCTATATCAGAAACTACAGAAAGCTGTTTTCAGCTTGAACTACAGCCTCTAGTACTATATCTAAAACTCTAAAAATTATTATCTAAAAGATCTATAAAATGTATTGCCTATTATTAGCATTGGAATAACTCCTGAAAAAGCATGAAAATTATCAGAAACAAAATTCATCACAGAAGCAGATTATTTTCCACTTTTACAAATAAATTTCTGCTCAATGAAGCAGACACTAAGAAAAACATTATCTAGGGAAACTAGTGTTAAAAAATAGCAACTGCAATGTTAAAAAACACAAATATTTTCTGTTAAAATCAATAAATGTTATATAAAAATTTCAACATTTTTTTTTTAAATACCAAAATTGAATTTTATACAAATATGACATGAATCTACATTCTATTAAAATCTTTATTTAACTTCAAATACCAACTTTTGAATATAAATAAATGAATAATTTTGTTAAATCCAGATAAAATAAGAAATTTTAAGAAAAATCTTTCTAAATAAATTATACAGTACTAAATATAAAAAGCAAAATTTTAATAGCAAACATTTTGTAGATAAATATTCTCTAATAGCATAGAAATATACTTCAATATTTGCAATATTACACAGTTTTGTTAAAAAATTAAAATACTTTCAGACAACATTGTAGAATATTTTATGTTCTTTGAGCTTTTAATTAACAAAAACATTTCACTACATATGTATATATAATTCAAAACAAATATCATTTCAATTTTGTTAGCTTAAAACAAATACTTTCAATAAAATATCAGAGATCAATCTGCAAGAAACAAATATGAATTAGTACATGAAATTATTTTGGATAATAATAATAAGATGTCTACATTGTTAGAGTGAAAGAAAGGGCAAGAGCACATTTAACAATGGATTTCAATCAAGAGCTGTGAGGCAGGCAACATGCAAGCGGTCATGCAATGGCACTGTGGGCTTGGTTAGCGAATGAGTTCCAATGTCAAAAGAAAATAAGTAGGAAAGTAAGAAAAAACGAACAGCAGGCTTACTGTGAGGAGGGGATGTCAGAATCAGGGTATTTTCGGGGACGGCCGCGACTCAGGTGGCGCCGTCTCACAAACTCCTGGTCGTCCACTCGCCACCATGACCCAAAGTCGTCCTCATACCGAACAAAGCATTTATGGAGAGACAGATTGGTGCGTATTGCATTCTGTGCAGAAAAGGGTTTTGGAAAAGGAGAAGGGAGCCATAGAGGAGAAGGGGAACAAATAAGGGGGAAAGAGTGCAAAAATATGAAACATCGAAACACAGCAACAAAAGCAGACGATTTTTTTAACACACATTCCAGCAGAACACAATACATATAAAGCATACATGAAGGTGATGCAATACATTAACGCACACACACGCATTATGAAAAAACAAAACAAAACATTTTTAAGCAGGGAAGGAGAACACAGTTGCATTTAAGGGGAGGTTGCATCACCACAGAGAGTCGAGGAACGATTAAAAGGGTGTCGGGGGCAGGAAAGAGGGAGGAGAGAAAGAGAAAAGAAGAAAAAAAAATGAGTAAGTTCAATATTTGATGAATGATGTACAACATAAAAACATACCCTGACATTCGTTCTTGAAGTCGTTGAGGACGCCGTTTGTAGAACTCAAGTTCATCCACAGTCCAAACGGCTCCTTTAACATTTTCAACCCGCATAAAACATTTGTGAAGACTTAGGTTGTGACGTACTGCATTCTAAATAATTAAGAGCAGCATTTCAACAATGTGTAAACTACAGATATTAACTAATAATCCTTACACGAAGTCCCCTTCAGAGACTTAATTTTCTTCAAATGTTAAAAAAAAATCATTTTAAATTTCAATTTTTACTAAAAAAATTGAAATTTAGAATGAAATCAATGAATATTTTATTATTTCCTTTTCTGTCCTTTCTTTTTTTCTTTATAATCTTGAAAGAAGATACATAAATACAATTTTATTTAAAATATAAAAAATACTAAAACTCTGATGAAATTTTGTATCAGTGATGCACAATCTAAATACTAAATAAATTATTTTATAAATAATACATAAATTTAATTTGTAATGCACTTTTATTATACATTATAAATTTTATTATTTCATTATCTCATTTATAACTTAAAATTTTTCTGGGGAATAAATTTTAATATCAATTAATACCATTATCTGAAAATTTTGCAAATGAAATCAACTGAGTTTTTAAAATATTTGTTTAGTTTGAAATGGCTCATGGTAGTAAGGTTATGGTCAAAAATGAATTTACAATTTTGTTCAGAAAAATTTCTAAAAAATACATAATTTTGTATAACAGATAACAAGAAAGAAATTGAGGGATGTATAATATTCATCCTTTTAAATTACAGCAAAATAAGACACATATCTTCAAGTAAAGATATTATACAATTTGATAAATAGCTAAAATTAAATCAAATATGGCATAAAATACAGCATTTTTTAAAAAAAAATAAATTTAATTTTTCTATATAGTAATTTGTGATTTAACAAAGGCAAGGTAAAAATCTATCCAAAAAAATTCCTTCAGCAATTTTATATTTAGTTATTAACTATTATTTTAATCACAATAAAATTCATTTGAAAGGTGTGATTTATATTTACTTAGTAATAATTTGCTATAATATTACTTAATTATATATCATATCCTTATTTTAATAAAAGCTTGAAATTTTAAAAAAGAATTAAAATTGTGCATCACTTTTAGAAAATATAGAAAAATGCTAAACTTTTATGCATGCAGAATATATTAACTATTGCATATAAAAACAATTCAAAAGTAAAAAAGAATGTCTAAAGTTCTCACAAAAATAAATGAAATACTAACAGTTAAAAGCTGATTAATATAAAAAGGGATAATGGTTAAAATAAATATTTTTGTTCTACTAGAAAGGTTAACAATCACTAGGCAATCAAACAGAAACACAGTATCTACAATCTAAGTCACAATGACATCAGCTAGAAATGTGATACTTACAAGAGACTAGCTTGTAAACCATTAACACCAAACTTAAGTTGTCACTGTGTCCATAACTACATTAATTTATTAACTCAAAATTTAAATTACATCTGCAGTTTTATCATTGAGTGTGTCACTTGCCAATCAGAAATAAAAAGAATTAAGATGTGCGGTTCAAAGAAAATTTACAGAAGACAAGAACAGAAGAAATTTGACACAAATTTTGATAAACAAATAAAAGTAAATTTTGAAAATCTCTCCTGTCTAGTTAGTCAGATAAATAAAATGCGAATTGAAAATAAAATTATCATACTTTAAAAGCTTTCTTGCAGTGAAAAGTTATTATTCTTTCAATAGATTATAAGGAATTTTGAAGCTTAATTCTAACATTTAACAAGCTCTACATCTCTTATATCTAGTTTCTCATGAAAACAAGTAATTTCTTACCTTTTATACAAATATTATATTGATTTGTACCTCATTCTTAACTAATTAATTTAAAAATTACTTAAATATGAAGTAAATGTAATTTTAATCCCTTAAAGCATATAGGACACTCAAACATCTAAATTAAAACATATATATAAAATAAAAATTTCTATCAATAAACATGAAATATTCTTAAAATTTAAAGTAATTCCCCGTTTACAAAAGTTAAATGAATTTCTAAAGAAATGCTAAACTCTATTGAAGAATAATTTTAATCTTTTAAATTTATTTCTAATAAAAGTAAAAAAATCAATGAAAAATATGTGCTGGTACTTTTATTTTCTCTTTAACTACTAGGTTACAATTAAACTAACTAACTAAGCTATAACATATTTATAAGCATTTTTTTCTTATTTTTTTTCCTCAAATAAAATAGTTAACAGAAAAAAAAATCAATTGTAACAACAAAAGAAAGCTTTTAAAGATATATTTCTCATTTCAATGCAATTTTGATTTGATAATTCAGAAAAATTTCAAACTAATCTTGTAATTATGAATACAGTTTGACTAACAAACAGCAAGGGATAATAAAAATCACAGGCAAAGTACCTTGAAGGAAGAGTTCCGGAATTTTCCCTGAAAAGAACAATTACTTTATGCAGAAAAACTACTAACATGGCCTGCATTAAGTACAAAGAGATCGTAAAGATAGAGAAAGTTCAGAAAGTAACCCACTCAATGTAATAAACATGCAGAAGACAATTACTTCAAAACTTAATTTACCTACACTGAATATATAAATTATTGGAGAATAAAATTAAGAATATTAAAGAAGCGTTTCATTTCAATACGAATTGAGAGTTTTTGCTTAACTTGATTCTGAACAATCAAAGCAATTTTAAATCTCATAATTCAATATTAATTTGCATCAATTGACATTTAAATTAATTTTTTACACATAAAATAGCATTAATAAGTTAATATCATTCCCACATAACACAAACTGAGTTTTTACTTGTCTCATTAAAAGAAATTTATGAATGATATAAAAAGACTTTAAAAAATCAAGTAAAATTTTACTGGATAAAATATTTCAATTAAATATTTAATAAATACTATTGAAACTGATATTTGTGACACAATAAAGTGTTATATTTTATAAGAAAGTATTTTCATTATTTAAAAAAATTATATGCACACACATAAACAATAATCATTTTAGAAATAAATACCTTCCATGTGGCAGCATTTCGTCTGAAGTAGCAAAAAGTGTTTTGAAACCAATTATATATTTCATTTAAAGTGAGTTGCTTTTCTGGAGCTTCAATTATAGCCTAAATGGAGAATGATAAAAGTTATTTTCCATGAAATGGCAAATCAAACATAGTTCCACATATTTATTTCTTGTTTAAATGTGTAGCAGATCTACTATTAATAAACTGATTCAAAAAGAAAATCCAATTAAAAAAACATAAATGATAAAATTAAAAAGTCTTACATTAGGTAATATTTCATAATTATCTTCTTAGAACATCATATAATCATTAATAAATTAAAATATTTAATTAAGTGCAAATATGTCAAATTAAGTTTAATTTATCAATTAAAAATAACAAGTTTTATGAAATATCCTTATTTTCAGCAAAGCAGAAAATTTATCAAAATAGATAATATTCCTGTAAAACAAAAGACTTTTTCTTTTGAATTTCTTTTCTGAACATAGACAAGAAATATTAGTAATTCAAAAATAATGTATTTGGCTTCTAACTTGCATAAAAAAAAAAATCCTATTCGATATTTAACAATTTCCTGGTCAAATATCATTAGTCAGATTTAATAAGAAGATTTGTAATGACATTTTTTTTTAAATATTTACATGTTTTATGTGATCAAAATTAACTTCAAAATATAAAATTTGAAACATTACTGTTTTTTTCAAAACATCACTGAAATAGTTATAATACTACACGACACCAAAATTAATGATTGTAATACAAATAGGCTACTGAACAATGTATTAAAATTGTTTCTTTTTGATAGAGTGACTGCTGACACATTTCAGTTTACAATTGTGAGTTCTAAATACATTAAGTATTACTACTGTAAACTTTAGAACTTCAAATTCACTTTTGTAAACTGCGAGTACTAAGTTCATTAGCACATGTTTGCTGCTGCATAATGGTTTTTGCATCAATAAAACCAAACCAAATAAAACAAATTACTCAATTAAATGGTTATCCACTTCCTAAATGAACAGTTGAATTCAATTTTCATTGAAATCTTGATTCGTAAACAAATGTTTAATACTATAATTCACAAACTACAAATATATTAATATATATATAAAGTAGGCACTATTCACAGACATGAATATATTACTTAAAAATCATAATATCAGATTATACTGATGCTGAAATTTTTTAATCATCTTACTTGTCTTATCAAAGAAGCATATGTAAATGGTGGCCTGACATCAGCATTTCTGTAAAATTCTCTGTTTCTCTGAATTTCTACAAATAAATTGAAAGATAAATACACAATCAATTTTTGATACAACCACTATTATTTGCAAGAATATTTGAAAATTACATTATGACAATACATATAATATGTATATAATCTACAGTAGAAACTATTAATTATCTATCTAATTATTAATATATAATGTTGTGAATATTTTAAGATGAATTCTTACAGCTAATGTTTTGTGAAATAACTGAAAAATTCAAGCAATAAGCTGGAATATCAAAATTATTTTCTAAAATAAAAGTATTGAATGTAGTTTTAAATAAATTACTCTTTAATTTATAAATGATTTTTTAAAATAAATTTTAAGTTTTAAATAAAGGTTTATTAAGTTTTGATTAAAATTTTATTTTTAATAAACAAATTTCACAGAAAATAATAATAATATAATTTGTTTCGTTCATTCTTGAAATAGAAATTGCATTCAAGTCTGATTCTGAAATTTATAATCAACAGGTCATATGATTTTAAAGAAAAATCAAAAACTTCAAGATCTCAGCAGTATTATAAAAAAAAATGCTCTAAAATTTAAAAAGAAATGAAATTAAGTGTAAAATGACTTAATATATAAGAAACGAAGATGGGTCATTCTAAAATAAATATTTGTTAGTACTAGTATTACACTTTGATAGAGCTATTTAATAATAATAATACAACAAGCTTGACTGAAGGATTTTTGTCACAAGCATTAAATATACATTATTGAATAGGTTTATAATTATTATAAGAAACAAACAATATTCATAGCATAGAATGCAATAACTAAAAATGCTGAAAATTACAGAAATTACCAAATAATCATATTTAAGAAATGCAGCGTATAAAATGACTAACAAAATAATTGGTTACCTTCAGTGATATCTAAATTAGCTCTTTCAACGACTCTTCTCCTTATAGGAGAATCAGGTAGAGAAGGAACGTCAAGCACTGTAAAAAAAGAAAGAATTATAATATTCATGTATATTAAAAATAAAAACTTCTATGTTTTTATATGTCTACGCTACAACTTTTTTGAAGTAATTTTCATATTTATAAATAAGAGCTTTCCTACAATTTTTTTTTCAATTTTCAAGCAGTTTAAATGCTACAAAAATGAAAAGCTATAAAAAAAACCTACATTATGTTCATGTAACTTAGAAATATGTATTTTTTAAGAGCAAATTACTACTAGATATCTTGAGAAGCAAATGGGAAAACATTTAAAAAAACACTTGGAAGCATATCAATGAATGGGAATATTATACTATGTACTATAGAAAACACCACTGTGTAGCATATAAATTTAAAACATGAAATATAATTAGAAGACATAACTTTAAAATAAATTATTAAATATCTATGATATATTTCATACAACTCTAAGATTATTCATTTTGTTATCCTTATCTATCATATAATAATAATACATATAATACATCTATAATATAATACAATATGTAAATCTGAAATGAATAATTTCAATTACAATTTCAAACAAAAAAAAAGAATAAAAATCATTTTAAATAATTTTTAAAAATAAATTATATGATTATTAATTTCATTTTAAACTACAGTAAAGTCAATCGGCTCAGCCTTTAAAAAGTAATAAATAAAAACACTTATATTATCATCTCCTATTTTCGTTAAAATTTCTCATTAAAAATTAACTATTTCATAGCAAATAGACAAATTAAACTGTTTAAACAAATGAATTCAATCCACAATTTAACACAGAAATATTGCACGAGACATATAAAAAAGGTGTCATCAGACATATAAAAACATCGGTTTAAAAAATTTTGAATACACGGAGACGAATTTCACATAGAGACAGTCAAGTTATTGATTAAATCCCATTACCATTACCGCATTTACCGCCATCCAAAATTAACAAAAATATTAGGCAATTTATAAATTACTATATTGTGCTGCCATCTACACGTTTGAAATCTAAAGATACATCGAAAAATATTTCCATGCTCTTGATGTACTAAAGAGAGAGAACTAACTATTAACTATTTATCTAAGGTTCCTTGATACAGGTTGTTCAGTAAAGTTTCAATTCTACATAAAAAGTTTGTTGCTAAAAACAAAAATAAGCTAAAAACAAATATTCTAAGTTCCAATAAATATTTTTAAAAATTATTGTCGAAATATTTCTAAGGAATGAACGTTTGTATTTTTTTCAGTTAAAATCAAATTAGTAGAAAATTAATATAAAAGAAATCAATCTAACTTTATTTCTTCTTAGATATTATATGTAATAATGCATATAATATAACTAAAAGATGGATTTATTTAATTTTGTTCATGTTCTTTGAGAATATTAATATGAATACTCTAAAACTTTTCTATGATGGAATGTCAAAAACGATCATAAATAAAATCAATGTGAAAAGATGTGTATTATAACTAAAGAAATTCAAATAAGTCAAAATGGAACCAAATTTAAAATAGTTTTTAAAAAAGCAAACAATAAAGCCAAAGTGAGCAAACGTTTGAATAAGCAAGAAATTCGACTCTTTGTTAACTTAAAAAAAGCCTCTCGAATTTGAAATAAAATTACTCTACTGTCCTTATTTTTCAGTATGATATATTCGTATAAAACAAAACGTAAAAAGAGCTAACTTTTGGATGACATTTACATGATAAAATACATTTGGATGATAAAATACAATAAACATTTGTATTTTTGGACATTTTGGATGATAAAATACAATAAAAATGAGGATATCAATTGAACCAGACGGTTTTTGAAACCACAGATAACAAATTGTCTAAAAATCTTTTTTGAATCTGTTAAATCATTTAATAAATTTTGAAAAATTAATTCAAATTGCACGAAAATGAAAAATTTAATTCTGAATTTCACAGCGATATAAAAATATTTTTTCGGGAATAATTTGCTGCGAAAAAATGATAAAAATTTCGATTATTTTTTTAATTAATTGAATATTTAATTAACTTTTGCACTTTGAAAAACCGAAGATATTTTGTTTCATGTCTTAAAAAATAAGTGTTCAAAATTGTGTTGTATTCGGCGCAATTGCTTCGAAAGAGACGTAGATCATACATTTATACGTGATACAATGACTTATTTATATTAAAATATGGTCATCTTACGAAGATTCAAGTAGATGAATCAGTATGAAGGAAAAAAATAATAATTACAGGAACAGCAAAATTTATTTGTACATGCTTCTTTTCCGGTTTTTTAAAAACCTTTTTAAAAATTTTATTGTTATTGTTTTTATATTATTGTTCCTCATATTATTTATTAATTTCTTTTAAGGGGGAGGGATTTTTGTCCACTAAAATGTTTTTCACCATCGTTTTGCATCAAGTGATCGACCCATCAATTGGTTAATTTCCATTCTCCTTTTGCCCCTCGCCGACAAATATATTCTTTTGGGTTCTTCCAATTTTGTTTCAAATAGAAAATGATAAGAAAAGCTGAATTTTTTCTTTATTTCTTTCAAACGTATAAACTATTTATAAATTCTTGGAAAAAGTTCAGCATTTGCCGCTTCATTACTTTAATTACTTTCTCTTTCAAAAGATATCACAAGTATATTTTTATCAGTTATAAATGCAATTTTTTAATGAAGAATACATGGAATAGCCATCTTAAAATCTGCGTTATTCTAGTATTCATTTTGGAATCATACTAATAATTTGCATTATCTCTATATCTTCGCTTTTCATATTCGATATCTATTTACACTTCGACATATGAAATGCACATTAAAAAAATACTAGATAAATAGAGTGGAAATTAAATGATTTATCGAGAGACATATGTAGGATGGGATTATATAATATCGAAGGATATCAAGTAGCTTTTATTAATTACAAAATTACGATATGATATAAAAGAGGCTTACAATAAATCTGCAATTGTAGTAGTAAGTAAATTCACAAATTCAAAACCAGGAATGATTTCCCCGAAATTTCCTCGCCTACTTTTCAATTGAAGGTCCTATTCTTCTTTTTCGGCAAAAAACTGTGTACCTTGAATAAAGCTGTGAATAATTTGAATAGTGACGTGATATGGATCTGGATATGGTGATGGATAGTGACGAAATATGGATCTTCGGCGTAAATCTAGCACTTTTACTGAATTAGTTTCATGACTATGTATTTTGGACGTCTTTTTGGTGGTTGATTGACACCAAACATTTGACATGAAACTACAATTGCAGTCACAAGAGAATAAACCGAATCTCATTGAGTTAAGCCATTGCTTTTATGCCATAATACATTTACATGCAGGCGAAAGTACAGACCGACAAACGGTCAAGTTTTGGGTTTAAAACTTGATAAGAATCTACAATTTAGATGTTACAACATACCAAATTTTGTTTATCTAGCTTTTTATAATTTATAATTATCAAGTTCGCCTGTATTCAAAAAGCTAGACAGCCGAAGAGAAACAGAAGAAAAAAAAACTAGACAGCTAGAAAGCTCCTCTGAATGGATTTCATACAAAATTTGATAGAAATCTACAAATTTAGTCGTAATTCCTATACCGAATTTCATCGATCTAGCTCAAGGCTTTTTGAATTATTCTGTTCACAGATAGACAGACATAATAATATCAAAATTGTGTTTTTTTGAATTCAGAGAGCTCTAAAACGTGGAGATATGTCTAAATCTAGAGGAGGTCTAAAACAATACTTCCTTTATATTTCGTGAAGTAAAAATTAAATGCCTTTAAAAATCAAGGCATGGATTTTATTGTTTATTATTGCTTAATTACTTCTCATAAATGACACGAAATTATATTTTAAGAATTCGAAATTTACAGAAGCTTTTCGATTTGAAGCTCTCTCGATTTCGCCCAAACGTTGAGGAGATCATTAAAAAAAATCGACAGATTTATTTTAAGGTAAAATATCGAAAGGATTTCATGTTTAAATCTGGCATTAAACTTTCTTTATTGACTGGTTGAGAAACTTTATTTCTGGTGCAGATATATTATTTAATTCATTACGAACCTAATTTCATAACTGAATGCCGAGTTTCAATTATTTAAGTTGTTGCTTTTGTGAGTTATAATAAGTTTACATGCATGAGAAAAGTACAGACCGAAAAATGTCCAATTGTTTGACAGACTTTGGTTAAAAACGTGATAAGAGACAGATAATAGCTTACAAAAGTTGCATGTTCTACATATAAGAAGTACCTAAAATTGCTTTTGTTGCCACTTTGAAAAGTGAAACATTTTGTAACAACTTGCGCAAACGATGCTTCACTAGATGTGGACTGCTTAATATGAAAAACATATCATACCTTATACGTACAAGATATTAGACGATATCTCCAAGATGATAACCGATATTTTGAACACAGGTATAGCAAAGATGTAACAATGTTGAGCTTCTTTTGATAATAGGGAAATGCAATGAAACAACTGCGGGCCCGCACCTTCATCTTAAACTATTAACATTAACGTCCAGCAAACTATTTGCAACTAGTTAAATTTCACTTCTGTATTTAAACTATTTGCATTCCATTACTTTCCTTTCCTTCCTCCTCCCCACCCCTCCTCTTAACAAATTAATAAGCAACCCCAAACTTCTAAATAGGTTTCAACTGGCATATATCCAGATTTTAAAGTCAAAAGTCTTTATATTTTCTTTTTTATTCGAGGAAATGGAATATAATTATTTTAATGTATATCTATTAAAAACTTTTTTCAAATAATCTATCGATATTTTTATTATAATTTTTCCATAAAAAGCTTTATAAAGGAAGAAATTAAATTTAAAAGAATTTTATTGAAATCTATGCTTTAAATTAGTTTGGGCTCTGAGGGGTTAAGGCTTATCGCAAAGACGAAACAGCAGTCAATTATCTATCTCATTTTATAATGCCAACCAAGTATAACAAAAGAAGAGAGTGGAAAATATAATGTTCTCTGAATGCCAATCACCAACGCCTCTTCGCAAGTATAAGAGACGGCAGATTATCCAGATAAGATTAAAAACACATTAAACTAGAAACATTGAAACATATAATAAATAATTACATCACTAAAAACGCCATATAATACCAAAATTAGAAGTTTAGTTTGCGAAAATCTGATGCCGGAAGTTTGAAACTCCAGAATGGCAGTAGAGCCCAGCCTTTATGATAAGATCAAAACTCCTCTATCTCTGCTTAAAAAAATTGGTCACGAAATATGAAATGTATGCGAAACAGGTAATGTACTAGGAATAAACGATGAATAGAAAGAGGGCGCTATATTAACACTAGGTTTATCAAGGAGACTAGGTTTATACCTCTGAGAAAACATTCCGTTGATTTTCTTCAAGAAAATTATTGCCGTATTTTATGAGAATACTTTAATTAATTAATTTTTACTTACATTTATAAGATATACAATAATATACCTACATTTACCGAAGAAGTCATTTTGACCATTCGAATAAATATTGTTAAGAATACGTACATTTGTATTTAAATATGTAATGGCTTGATACGGACGCACATAGATATAAATATAAATGTAGAAATAAGTATATGTTACTAAAATGTGTATATGTTACCGTTTAAAGTATATAATGCAGTTATTTCATAGAATACCTAGTTATTCCATGAAATAACTGATCGTGTCCGTTAAAGTGTGTAATATGTTATTAATCTGACACTTTAACTAGTTATTCTATCAAATAACTAGGTATTCTATAAATTAACTAATGAGAGACAGTTCAAGTGTAAAATAAACAATTTATCTAAAATGAAATTAAACTAATGGTAGAAAATTAAAATGGAAAAGAAGCAATTAATATAATTTATGCAGCGTATAAATGGTATTTATGGAAACGTACCATAAAATCATTTGTTACAACAAGGATTACTAAAATGACACTTGGAATTACAAAGAACATTATTTCTAAAACAAAAACATTTTTTGTTGACACACTGGGTTTTACACGAACATTTTTTAAATCCCTGACCAGTACCTAAGCTTTGAGCTGTAGCAACCGATCGGAGCGATATTTCTACATCCGGTACTTCTTCGATTTTAATTAATTTTTGTTCGCAGACACTGAACTGGGATCGGGAATATAATTGTTTTATGGCCTATGGCCTGGAATAGTTCATAAATGCAGTAGGGGTGGAAGGTAAATGTATTTGTCGTGCGAGATATATGATATATATTATTTTACACTTTAACGGGCTACAGATCGTTATTCTATGAAATAACTAGTTAAACCATGAAATACAAGAGAGTTTTACACTAACGGACACGATCAGTTATTTCATGGAATAACTAGGTATTCTATAAAATAACGGATTTCATACTTTAACGGTAACATATATATAAGAAGCAAGAAGCCGAAAGTCAGTCAGATAGAAGCTGTTACAGGTTGTTTGTAAGAAGACGTGCGAGTCAATGTTTCGGTAGAAGATGGTGGTAGAAGAATAGATGGTTTTGAAGATCTAGATTAGAAAATAAACATTTTTTTTAGTAAATAAACAAAGAGGAACTGCTTTTTCATCACACCATGCCTCAAGAAATATATTAAAAAATATCAAAGTTTTTCCTACTTTAACTTCATAATAGATAGGTCAATTTATATTTTTTCTTATTAAATACCAAAAGGGGTCATTTTGACCCCTTTGGTAGAAATAGGTATATGCCAACTCATTATAAACCTAGTGTTAATACCAGCAGACGCCCCAGCATATAGGGCACATTATGTACTGATTACTTTTTGACTTCATTTACTGCTGTAAAAATACTGTCCCGGCCAAAAAACTTCATTTCATTTTACTGTTATTTTCGTTTGCAACTATATAACAAGTAAAGCACTCAGAAATTTTTATGATCCTTTTTAGTTGTGTTTTACTAATGTATGGTATTAAATGTATATATCATAATCTCATATTTTCACGAATCAAAAATAATACATTTTGGCGTCAAGTCCTCCGAATTTTATTTATTGTTTATCAGTTTCAGAAAACCATAATCTGAACCAGTAGGAATAGTTTTGACGAACTGTCTAACGCGGAATTGTCCTCCAGCATCAAATAAAAACGTGATTTTTGGATAAAACCATGAATGCATGGTTAGAATTTTAATTTTAGTGTCTCATAAGTGAGAGCTTTGGAAAACAATATTCATTTTGGGGGCTTTTTTAATAAACCTAATGAAGTTAATATTTGACAAAGAAATACAATTATAGCACCAAGATACTATGCCATATTTCATTTATCTAAACCATTGTGCTTTTGAATAATCACGTTTACATGGATACGAATGTGCACCCCCCCCCCCCCCCCCGACGTAAAATCATTCCCACGATAGATCCGGTTTAAAATCACATACTGATTTAAATCTTAAATGCTAATTCAATGTACTAAATTTTATCTTCCCAATTCTTTACGTTTAGCAGCTATCATATTCCCATATATTCAGACAGTGAGCTAGGCGGAATTCCTGGGAATGGGGTTTGTTTGAAATTTTGCAGAAATCTACGAATTTGGTGTAAAAACCATATACCATTTTTCATCCACCTAATTTTAAGAGCTTTTGAGTTATTCAAAATAAAATATGATTCTAAAAATATGGTTTTCGGACTCAAGTAAGTCTGAAATGTGGAAATTTGTCAAAAACTTGAGTCCGAATATTTGATGATTATAATATTTCTTCTTAATGCATATGAGAAAGTAAAAAGTTTGTTTCCCAGTGGAAGTTCAACGCTTAAATACGATAAGTTATTTATTTAAGTTCATTATAATTTTTTTTATTTAACTTAAATAAAAAAATGCAGATTTCAACAATTCATTCGGTTTTCCAATTCATATTAATTATTTTAAATAACGATGAATTATTAATTATGTAATATTATTTTCTTAAAAATTATATCAAATAAAAACAATATTTTTTGGACAGAAGTGTTTTTCAAACAAGACAAAATTTCTTAGACATTTAACGAGTTAATTCTTCCGACTTCGGAAAATGCGTATCTAAATTGTCATCAACATATATATATTATAAATATAATAAATAATGAATTATAACTAATAATTAAATAATTATTATATAAATATAATTGTCATTGAATAAGCTCGTCATAAAGCAAAATGTTGTACTTCTTCTATGACGAGTATACTCGTCAAAAATAGTTAACTAGTTAAATAATATAGCAATGTAAAATTAAACATAATGATTAGTAAAAAAGATTCGAAAACTTCATCTACACTTACAAAATGTCCAACAAAACTATTGTTATATTCTTACATCATGCAACATTCAAAATATCGAGCAACAATGCGGAAATAATGTACAAAATGTTATAAAATGGGATATTTAATATCTGAGTAACAGTATTAGCTGAAACATGTATTTAGCAGTTGAAAAATGACATTAAATACTTTGCTGTTCAATTATTATTTGAAAGTACATTTTCTTTTCAAAATATGTAATAATTAATTTTCTTTTCCATGTTGAAATAATTAAAACTGAGTCAGTCATTAGCATATTTCAAAACACGTTGCAATTGATCAATCCACTTGTTTGCCTTTATAAGTTAGCCCAGCTACTTGAGAATAAATGAGAAAATACCTTAAAAACCGAGACGTATTCAAAGTTAGCTCCCTTTTAATTATTTATTTAAAATTTTGAAGATGAATTCATTTTACTTTTGGTAAATTAGGCAACCGCAAAAGTTGTTAATTGTTCAACGAATAGTTTTTACCGAAACGCAGGGGTGGAAAAAAAAGGGTGCAATTGTTTTCAGAGAAGAGTTATTTTAAAATTATGAAAGAGTAAGTTTATGAAAAGGAAAGGCGTGAGCGAGGTAGAAAAAAAAATCAAATGAATCACAGCACAGAGCTTCCGACAGAGAGGCTCAATTAATTTATTAAAAATACCGTTTATTTTTAAAGTTCTGATTAATGAATGACGTTACGGAAAGTTAGAGAAAAAAAATCGTCATATTTCTTCATTACTCTGAATTTTGTTCGTGAATAAAATAAATTATTTTCTTGTGTGATTTTTTTTTTCCGACTTGGGGAAATTCGTTTTCTTAAACCTTTAGAGTTAAAAAGAGAAAGAAAGAAAAAAAAAACTGTTTTTGTGATTTCAATTAATACAAAAAGATTTTTTTTTCTTTAAATCATATATTCATTCCGTTTTACTGTGCTGGAACAGGAGGATGAAAAAAAAAATAATAATAAACGCCAATAATTTTCTTCCTGTTTTTTTTTTCTTCTAACCCCCATTTTTTTTCCCCTTCTTTAACAAAACCATTCAGTTTTCTTCTAAGTGTTAAGTATAACGAATGGGGGTCCCATGAAAAATAATAAAAGACCTTTAATCAATTCATTAAGTTCATTAAAATCGTTACGTTCCGCTCCAGGCTGACGCTATATTTTATTTATTAAAGAAAAGTTACAGATTTAAAGTTTCAAAAATTAATCTATCGTCTGCGTGTTTTTTTATTATATTATTTAATTTTTTCCCCTTTTCTTCTCTAAGAAGGTAAATGAGATCCAGAGAAAAAATAAGTTTGAGAGGAAAAAAAAGAGAGCAAATCTCAGTTTATCATCTGGCCATGGCACAAACAATGCATTATTATTATAAATTTCGAAAAGCTCTGATTGATGACTTATAAATCACCAGCATCGCGCTCTCCATTAAGTGATTTAATGGCATGCATGCATAAACGCACGCCAGCGCATATACCCTCACACATATATGCAACTTCTCATTTTTGGGTTCTGGGTGGGGTCTCCTTGCGGTTCTCTAATACACTGATCTACCCAATAAATTATTTAGTGTTTTTATGACTGGGACCGAACCGACGCGGCTCTACGGAACTCATTACTTCTGTTACTTCACTTCGCTTCCACGTTATCGATCTCGGGAACTTTTTTCCCCCCCTTTCTACCTTATCCTATCTAGATTTTTTTGAAAGATTATTATTATTATTATTTTAAAAGTCCGAGTTTAAATAAGGCTTTTGGTGGTAGTGGCTGGCGTTGCCTTTTTCTTTCTTCATTCATTCATTCGACTATTATTATTTTTCTTTCGCTTTTTGATTAATTTAAAAGATGAAATATTGAGTAAATAATGAGTCATTACCATTTTTCAACTTCGCTCATATTGGCATTGATGGCTTATTAAACGTCCAATGGGCGGAAAAAAAAATATTTTTTTTATTTTTATTTTTAAGTTTTTTTTTTTTCTGGAATGGGTGGGGTTGAGAGTGGGTAGTGGAGGCAGTATCCCCGTGATTGATCAAATAGGTAATGGGTATGTCGTTTATTTAAAATTTTGCGTTTTGATTTTTCTTTCTTTATTTTTTTAAATTTTTTTTTCCGGTATACCCCCCTTCCATGCCAGTCTGTGACTGAGGCACTCTTAATAATTTGTTCGCATTCATAAAGTTGCTTTGTGTTATTTTGCGTTCTGTGAAACTTTTCTCCGAAAAAAAAAAATGAAACGAATGAAAAAAAAAAAGGATTATTTTTTTACCATTTCCATCTCTCATTCTTTTAAATGTCTGCAGCAGTTGCCGTTTCCTTTTTGTGATTATTTTTTATTGCAAAATGCCTTTTTTATGGCTTTTAATTCCACAAACTCGTTTAGGAAGCAGTTTTTTTTTTCTTCTTTTTTTTCTTTTTTTTTTTTTACTCTATATCCACCCCCCTTCTCCTCTACATTAATATTGCTAGAAATTGTTTTCGAATCGCGAAGTTTGAACATGATACAAATGAAACCACAAAATACAATATTTAAGAATCTTAAATAGCATTAATATTTTGTACTTCAAAAGTTTTTCGTTATTTTAAATTCACGAATATATGTAATTAAATTGAAAAAAATTATTTATTACAAGCAAAAATAGATCAAAATTGTTTTTAAATGGAAGAAATGTTTAAGTTATTATTTATCTTAATTTTCCTAATCGTGTCTTGTAAAAAAATTCTCCGTTACCTCAAAAGTATATTATATGTTTTCAGTATTTCTCGCGTCTTATTCTTTGAGGCTTAATGCATAAATAAACTGCTCTGAAAATAAAAATCATTTTAAAATCGCATCAAAATGTTCTTAAAATTCTTAATTTTCATAGTTTATTTTTTAATTTCGATTTCGCAACTTTAAAAAAGCTTTCAAATAACAGTTTTCAAAATAATTTAAGTGCAAAAAAAATCGTTACTTATTAGAATTCTTTTCTGATAATTTTATAATTTATAATTTCCAACGAAATAAAGACGGGAAAATGAACCCTCTTCCCCCCCCCCCCAAAAAAAATTCAATTATAATTGCAAACAATTATTTTTTGAAAAACATTCATTATTATAAAAATTATTATTAAATTTAATAATAATATTCTTAATTATCCATCAGTGCACTAGTTTAAGTGCCGCTTTAAATAATAGAAATTAATTCTATTAAAGTATATAAGCATTAAAATATATCTATAAAGTATTATATAGTATATCTGCAGAGTAAAGTATAAGTATCATCTATGAAAGTATTAAAGTTTTTTTAATCAGGTAGATAGAGTTCTAACGTTGTTGCAAAATAAATTTTATACATTTGCGATATGATTTTCTAATTCATTACTTTAACATTTTGCTACTAATTGAAAATCTTTGAAATTTGTCAAAGAAAAAAAAATCTGCTATTTACTTAGATTAAAACCTACAGATGCCTTGCATCTTTCTGCAGAGTAATCTTCAAGAAAATCGTTTGTAGTATCCTATTTTGAGAAGATTTATAACAAAAAATTTATAGTATCATAGTTTATAACAGAATTTTATAGTATCAAATTTTGAGAAGATAATTAGCTTTTTGTGGTGTTATAATTTTTACCGGGAATGTAGTAAATTTTGTTGCAAGAAAAAAAAATTAAATTATTTTAAAATCGTATATCTTATGCATTGTTTGTAATAAAAACCTGGAGGAAGGGAAGGAATGAGGATATTATTTCAAAAATTAAAAAAAAAAAATTGCTCCATTTTATTCAATAAAAAGGTTTAGAATTTTTTGATAACAAAGATAATAAAATATACCCTTCTTTGCCTAAGAACTTCCTAACCGTACGACTATGATTAAAAATTAAAAAAATATATATGGCGTGAATACCAAAGTACAGTCATAAAAGTGATATTAATGAGAAATGATATTTTCTAAGTTCAGATAGAAACTGAACTTAGAAAATAGATAGACTTCGTTTCAATAATTACGATATTAATGAGTTTTTATTTAACCCTTTAAAGGGCCATTTTTTTCTAGTAATATTATGTTAAACTATTTTTAGGCTTGAAATTAGAATAAGAAAAGGGATTCATTAAACTTATTAGATAAATTTAATTCGATTCATTAATTCATTTGGTTAATTAATAATTAAGTAACAAATCAAGACACATCATTTTGTGTAAGATAAAGAACTGAAGCATCTAAGTTTCTGACTTACTAAAAAAATGTGTCAGAACTTATGCCAACCTACATAATTTCATACAAAGATTGATAAATTTGGTGGGAAGTATACTTCCTACGGCCCTAGAAAGGGTTAAAATAAATCAATTTGACATTTCAAAAGACTAACTTAGATTAAACTCATTGCCCCCTGTTCAGATATGATTGGAAATTAATTTTTCAACTCAACTTCTATAAAATTCGGCAAATAAATAAATAAAATAAAATAAACACAGTTTAATAGTTTTCATTACTGTTAATTATATATAATTATCAGAAACGAACCACAATTTTCTCTACCAAAAAATCATGATGAGCAATTATTTATATTTACGAACGATAACTCTGCTGCAATCTCTAAAATTACTCGCCTTCCTTTTTGTATCAGATTTAAAAATAATAAATAGCGCTCAAGATTTCCACTCAAAACAAAATATACACAAACAGAGAATAGATACTATTAGAAATAAGAAAATTTATTTTTAACACAGTATTTAACATTTTTCGAAACAACTTTCTAAAGCAACTTATACAAATTTGAAATCTGTTTATTTAGCTCATATAGTCCTTGATTTTTTAAGGAATTAATTATTTTATTAATATTTAAGTATATTTATTAAGTAATTAATTTAAGAATTAAATACTTTTTAAAGACTTTTAAAGAATTAAAGGACTTTAAAAAATTTAATATATGAAGCATTTGAATACTTACCAGATAGGGGCGGACAGCTTTTGTCGCTGAGCCTTCGGCGGGCAGGTCCCATGGTATTCGGGTTGGGCGGGTGGAGTGGCGGAGGGGGCCCTAATCTCTGGGGGACGGCAGCCATGAGGGGCCCCGCATTTGACATAGTCGTCATGACGGCGGATAGGGCGGGCGGTGAACTGCTGACGGCAGGGACGAGGGCCATCTGAGGGGACGTGGGGGGCCCTGATTTCATGTTGGACATGATGTTCTGGATAAAAGATAGTCGAAATTAGGGATGAATAATCAAAGGTAAAACATTAAAAAGGTATTAATGTTGAAGAAAAAGTCTGCTGTAGTCTTATAACAATATTTTAGGCTAATAAAATACAGCCGTTAACAATTTAATTAATAAAAGTATCAATATTGTAATTTAACAACAAATGTTTACTATCCATCAATACATTGTAAAATGTTTTCCTATATAATACATTTTAGGGTGTAGACATTTTAAATAACTTAATTACTTCACAAAAGTTTCACATTTAGAAACAATCACCATATCCAAATTAGTATCTATTATCCAAATAACCTATTTATTTGAACATTGTAAGATTATTGCACATTGTAAATGATATATTGATAATTGACACATTGTAATTGATATATTTATAATTGACACATTGTAATTGATATATTGATAATTGACACATTGTAATTGATATATTAATAATTGACATATTGTAATTGATATATTAATAATTGACACGTTGTAATTGATATATTGATAATTGACACATTGCAATTGATTGGAATAGGGTGTAGAAACTTTAAATAACTTTATTAATTCACAGAAGTTTCACATTTAGAAAAAATCATCATATTTAAATTAGTATCTATCATCGAAATAACCTATTTATTTGAATATTGTAAGATTATTGCATATTGTAATTAATATAATGATAATTGACACATTGTAGATATATTAATAATTGACACATTGCAATTGATATATTGAAAATTTACGCATTGTAATTGATTGGATTCAATTCCTTTCATACAGGAACCACTCTCTTTTATTAAGCTTCTGCGTTAATTAAGTTATGGCTAAACAAAATATACAGGATGTCCTGAAACCCTTAATTATCAACATGTATTACACTGTTGCATATAATGTTGCAAATCATACACAATATGATAGATACAATAATGGTAAATTAGACGCTGCATAAACAACAAACTTTGAAATATCATACTTAAAAATAAGTGTTGAAAGGATTTGCTATCTATTCAAGAATCAGACTTTGGCGTAGTTGTAAAGTTTAATTTCGTTAAATCGAAACTACAAATTTTACTTGGTGTAACATTTTCTTTTATTTAACCCACAGACAAAGAGCCCCATCTAGAGACACAAAACTGCACGTTATATCGAAGTTACAAATTTTACTTGGTGTAACATTTTCTTTTATTTAACCCACAGACAAAGAGCCCCATCTAGAGACACAAAACTGCACTTATAATCATAAAATTCCATATGAAATTTGATATATTTAAGTTAATGCGTTTTTGAACATGTTTAATATGTTTCTGAAAGCCCATACCAATAGAGAGTCGATTTTGTCTCAAATTCTGATAGGTATCTACACTATAAAGATGTTAAATCTGTGCACCAAATCTTAACTATCTAGTTCTCCTCATTTTGTAGTTATCGCGTTAACTAGTATTCGAACGAGCAGACAGACTTCTGAACAGATTTTAAACAAAATTTAATAGCAAATTTGATACTAGAAAATAATTAGTATTTGAAACCATATACCATAATTCACCCGCCAAGCTCAAAACGTTTTTGAGTTATCTTTGTCACAAACAGACAAGTTATCTTTGAGTTATCTTTGTCACAAACAGACAAGTTATCTTTGAGTTATCTTTGTCACAAAAATCTCGAGTTCGAATTCTTTGACGATTATTATACTTTCTAAAAGTAAAAACTGTATATTTAGAAAGCTGAGTTATCAACCGCCAAAACTGCAATTCCTTAAGGCCAATGCAGGTTTAACTCGGTACTTGTAGACATATGGTATCGAACGACGCATTGGATAATTGCAGATTAGAATTTTAGTAGGATCAAACAGAACTGAGAATGAAATAGGTCCCTACGTTTTCTGTCTTGGAAGGCGAATTGCGATGATTATGGTTAGAACCATTGCTGTTGTTGGCGGTGCCATTGTTGGTGTATGGCTTCATATGGAGGTGTTGCATCATGGCCTGGAGACGTTCCTTCTCTTTGGAAAGCTGTAGCTCTAGCTGAGACACGACTTGCATCTGGACGCGGGCTTGCGCCGTGCTCCGATCGTCCAGTTGATGCTCCAGATTTAAGTGTCTGCAAATAAGAAAAAAATTAAGTATTAAGAATTGAAAGAAATCACGTACACGGATTGTTAGAAAAATTTATATGAGATTTGACACTCTAGTCCAAAAAATCATAAAATGAGAATATTTCTGACGCTTTGATAATATTTCTGATTCCACTTTTTATGTTAATTAATTCCATTTGTCAATATTAATTATTAATCAAGATAAAATATAGAACCATTCTCAGTGTCATAATTTCAATTTTAACGAATTAACATCTTAATAATAAGAAAATATTTAAAGTAAGTGCTCACTTTTTGAATGCTTGGTAATCATCACACACAGCTTCGCATCCAGGCCACTTGCAGACCCCGTGCCCATAAAGAGCGTGAGTTGGAGGACTGGAGCAGCCCCTCTGTTCCTCCTTAGGGGTAGGGGGTAGACTTCTTTGGGACGAGGAAGAGGAAGCTGTACTGACGGGGGAAACGGAGTAGCTCTCGTGTTGAGCAGCAGCACCATTCATGAGGGGCCGGCCGCCAGAGGAGCCCCCGTGCATCATCCCATTGAGGGACGCACCACCCTCGTCACCAGAACCTTCTTTCCACATGTCATTGGCATTCAGACCTGAAATGGCGAAAATTATACAAATTAATGAATGATAACAATTCAGATTCGAGTTTGAAAAATTATACACATTGATATTGGAAGCTTAGATTAGTTAGATTAAAGTCCCATTTTATAATTTCATGAAGAATGCTTTCAGAATGGTCCTCGTCATTCTGAACGAGTATGATACCTTAGTAGGTAATCCTTCGCAAAAATGTCACGTTAGAATGGCATTTCATTTCAGAAAGAAGTTGTTTAAACTTCTAATTTTTAATATTTAAAATAAAGAAACAAGATTAAAATACCTTCATTCAAATAATTAATGTATGAGTGATACGGCGATTGTGATATGCATGCGATCCATTTATATCCTTCTCCGAGAATTGCTTGTTGGAATTCGTCCAACATACAGTGAATTTAGAAATTTTGAATATTAAAATACTAATCGTGTTATTAACATATATTTATCTATATTTAAGAATGGTTTAATTTTTAAGTCAATACTACACATGAATTTCTATTTTGTTCATTTTTTTAAATTTTTTATATTTTCTCGATGATTTAATAATTCTGTTTTTGATACTTTATATTTGCTATTATCTTACTTTATATCTTATATTGCAACGCGATGCATTCTTATTTTATATACATTAAAAATTTTTTTTCAGATTTAAAGAATAAATAAATAATACGTTATAAAAAAGGAATCGGTTCTCAAAAATGTTTTAAACCTTTAAAGTAATCCAAATCAGTAAATCTGAGACTTTTCTACAAAATATAAAATATGTACTTCTCCTATGATAAACATAAAATTAAAATTGAAGCTAAACTTCATAATTTCGCCGATTTTTTTTAATTGAACAAATAAGGAAGTATAGTCCATGAATTATAATTCAAAGCCGATTGTTGTAACAATGTCGCTATATATTAATGCAAAAAAAAAAAAAAAATCCACACAGGAGTTATTAAAAAGGAAATAAGCGACGAGGCATGTATAAAAAAATGCAAAATAAAAAGGAGAAAAAAATCCAAGTAAAATATTTTTTTAAAAAATAACATTCCCAATCTCTCTGAAGAGAGTAATCAATATCTTACTTCATACGGAAAATCATTTTCACTCTAAATCTTTTTGATCAACATTAAATATAAAGACAAGAACTAAAGAAAAAAAATACCTTAAATTATTTTTGTTTACAAAAAGTTAAAATTAAGATCTCGAACAAGATATAAGAAATCGCTCACAATATACATACATGAACGAATTAGATAAAAAAAATTTAAAAGATGAAGTTGTGTGATAAAAATAATCTCTCAAGATTAGATAGTACTTGGTCATTATCAAAGAGCCCTATTGTTTAAAGTGAAATAAAATTTGCATGAAAATGAACTTTCCGAGAATTAAAAAAAAAAAACTCTTGCCATTTTAAAAACGTCGTTTTTATACAAAAAACGCTTATAGCTTTAACGAAAACAAATTAGTAAACGAATTGCAAGAAAGAAGAAATTTTTCACGATTTAGAAGTTAAAACAAAATGAAAAGGTTTTAAGAGAGACGGAAAAAATAATAATAAAGACAAAGAGAGGAAACTGAAGAAGAAAGGCAAACAAAATCAAACATCAAAGCCTGATAAACAAAAACTTTTGAGGGAAAAAAAGCCATTCAACAAACGAGGGAAAAATAATAAGAAATGAAGAAAGATTCATTTTTTAGCTGTAATGAACACTTCGCGATAAAATTACTAAGAACACCCATATAAGACTTCGACGGCATAAAAAAAAACATCCACCGATTAAAAATTTTAGAAAAAAAAACAAACAAGAGAAGTATTTTAGACTTAAGTCATCTTATCTTCATAAACATTTCGTTTGCCTCCTAAGCTCAGGTCATTAATTGACTTTAAATATTATTTACTTATTTACTTTTTTCAGCCCTTTTCAAGACAATCTTATGCGCACGGTATTTCATTCAAAGTAAATAAATTAAGTTGTTAATTAAAATCACAATTGATGGCTTCAGCGTTAATCCTGCTGTTCTAACAAACGTGAAATTACAGACGCTTCTGTCTTTTTAATTTTAATTTTTAAAACCTCTCGGTAAATTTATCTTAAGTGCATTAATTTTTTTCGCGCTCAACTGTGACCGTGCGAAGATGCCGTGATTCAAAATTAAAGCCTTACGCCGTGATTTAAAGTTTAGACGAACAAGATATTGGTCAAACAACAATAATTGTAATAAAGACATTAATTGAGTTTTTTTTTAATTCGCACTTACGATGGGAGAAATCTTTCGATTGTTTGATTACATGGCTTTGAAGAGAATTATTAAAATAATGTTTGCTAACTCGAACCTGAATTACCTATAATTTACAAATGTAAAATAAACAAGACGGAATTCGTATAATCTTTCACGGAAATACACCTTTAATCCCTATGCTTTTTTTTTCCTTGAAAAGGAAGAATAATTCCATTAAAGAGAATTTCGTTATGTTTAGAACGCAAAAGAAGCTTTTTTACTTCTCATTAAAAAAAAAGATCATTGAAAATATAATACGCTGTCTGAACAAGTGATTAATTTTTTTCGCGAGACGGCATTAATTTCTAACGAACTTATAATTCGCCGCGATTTTTAATAAATACTAGATGATATTACGATATTTTTTTTTTAACGCGTGCGCTAGAAAAATTTTTCATCACAAAAGAGTTTCCGAATTAAAGGAAAAGGTATCTGAATTCTTTCAGTGGTATTATGTTGCAAGCTTAAACAGACTTAAGTAGGTATATTTATGTATTATAAATGCTTTTAAGAAACGAACGACAGCAAGAAAGCAGTTCGTAAAAAAACTATGCGCAATACAGAAAAGCTTTAATGGACAAAGATCCGTAAATGAGTAGATAAAACGTCTGAAGTAGCTTTTCTTATGGTGTCATTTTTTTCTCCCGCCTTTATTTCAGTAAGAGAAAGCGATACATAAAAATATAGCTAAGCCCTCTAGTTAATGTATAGAATCGGTATTATTTATTTCTGATTTTACTTGAAACTTAAGTATGGACAAAACTAATTAAAATAGGGTAAGGATTGGACAAGGATTAGAAATGCTTGGATGGTAATAGCACTAATGAAGGCATGAAGAAATGATACTTTTTTTTCCCCGCTATTCTAATGCAGATTGGTTAAAACTAATCTTTCATAAATACCAGATCGTTCTGTTTATAGGCATAATTTTGAAACTGCATATTAATTTTTTTCAAGCACCCCTCTTTTAGTTTTTAAATAACAAAACAGATTTATTAAAGAGATCACATTAGAGTTCTTTGAAGTTTTCGTGAAGATATTTTTTTGATCGGAAATGGAAAGGAAGATCATTTTAGATCAAACAGAAAATGAAATAATCTGTTTGTATAAAATGCGTAAAAAAATGACAATTAATATTTCACTCGTATTTTAATTTTTGATGTTGATTTTTTTTTACCGAAAAATTAAGATAAATGCTTTGCATTAATATATTAGTATATTGTAAATGTTAAACAGAAAAAAAAATATTTCCTTAAAATATCTTTTTCTAGATAGAATAAAACTTTTAATGTAGATTTATATTAAATAAAGAAAATAAGTATTAAGAATTAGAGAAACATTATAAAGATGTAGTTGTTCGCTGTAGATATGTTTTAAATTTATTATAATAACTTTAATTTATTTTTTATAAAATATTAATGTCAATAATTTATGCTATATCAAAGAAGATATCATTTTACAGCTAAATATAATTAAAAGATTGTTTTTTCATTGACAATATTCTTTCATTAAGTTACTTTGCGAAAAACCTAGAAATTGGAAAATAAAACGGAGGAAAATTTCTTAGATCACAATATAAGGCATTAGTTGTTCTTAAAAGAGATTTTGGAACCCTTGATAAATCTGCCAACTTTAAATAATATCAATTCAATAGTAATCGCATTGTTTGTAAATTTACTAATACTAGTTAGAAATAATATAATATTATTTTCTAAATAACATTACAATCAGGATTTTTTTTAACAATGTCTTTCTTTCTGAAGAGAATATAACTAGAAAATTGATATTGAATCGGAAAAGATGGAAATTTGAATTTGGAAGCTTTTTTCGCTAGTATCATCTAGAAAATAAACAGATCGAACAGCCATTTCATAAAAACTGTTGCACAACGGCCAAGTGAACCATGCGGAGATCTTTTATTAAGTCCTTAACATAATATTAAAAAAATCTTACTAATTCCTTCAAAAAATTATAGATATTCTGTTAAAGGAGTAAATTAGTCTTGTACTTTTGTAGCACTGAAAATCAAAAGTAATAAAAAAAAATTTTTTTCGCTCGGTTATATTTAAGATTTCCATTTTAATTTTATTCTCCGTGGTAATACGGTATTATAAATAAAAATTCTATTTCAGTTGTGAATCATAATATACATCATTAACACAATAATTTTAATTGTGATATTTTTGTCGCAAATCAAGTCATATTAACTTTAAATAACGCAAGGAAACATCCTTATATTCAATCAAAAGTAGATATACACATTCAGAAGTAAATAACATTTTTCATTAAATGATAATTCTTAATTAAATAAACTTGGATTCATTAATGAATTTCGAATAAAATAATGACATTGCAAAGAATAAAGATATCTGTTCTAGATATTATCATATATTTGAACAAATTATACTTTATTTATTTAAGAAATTACACAATTATACCAACTGCGTTGTATATTCATCGCAAAAACACTATAATATTAATTTGAAAAAATCAAAATCCTATAAAAACATAAAACATAAATCAAGAAAACGAGAATCTATAAAGATTTAATAAAAATCATTCCAAATGTAAATCATTCCAAATATGAAGATGAAGCAATTCGTCAAGTTATTAAGACGATGGCAATTTATGACATAATATAATACTATCATGGACGTTTGCTCAATTTTTCTAATATATCAAATTAATTTGCTTTTTTTATCAATTTATTTCAATAATATCATAAGTTTTATCATACTTAATAATGTATTCTCAAATTATAGTGGTATATTATTAAATTTACAAAAAATGTTCTCTTATCATAACTGACATATCAGAATATATAATGGTTGTGATTACTTAAAATTTTTGTATTTGCAATTCATTTTTTAAAGTTAGAAAAATAATTTCTATAAACAAAACAAATACCATTTGCTTTCGCGTAACAGAACACAAAATACATTTAGGCAGAATTGCTTTGGATTTATCAATTGACATAAATTACTTTTATTAATGAGAAGAAGTTTTTAGTAGAAATAACAGACGATTTAATTTCGATTAATTCCACGATATAAAGATACTATATGGAATATTTTAACTACATGAGAAATATATTCAAGAGTTATCAGAATTGAGTATATATTTTTAATGACTAAAATGACAAAACAGAAAAGAACATAAAATTTTGGATACAACTGAGAATAGTTTTCAGAAGTCTAGAAATCCTTATTTGAAATGGTAAATGTGCAATAATTCTATAATAAAATTTTATACTAATTTGTTAATAGATGAAATTATAAGAGGAAATTCTTATCGCATATTATTTTTTATTATTTTACAGAATTTTGTAAATTCATATTAATTCTTAATTTTTTTTAAAGTATTATGAAATGTTTGTAATTACTAGAATGATATATGGGAAAATAAAAGAAAGGCATTTGTAGGAAATTCTTAGAAAATGATACGAACAATTATATATTGAGAACGAAATAGCATTCTTTTAACTAATGGCGTATATAATGACTTTACGTATATAATGGCTTTACATATATAATGGCTCTTGCGTTCTCATATAAAGAGATTAAAATAATACTAAATTTTTCAGCTTAAACGTGATATAATTCTGCCTATAACAGAACATTTTCTTCGTACTGAAAGGATTTTGAAGTTCTAGACTTTGAATTTAATATATTCAGTTATAATAAAAGACTTTTTAATTTATATAATAATACCATCCTAATTAATTTATATAACAATACCATCCGAATTAATTCATATAAGAATATCATCATAATAAATTTAATTAATATAACAATAACAATTTTCAATCTTTAAAAAAGAATATATTTACAGCATCTTTTTTTTTAATTATTTTTCTATACAATATAATATAGTATGCATTTTCATAAATGTAAAATGAAACTATGGTATCTTTTTCATCTTTACTAATAATAAAGATGAAAATATGTACTGGCACTCTACAAGCCAGACCGTTTGACCTAGAGCTACAAAGCGTGGAAAATACATGCTTTAGAGGTAAAGATGTGCACCTCGAGGGATTTGCTTTGAAATTTTAAATATAATTTTAATTAATTAAAAATTAAGTGAAATTTCACCGTTTTTCTGCTATATCTTTCTAAAATATAATTGCGCAAAAATGAATTTTACATTATTTCAAAATTTAAAAAAAACGTTTTTATAATGATACCAAATTAATAATTATGCAAAATTTTCTTGAATGTTGGAAATTTTCTAAATATATACATTTTTTTCCGAATTTATAACAATGGATTATATTGTTGTCCTGATAATCAAACCATTTTCGCTTGATTTCAGCGATTTTTTTACATTGGAAACTAAACAAGAAAAATTATGTTTAATATCTGTTTAGTTTACAAACCAAATCAAAAGTGAAGTTATAATATCTCGAAATTGATATTAACTGATATTAATTTTTTAGTAGGTTTATGACGTTATGGGGTTATCTCCATTAGAAATGTTCATGCATATAATAAATAAAAGTTAGTAAAACCAATAAAATGATCTAGTCTATTAACAGACAATTTGAGCATGAAGCGATTTATCTGAAATGAAATATAATCAACCTATGAAATATCGCCGGGAATCAGTCATTCGTCTGAGGCGATAAATAGTATATAAAATAAGAAACTGATACGGAGAAACACTAAATTGGTGTACATTTGTTACAAGGAGGTTTTAAAACGCTGTTTCTTTAATAAAAATAACAAAAAGCTAAATATGTATTTAAGTTTGTCATTTTAACATTAAGTCTGCATACAAATATTTTTTTTACTATGCAGGAGAATGATTCTCGAAATTTAACGTAAGTTCTTTCGAATATTTCGATTATTATTTGTGGAATCCAAAGCCAATTGAAATATTAGAAGCGAGTTTGGAATTTTTTATTACATTTTATTAGAAATTAATGCATTTAATTAAAAAATTTGTAATTTCGAATATTTCACCTCAGCATAATTTTTACAATCATTTTAGAATGATTAATGGCAAAAAAAAATTCAAGAAAATCACAGCTGGTTTCTTGATGAAATAAACAATAGAATTTTAAATATAGTTCAGATACGGAAAGATGATGAATTCTTACCCTGTGGAAGCATGAAAGGTTGGAGATTGATCATATATTGCCTGTTGCTTAGTTGCAATTGCTGCATGAGTTGGTGTTGTTGCAGTGCCAGTTGCTGAAGTTGCAACTGCAACTGCTGTCGGTTGGCCTTTTTGTCGGACGATCCGAGCCCCGGCAGGCCATTATTCAGTCCATTTAGTTGATGAAGGATTTGACTTTGCTGCATTATGTTGAGGTTGATCTGCTCTTGGATGTGCGGAATTACGGACTCTAGCTGCTTGAGCTGTTGATGTTGTTGATGCTGTTGCTGTTAGGGCAGAAAAAACAGAAAACATTTAGATTGCTATACAATATAAAATATAATTTTCTATTAATATTTGAACTGAACATAGTTTGTTATATATAATCGAGCTGAAAATTATAAAACTCTTAAAATTTACTCAACTTAAAATATTTTAACAATTGGATTACGTATACATTGAGAATCTCAGCTAAACTGACGTCGTCGAACCACGACTCATAATTACAAAGTAGTTTCTAATTAATCTTTGTGTTGGTCCAAAAATGACGTTGGCCCATTCAGCGTCAGGCCTATTTTGACATCCCTACTTTGATATTCGATATGTTTGATATGCCGACAACCAAAATCTATCTAAAGTTGTGATAAGACTTATATAATTAGGTGCATTATTTTATGACCTTCATATTAAAATTTTCTAAGAGAACATAATTTAAAAATATATATATATCGTCTTTCATCAGTGATTAATGTGGCCTAAATGAAAAGTACAAAATCAATCACCGATGACTGACGGGGCATGAAATACATTCAGTCACCAGTGACTAATATTGAATGTAAAGTGTTAATCTCACTAAACTAAACTCAAATTTCATAATTTATTTTAGGTAAAATGTATCAATAATTAGATTATATAATACATAGAGAGTCTTAGATTTGCTGAAGATACGTGTCATCAGCCCATAGTTCAAAATTCCAAGGTTCGTCCCAAAACAGTCCTAGTGTTGCTTCAAAATGGAGAGTAAGTATAATTAAATATAACAAATTTCATGAAATATTTTATTTAAAATGTTTTAAAAATGGGATGATCGCACAAACAATGATAATTTCAAATAATTTTAATAATAATCAATTAAATAATTAACTAAATCTCGGATAATTTTCCGAGAACTGAACCAAATAGATATATTATAGAAATTGCATCTACTAATGATATTTTATCTTTAAATTCATAAAATAAAGACATCTTCTGAAACAAGAAGGAAATGAATAACTGACATTCAAATTATTGAATGAAAATGCTGCTTAAAGAACTATTACCAGAATTTCAACAATTAACATTATTAACAGCAGAATTATAACAGTGGAACTATTAACAAAATTTTAATAGTTTAAAGAACTATTAACAGAATTTTAACAATTAACAGTATAAATGAATTTTAACAATTAACAGTATTAACAGAATTTTATCAGTTAATAGTATTAACAGAATTTTATCAGTTAACAGTATTAACAGAATTTTAACAATTAACAGCATTAACAGAGTTTTAACAGTAGAACTATTAAACGAATCTTAACAGTAGAACTATTAACAGAATTTTAACAGCTTAAATAATTATTAATAGAATTATGTTTTAATGTTTTCAGATACCAGAACAATGCAACTGATAACACATATGAAAATGAAATTGAAAATTATTGTCAAAGTCAAAACTTCTGCTTTTAAAACTTAATTATTGAAGGGAGGGTGTAGTACGCACCTGCTGTTGCTGTAAAAAAATGGACTGTTGCTGTTGCAGTAACTGCTGCAACTGCGTAGGCGACGGTTGCTGCAGTAGCTGTTGCAGCTGATGTTGAGCCAACAGCTGCGAATTCATCATCAACAAAGGAGGGATGTTGGATTCGTTGCCACCAGACTTGTCGGTATGGTTGGCCGACCTGGACCGCTTAATAACCAGAGCCTTAGAGCCCTGCAATTAAGAAAAAAAAATCTTATGAATTATATTCAGTAAGGAAAATCAAAGTTTAAAAATAAAATCGTGTGAAAATATCACAAAAGTGTTTTTCAAAATTCATGTGAATGATTTACATCATATTACATACCAATAGTTTCGAGAAAAAAAAATGCACAACAATAGTGTGTATTTTTTTAATTTGGAAAATCAGGGAAAGAATGCTAGATATAATTAAATGTGAAAATAAAACAGGATGAAACTTTAGTTGATATCAAATACAAAAATACAAATGAAATAATCTCAAGCAAATTGCATTTAATATTGACATCAGTTAACATTAATTAAAAATCAAAATCCGATATATTATTAAAAATAATAAAAAAATACCAAGATATTATATAAGATATTCAACTTTTAATAATAGGATTAATTTTAATTCTAATGTGTCGCCGCAAAATCTGCTACAGTTCTAATACCAGCTATACTTAAAGAAGATTAAAATAACTGGTTCAGTGTTACTGTTTTCAGAAAATTATAAAAGTTGCTATTGTAAAACAGTTAGTTATAAGAATTAGAAAAACTAAAACAAGCAAATGAAAGCAATTTTTGTTTGAAAATTTTAATAACAAAATAAGTATTATAATGTTATTGTTAAGATATTTTTTATTTAGGTTTGGAATTTTTCAGCAAATCATAACATAAGAGTTGCCAGCTGACATATACAAACAAATAATATTTCATTTAAGAGAAGTATTTACCCAAGATTTAGATGGAGTTTTCTATATACAAGATGTATCTTTATTGTTTATTCTCTGCCTTGTTACTGACATTGTTTCAAATATTTAAATTAGAAAAAAAAATATTTTGAAAAATGGAAAAGACTAAAACATAGAGTCATAAAGTGAGATTACAGAAGTTGAGGGGTTATTGTAAATATACCCAATATTTAACTTGTTTATTTTGGCAATAAGACAGGTAGAAAAAATGAATATGGGGGAGAGGAGAAAAGAAACTTTAAGCACAATAAACAACAAAAGGTATAATGAACATACATATATATGTATATGAAAAAAAAATTATTAACGAAAGAATTATAACAAAAGCGAATTTTGAAATTATTTTACGAAAATATACAGATTTTTTTTTTCCTGCACCTTTTCGAAGCCTCTTTTCTTTACGGATTTTTAACTTTAACCAAACGATTCAAGTGCAAACAAGAATATAATCCAAGATAAATATTGCCTCGAAGCAAAACCAGAATAGTAAAAAAATTATTAAAAAAACTATCTTTGTTCTTTTATCTTTATTTTTTCCTTCTTTGTTCTTCTTTTTTTCCCAGAGTCGCCGAAACTTGAGTAATATTACAGGTGTCAAAAAAGTGAGGAAAAATTTTTGGAACGAAGTGCTCTAACGCCGGAAGCTAAGGCCCGAAATGCAACCGCTTTAAATACATGAAAGAACATAATAAAAAAAGAGACAAAAAAAGAAGAAATAAAAAGCCATTGCCATCTTAGGGAAGAAATAAAGACTAAGCTTTTATGAGCCATTATTTACACGCTGAGAGCATATTTAAAAACAAATAGTTCTTTCAAAAATTGTTCATAAAAATATAAAAGAAGTTTACGAATGTTACAAAGAATAAACACAGCTTTTGTGCTTAAAAAGCAACTCATATTCTGGCAATATTTATAAAATTTCAGCATTTTTTTGGGACAAAAAGTAAGTCCAGTAAAGGTACATAATAAGCACATTATTAGAAAAAAAATTGAATTTATTGAATTTTTTTTATCCTTATAAAATGCCGGCAAAAAATTTGTTTAATAATCCGAAATTTCAGCAAACAAAATATTTTCTGAATTGAAATAATGTTAAAATTTAAAGCTTTTTCTCCCTTATTTGCAATTTAATGAGCATATCTTTGGAATGCTTTTTATGAGTTTTTTTTTTTTTATTTTTGCGATTTTATTTTTATTTAAAATGCATGATTATAATAATTAGATCAATGAGAAAAAAGTCATTTAACTAAATGTATCATAAAAACAATAAGCTAAAGTCCTAGACCAGCATTCGATGATGATAGTATTCTTTGATAATTTTTTTAAGCAATATAATGATTAAGAAAAAAAATCAGCAGAAGTTTTGGTAAATCAAAAGATTTATTTGCTAATTTAGCATTTACCCCCGGCCCTTTATTATGTTTTCAAAAAGAAAAAAAAACACTTTTTAAAAAACAGTTGGTAATATCCTAACGTATTACTACAGTTTTTTAAAGAAATTAAATCACCCATATTAATGAATTCAACAGTCAATAAATTCTTTATATAATTTGATAATATCCACTGTAAATGGACGATACTCTTTACAACTTCACTATGAGATAGATGAAAACAATAGACGAGTTTCCGGTACAGTTATTTAATTATTTTCTAAGTTTCAGATTTCAAAAGACAAAACAAATACGAACACGAAAATATGACACTCATTTAGAATACAATCTTATAATGACCCCCCAAGAAGGATAATGGAAAATATACTTTGATGTTAATAAGGCAACGCCATCTGTTGTATCGAAAGAGAAGGTAGTAGAGTTATGCAACCGCTACACCACAAAGTTTCCATTTCAGATTAAACACTTATATATCAACACTTATAACACAAATTATATCGAGAGAAAAAATATTATATCGAGAGTAACAATGTTTTATTTCTTTGTAAAAATAAAGCAAAATAAATAATAGAAGAAGTGAAATTTAAAAAGCATTAAAATTAGTTTATGAACAATATTTTATACCATGTTAATCGTATCTAAACACACGAATCTTAAAAATAAAGAGCCTCTGAGAACATGAAATTCTGTTTGATGCTGAAAGTTCCCTTTCTATATTAAATAGTAATCAAATATAGTTGATCAAGGAATGAATGACGAATATCATATATGGATAGCAATCAAATACAGTTGAATCATTCAAATATGATCAGTCAAATAGTCAATCAATTAACAAACAACTTAATTTGTTGAATAAAGTTGGTAAAATTGTAAAATAGCTTTTCGTGAATCATTAAACTAAGAAATTTCTATTTTACGATTGTTCTCAAATAATTCCTTTTCTATAATAAATATAATATTTCAAAGCTGTATTATAATTAATGAATATCAACGAAAAATAATAATGAAATACAGCTGATATATTCGTATATGTTTAAATCAAATAATCAAACTATTAAGTAACCCACGAAAGTTAGTTAGTTAAAATTAAAATCTCAAAATACTTTATAACAATTAAAGTATGCAACTTCAAATTTATAGATTTTCCTGTACGTTCCCTAAAATATGAATAGAATCTTAACCCCTTAATCGTTGCGTCCGTTTGACAATGAGTTGTTTTTCAAATAAGTTGAAGTTTCATTAGTCAAAGATGGTAAAATCCGATAAAAAAAAGTTACATATTCACAGATAATTCAAGTATTCTAAGGTAAGAAAAAAGTAAAAAAGTTAAGATGTTGAATTTTGACTTCAATCAAAAATAAATGAATAAAATAAAATAAAACTGTGAAAAAAGAGAATAAAAATTAAGGCAACATAGGAAGAATATGGCGACACTTTTTATAAGTTAGAAAGTTTTAATTTAGTTCATCAGTGATAATTTATACTAAATTTATAATGCTTTAAAATTATATAAATTTAGTAAAAAATATTCTTAAGCGTAGGCCATCTAACAGCTGTAAAGAACCTAGAAAAGAGGTTTTTCCTTTCAAACGGAGGAAAGCAAGCAATAAATCGGTTAAATAAGATCGCCAAACGCCATCTATAAGACACACCACCACGATATTGAATAGAAAGATATAAATTTCAGATGACACCTCGCAAAAAACAGCGATATTATCCAACCGGCCACAGGCCGTTGTCGCCTCTAAGAATGGAACTGAAACCGCCGGCAGCAAACCGAGTGAAAAACACCCGACGACAAATTGTCAACCGATCATAGATACTGCTGCATAAGTAGATAAGACACCGCCATTTCCTGGGCTTTGACTGAGAACTAAGGGTGTTTTAAAAGTGATTTCCCACCCCTCTATGTTTGTAGCTGCAAGGTGGGGGTTGTGCCTAGGGTTTTGTTGTGATTAATGGGATGAAATCTTGCGGAATATAAGATTTTTTTTCCCTAGGATCGTTGCCTTCGATTTCCGAAGTTAGTTGATAGCTTTTTCTCTGCTTGTTTGCTTTATTTTTTTTCTTGCGGAATGTGATGAAAGTTTTGAAGAATGACGTCAAGTGTTGATAGTATTACGCAGTCTCTACTGCAGGCGGTGTAGATTATGGTCTGTGGTGTGTTAAATTGCCGCAGTTTTCTTGTGTCAGATAGTAGTCCAGTTTGACAGATATCAAACGACGACCTCTGGCTCTGACAGAGATGGGGAACTAGACTGATGGGCAGTCATCAAACTGTATCGATATGACAAAAAGAAAAGGACGGATGTGCTACAGTCACAATATACAATATGTGAATACTTAATATGCTATTTTCTTTTAATGAAAATGCTATTTGGTGTATTAAATATCTATAGAAGACCTTATATCCAACCGCTTCAATGTACAGTAAACTCCCGATTATCCGCGCCTGCTGTACAAAGTTTTTTTTTTTTTTTTTGACTGATTTTTTCAAAAAGGTGCAGTTTTATAGTTATGCTCTTGTAATTACATAATACATTACAGTATTAAAACAGTACATATGTATTAATTTTTCTGTGTATTCTTGACGCCTCTCGTAAGTACGAAGCACTTTTCTGTTTTCATTAACAAATGCATTTTAGGTTAGTTTTGAGTGATATACTAAAATATTAAGCGTTAGTTAAACATTTCCTGCTGTTTATTTTACGTTTCATAGTACATAAAACGAGTTTTCAAAGTTGAATGACTGTTTTCTCTTTTGCTATACCCGTTTTTAGCTTTTTTCGGATTATCCGCGATTTTTGTTATCCGCGGCGGCCGCGCCACCCAATTCCGCGGATAATCGGGAGTGTACTGTATTATACATTTTCCTTTTAAAAAAGTGTAATATATTCCAACTTTTTAGTTTTTCAGTATGGTGAAAATCTCTCTTAGCTTCTATCAATGCAATACAGCAATTAAATAATGAGATTCTACAGCATAAGATATAGAACTAGAAGTTTCGAAACAAAAACTAAGTTTCGAAATAATGTTTGCTTTCCATGGGTGTTTATCCATCAAATTTAAAATTTAAATATATTAAGTATAAGAAATACTAATTTAACTAAATACTAATTATATCAACAGTAGAGCATATATAGATAATTTGAATTAAATGAGATAAGAAGACATTCGAAATTTTGAGTCATGCATAAGAATTCAGTGTCCAATTTAGCGAAATTAATAAGAAAGTTATTAACATAATGATACAGGATTTAAAAATTCAAAGAACTGATAAGAAAAAAATACAAAATATTCTAAAAATACTGCATTTTAAAGTTAAGAAACATTAAAAAAAATTGTTTGAAATGAAAAAAAAAAAAATTCTAAATCCTAAAAAAATCCTCGGCAACGAATTCCCCCCCCCTATCAATTTGGTTTTTAAAAATGATCTATATCTTTAAATTTTCATAGGTTAATAGGATAATAATGTTCAGAACAGTAGCTAATGCTTTAGGTGATTTTAAACAATGATTGCAAACGATTTATAACGATTGTGTTTATAGTAATAATTCCCATTTGACTGCATTTATAAATTAATTTTCTACTAACATAAATTTAAACTTAAAATAATTTTACTTTTCAGATGCATAGGTGTCTAACGCCTATCGGGTTATAATAACGGTGACTTTATCTCTGGCCTATGAATTTTTTAATTTCGATTCCAGCATAAACGGAAAACCTTCTTTCTGAACTGTCAAAAGCTACAAACTTGCTTATCCGTTTTATCTTAAGCTTCATACTCTTAAAAACTGAAACCGCATGAAACTGAATTGCATTTCTTTCTAATAGTCATGGCTCGAAGTTATTGAAATAACGTTGAAAACCGCATTTAAATTTCATCTTAATCAATCAAGTCATCAATCAACAAAGTTACTAATATTTTTAAAAGATTGCAAATTTTTTCAAGACTATATGAGAAATATTTTTTTTTTCATATAAGTTTTGTTTTTCCTTTAAAAAAATTGAATCAAAAGATTAAAGTAAATTCGTATTTACTACATGAAATAAAATTATGATATTGTTTTAAAAATAAATTGCAAAACTGAAATGATATATAAAAATTGAAAAGATTTTGAAAGAACACTAAAATAAATATAATTATATTTTTCATGAAAAAAAATATAATTTTCATAAAATTTTTTACAGCAAATTTGTTTTCTATGCATTCTCACACATTTAAGTGCAAAGAAACAAAAATTTTCTAGGGAACATAATCATCATCACAAGAAAATAATTTTAATAAATTTTATTTCAGATTTAATTTTTATTTCAATCAGAAAGCATTTTATTATATTTTTTTTTTACATTAAATGCGTTCCCTATACATTTTCACACGTTTAGTTGCAAAAAGACATAAAAATTCTCTAGGAAAGACAAAAATCATCAGAACAGAACAATCGTGAAAAATTTTATTTCAGGTTCAATTTTTATTTCTATCACAATATATTTTATTACATTTTTTTTTACGGCAAAGGCGTTTGCTATGCATTCTCACACGTTTAGGTGCAAAGAAGCATACATCAGAACAGAACAATTTTAATCAATTTTATTTCAAGTTCAGTTTTTGTTTATATCAGAATTTATACATGAAAATGCTTACAATTCTATACATAGTGCTAATTCAAACTTAAATCAATAAACTTCTCAGTGTTTAATCGGAAGTCTAAGAAAATTTCATATCAACCCTAGCAGATTAAGGTTCGGCGATGTTGTTTTGACAAGTGTCATTCAAACTTGCGAACCAATGAGCATGTCGGCAGTAGCGACCACCTGATATCAATCATAGAGGCCGCCAAATACGTGTTTACTGACTTGTTGGAGCGTATTAACCACTTAAGTGAAAGTAATAAGTGATAATTGCTATATTGGATTATATGTAGGCTGGATTTGACATGTCTATCTTCGAAGTATTTGTGGATGAACGATACATCAGAAACTTCACCTATAAAGATATTACCAATTTTTGCTTTGTTTTGCTGTTTGCAAACAATTTGGTAGAATGTTTAAAAAATATTATATATTAAGATGACAAATAAAATTATTAACTAATTTGAATTTATTCAATATTTTCTTAGACATTCTGAAACGATTATTCGTAAAGAAATATTAAATTCCAACTTAGGAATGAACTAAAAAATACTAAATTTGGCGTTTTAAAATAACTATTTGCAAAGAAATAATAAATTCCAACTTAGGAATGAACTAAAAAAATTTTTGAGATAAAAAAATGCTGAATTCGATTCGGTGTTCCAAAATAATTATTTGTAAAAAAAAATATTAAATTCCAACTTAGGAACGACCTAAAAAATTTTCTGAGATAAAAATGCCAAATTCGGCTTTCTGAAACGATTATTTGTAAAGAAATATTAAATACCAACTTAGAAATGGACTAAAATATTTTCGAGATAAAAAATGTTAAATTCGGCGTTCTAAAACAATTATTTGTAAAGAAATATTAAATTCCAATTCAGGAATGAACTAAAAAAGTTTTGAGACAAAAAAAAAAAAAAAAAGGTTAAATTAAAGTTTTGTTTTTAAACCCAGGTTTAGCACTTTTCATGTTAAGAAAATTATTATCACAACAGCAATCTCAATATTTTGGTAGAGAAAATAAACTGAGAATTATAAATCATTCTAAAAATAATATATAATTTTAAATTTTACAATAAACAAAAAAGAAAAATCGATTCAATATCTGTATTTAGTACATCTGAAATTTAGTTGATGAACGTTGTCTTGTTATCACCCTATATGCATTTAAATTTAAATGAGATACTTAACCTTCAAATTATTGCAAAGTTTCATAAAAAATAATTTTAAAAAAACGAAACAGATAAGATGATAAAAAAAAAGTTCAGTTTATATGCAACGATTCATAACATTATCTGGTGTTTTGAAATGATTATTTGTAAAAAATTAATAAAATCCGACAAATAAATAGTTTAAAAAATTTTTGAATAAAAAAAATGTTAAAATTAGAAATAAAAAGAGATTTGGAACATTTTTAATTTAGCTGATAAATATTTCATGACATTTGTAACCATTTAAATTAAAATATTTAGCATCTAAATAGTTTCAAAGTTTTATTTTTTTTAAAAAAAGGCAAAGCGATCGGTGCAGATTAATTAAATTTTCTTTCAATTTAAAGAAGAGTTGCAAGGTACATTCAGAAGTATCATTCACAAAATCAAAACTAGTAAAATAAGAATATGTTAAATATCAACAAAAATCAGTTACATTGAAAAATACATAATATCTTAAATTTTGATTATACATATGACACATTTAAAAAAGAAAATATACTATAAAATCGTGAATTACTTCTAATATCACTGTTCTCAAATTTAAATTTTTAATATGCATAACAAAATCGAACTAAATGATTTTAACAATGAAGCTACAAGCAGCAAATTCATTAGCAAAAATGATATGAAAACAAACAAAAATTAAAACAAAATTTAAAACACTTTTCAATGATTAAATATTTAAATATCTTCTTACAAATCTTATATAGATTCTTGATATATTTTCATATTTGTCCAATATTAAGATTCATCAAAATACTTCCCCAAAAAAAAGTCAATATTAGATTCGCAAGCATTTTAAAATCTTTTCCGGAATCTGACATCAAAATGTTTAATAACGCGGGCAGAAATTATTCGTTCTGCGGTAGAAATAATTTACATCCGAGTAAAAGGTAATTCCAGGAGAAATTAATCGATTCATTAGGGACTACAACATGCAGACTAATTTGACGAATCTATTAATAACTCAGTAATATTTCGATTTCTATCATTTGAAATACAAATACGATTTCATGGAATTTTAATAGTTCTCTTTTATAATACCCATTAGAATATTCAGATAATTTGTAATCTATTTACGCATGCGAATACAATAGTAAAGAGGTAATAAATATTAAAATTCCTTTTAGAATAAACATACTTATTAAAATGTTCTGCATTATAGATGAAGATTTGTTTAACAGTACTAAGGTTAAATTAGGATTAGTAAAGAATTAATTTTCATTAATATAAAGATTGACAATCTAAATAATTCTAGATTTGTTTATAAGAACATTTTTAAAAAGAAATTTTACATAATTATCAAACTTATTTAATTAACTTTTTCAAAAGTATTAATTCCTAGATTTGATTTTTGATAGAGTTTTTGACTAATACTGAATAAGGAATATAATACAATATACTAAGTATTACATTTTAAACTGTAAATATAAAAGAGTTATGAACATTTTTATGCGTATAGTTTTTTCGTATTAATCTTAAATTGCATCATATCTAACTATATCATAAGAGCTTACTTAGCTTATTATATTATTGCAAAAGAATTAAAAATTAAAAGTAATTTTTTTTAAATTAAAAATTACTCTTAAGATTTATCATCAAAGTTGAAAAAAATTCATTATTTATTTAAAATCGGCTATAATTTTCAAAAAAAAATTTTTTTTTTTTTTTTGGGATCTGATTAATTATAATTTTCATGTTTAAGTTATTTATCAGGTTTTTGTAAGGACAATTTCCATTATTATTTAAAAGTCTTTTAATAAAAGAATGGACCATACCTGATATAAGATCCAAAGTATTTTTATTCATCTGTTCAAAAACATAAGAATAAAAAAAAATCAAGTCCATCATGTACATATAAACAAACAAATGCCTCATAAGGTAATCCGCTAATATTGCATCGCTTCAAGTATCTTTACAGTCACATGGTAAATTTAACTCTGCGTGTTTAATAATTAACTGGACATTATTTTGCACTATGCTGTAACATAACATTTTTTAAAATATATTTCTCTCAAGAGTTACGATGTAATTCAAAATTAAATTAGTAAGGCGAATCTGATGAGTATAAATTAATTTTATAGTAGGGTTTAAAAAAATTAATTATGAATTTTCCCCCATCCGTTTAATAAAATTACAGATATTTTCCTCTAAACATAAAATTGAAAATTAAAACCATCGGAAAGAGTCTCCCCCAAATTTTTTCTCCACACTCTCTAATAAAAGGTTAATTTGTGTTTCAGAAGCGTCGATTGAGACCAAAATTTGATATAACACTACACTTGGAGTCACAAAATTCCGTACCAAATTTGATATATTTAACTCATTGTGTGTCTGAGTATCGCATTTTATCGAATTTTATTCGTCTGGCTCCTTTCATATTGGAGTTAAGTTACTTTAACTACAAAGTAACTTTTAACTACTGTCGGTGTTAATATAACCACAAATTATATCCGAAAAGCCGGACAGACTTCCTCTGAATACATTTTGCTCATAATTTTATCGAAATCTACAAATTTGATGTAAAGTTAACATACCAAATTTCATCCCTCTAGCCGGAAGCGTTTTTGAGTTATCTTTGTCGCAAACAGACATTTTGCAAAACTATATTTTTCGAACTCAGGGCGGTCAAAAAATGGGGACTTAAGTTCGAACTTTTTGACGACTACAATGCTTTCTCTATACTTTGAATACGAGAAAGTAATAATGTGCTTTGATATTACTAAAATCGATAATATTAGAAAAAGTGTTTCATTGATTATAAAATCACTAACGCGCCAAATTCATCGCCAATCTTCTCTCACTCAATCGTCTGAACATTATCATTCAACCAATAACCTAAGCGCAAATGATTAATCCTAAACGATTCGCATTCAATCTAAACAAACACAATGCATGGAACCAGCTGTTATATTTAGTCACAAAAACCGCAAAGGACACAAAATGCATTCATAAAACCTCAATAAACTCTGATGGGAATGGGAATTGTTTAGTCTAAAACGAAGTAAATTTACAAACAGCGCTAAGCAGATACAGATGCTGGGTGACGACAAGGGGTAATGAACCATTTTTTTGCAACGTCAGAATACCAGCAAATTCGACCATATGTCTTCCCCTGATGTATAATTAGCTTTTTCGGTAGCGAAGCAAAGGAAAACGGGAGAAAGGGTGGATTGGTTGTCTCAAACAGAATGAGCGCAAATCAACAATTATAATAATAAATGATTCCATTTCACTAAAAGTTTGGTAATAGTTTTTTTCAGAGCAACTGAAATAAAATGATTTGTAGTAAACAGGAACTGAAACAGAAAATGTTGGATTTCATATTTCTTTTCCGTTATCTTATATGAAGTATAAAAAAAGAAAGTATTGTAATCGTTATAAAATTCGAACTCGAGATTTTGATATATCTCCTCGTTTCAGGCCTTCCTAAGCCTGAAAAATACATTTTTATAATTATATCTGTCTCTTTGTGAATAAGGTAACTGAAGAATGCGTTGAGCTAGATGGATGAAAGTTGGTATATGTACTTTACATCTGCAGGTTTCTGTTAAATTTTGAAAGAAACGAAACCTATTCAGAAGTCTGTCTTTCGACAGTTAGAGTACAAATGAATAAAATAATTTCAAAACGAAAAGAATTAGATTGGTCAAATCTAATACACATATTTTTCATCTAAAGTGTAAATCTGTAATAAATTTAGAACCATATCCGTCAAGGGGTTGACCATTTGTCGATGTGCGCTTTTTCGTGCAAATTAATTCAAAAATGCATTGACTTTAATAAGTGAAATTTGGTATATGCTCGTATAGTTATAAAAATAGTTCTATTTCAAAATTTCATGTCAGTCGGTGGAAAAAAAGGTGTCGAAAATATATATTCGATTTTCTGGTGCCTGTGTCAGTGATTAACTGCCAAAGATAACATGCTTAATTCGGTAAAAAAGCTAAATTTATACTAAAGATCGATCTTTCGTAATTATTGTTTACCAAATGCATACAGTTATTGCTCAAATATAGGGTTTCTTTACTATACTGTGAAGCATAAGGCGACTCTCACGTGCGGGATTCTAAAAATAAAAATCTGTGCACTTACCACGTTCACAGCCTTATCTAAGATCCACAGTTTTTTGCGAGGATGTGGGGAGGGATTCCTTTATTAGAGAGTATGCGACAACGTTTCGATGAGATTACATCCGCCGAATTTTTTTTTTTTTTTACATTCGATTTTTTATTAATACGATCGCGCCATAGTTTACGCTTGTGATTCGAAACTTCTATTTTATTAGATAACTTCATCTTCACTATCGCTAATTTAGTTATATATATGGTGTGAATCAATTAGATGGCGTGTGACAAGCGGTAGACAAAATGTCAAGAAGGAAAATGGAAGTACAATATCATTACGATGAAATTTTAAATCAATTTGTCCTTTGCTCTTCAAATTATTGGTATTTTTATGAATGCAGAAATAAAAAACAATTTTTAGTTTTTTAAAATACCATTTTTAAATAAATTTCAAAAAGTTTTAAAACATTATATTAATAATCCATCATTTGGAAATTGTAATATGCCAAGAATGCTTATGTACCAGCTATCAAACATGAAACCCCCTCCTCGACTTTTTAATGATTTCAACAACCAATTCGTAAATAAAAAGTTTCTGTACATATATAATATGCATATAGAGTCAGATTTAGCATAAGATGCGTAACCTGTAGCTTAGGGCTCCCTATTTTCTCTTTGCTCTGACTTGAATTGCGCACTATTAAGTTTGTTATGAATAATAAAAATTAGTAAAAGCTTTATCATTTCGCTGTCTGTATACCTCTTAATTATATTAATTTCCACATTTTATGTTATTGAAAACTCATATTTGTTTACAGATATTGAATATCTGGACTTATAAAAGGCCCCATAACTCAAATAGCTTAGGACCTCATCCAGTTTACATCCGTCACTGAAAAAATTACTCTATTGAATTGGACAGGAAACCCTTACACGGAAGGACTTGGTTCCCTATTGGTTCTATGTGTGCACATACACAAACAACCAACAACTAGGCTGGTGCGTTTCTCCTTTACTCTGCGGTGGCAATACTCAGTAAGGAGGGGGGAGGGTGATATGGAGTCAGTAATTCCACGTTTCCCTTACAGGTTTTAATGGCTATTGATAAAGACTTTCTTTTCAAAAGATACTTTTGAAGTCAGTGACTAATGAAGTCGCTATACGTGGATAATATCTCATTACTGGTTGATGCAATGCGTGTTTATACACGTGTCAGGATTAAATAGAGAAATTTATAAACCTAATCGTCTTTCATCTTAAATTTTGAACAAAATTATAACATATTTTATTTGTTACTTGTTTTAAAATTAAAACACATTAAAAATTAAAATTTTCTTCAAGCATTTTAAACACGTGACAAAAACATTTAAGATTATTTAATTGGATGCAATAATACCCTAGAACTGCTAATTATCATAATAAAACGCGAGGAATAATTTAAATCCTTATACTAGTTTAAATTTTTAACCATGAAGTTCAGTTTAAAACCGTTTTCATCGTCATATTTTATCAGCAGTTAATTTAATAGATAAAATATAATTAAGTTTTATTTTAAAATTGAATTAATCAGAAAATGTATAGTGTCAAAATTTTTTAAAAATCTTTGAAATAGCAATCTTGCTAAAAATTCAATTCCACAAACTAATAACCAAGCAGATTGATAACTATGTTTTATATGAAACTAATAAATGAATAAAAATAATGCTTTTTACATTTTACATAATATCACTAATTTCATGCAAAAAATAAATATATTAAATTGACAATAAATTTTATAAAACCAAAAATGTTCGCAACGAAGAAAACGGATCTGATGTAGTAAAACAGATAATATTAGATATAAGTAACCAGTTATATACAAATATCATACGTATAAGTCTGGCAGCATTTGGAATCAATCTATCTTTATATTCAAATAGATCGTTCGAAATTTAATAGCGTGATCCATAAAATTCCAACCTTCTAACCAGAACGTCTACTGGCGTAAATAATGGGTCATTTAAATAAGGAACTAGAAGGAGCCATTTACGAAAAAACATAATTACATATTTGTATGATATTAAAGTGAAGATTAAAGAAATTCACAGTTTTTGAAACATGATTAAAAATTAAATTTTAGTCGTTATTTTTTATTCCAAAATATTTCGCAAATTTATTCTCGATAATTATTTATTTGACATACCCATCATCCAAAAAAAAAATAATAATAATAACTAAATAAAATAAATCCCAAATAAAATAAAATTCGCTGTTTCAAAGTTTTATTTCCTTTGAAATAGAGAGTTATTATAGTTTTAAAATATCAGCAAATATTGGTGATTTATTTCACGATGATTGAATTATGATATAAAGTAAGCATAGTGAAAATAAAAATAATAAAACTTATGAAAAAGTTGAAAATCCGTAGGAAAAAAGATTACATTTTTAAAAACTATAAAAATGAGCTGGATATTTATATACAGAAAATTTATCTTATTCAAAATCATTGCAAGCGATACCTTATTTTACAATTGAGTTTCGAATGATGAAATAAAAAAAGTTGAAAGTTTGCTGTCAATAAATAGATTTTTCTAAAAAAAATAGACTAATTATCACTTTCAAATACAGAGCACTTTTTTAAGTCACTCTCTTTTTTATTTATTTTTTAAATATTTTTTTACCGAACTTATATTTTTTTCAAAAATAAAAAGATTTTTAAACCAAAGCTGCTTAAACTTAAATCCCTACAGAAATTGCTATATCTGTGTATATTATTACAAGAAATGCAAACAATAATGAAAAAATTCAATTTAAATTAATTTTACATTAACATTGATTAAAAAAAACTAAATAAAATTACTCTTTAATAATACCATGTCCGAACAATCCATTCTCCGATAGAAATACATTTTAAAATTTAATTTAATACATAATCTGTAACAACGTTTTTATTGTTATGATGGAATTCAAAATAATTTTTCTCATTTTCTCGAACTGTTCAATCGTATGTTTTTTCCAATTTAAAAATTAAGATAAAAATATCTTTGGGCTATAATGTTTTGGTAAGATTTTTACTTAAGTTTTAGTTTTCTTAGTATATCATTTAATTTGCATGCGCAGTAAATTATAATAGATGCATTTTATTGAAATATTTTTCAGTTTTATAATAAGGATAATTTTTATAAAAATATTCCACATAAATAACTTAACAGCCAGGAAAGCCAATATTCTGGGCAACCATGCCAGTTGCCAAAGGTGATTAGTTATAAGACTAACCTAATAAATACTGATAATTTAAGTTACACTGCTGATATATATCCGAATAAAACTCCATAAAAAACAGGAAGGCACTTTTATAAATAATTTACAAAAAATAAATAAAAAAACACTTAATAAAGAATGCTTTAGCATAGTGTCATATATATTCAAAACATTTTTTGATTTCCGAAAAAATATAGACATTTAAATTTTTTCTTATTCAAGGAAATAACACTCATGATAATAGTTTTTCAGCAAAGCATATATATTTTCACATTTAAACAATCCAGAATATTTGAAAACTAATAAATTAATTTCTGAGTTTTAGTAGAATAATTGAAAAACTGTAACAGCAACTATTGCATATGGGGTAATTATAATTTTTCGAAACTGAAATAATTTTGAGTTTTGGGTGGGGAAAATTGAAATAAGTCGAACAAATTTAAGGTGTTGAAATTATATATTTTGAAACAAAATAATTTATCCAAAAAATTTCCAAAAAATCGATTATCAATACTTATACTTTTTTTTATACAAATTATATATACCACAGTTCATAGTAGATTTAAAAAAAAACATTATTAATTCAAGATATAATAATAATAAATATAGATCTTGTAAATAAAATCTTATTACTTACTAAATCCTAATCTAATTACTTCCTAAATCCTAATCTAATTACTTCCTAAATCTTATTACTTATTTTTTAAAAAAATCTCTCAAAGTACGAAAAGATACTAAATTATTTTAAAATTACCAAATAAAAGATAAATTGGAAACTCGTATTTTGTTATACAATTTAAAATCATCTCTGATTGAGATGATCTTTTTTCATCTCAATCAAGCAATGTAAAAAATCTCTGGATTGAGATTTTTTTCAAGGACCAGTTTTGAGGGAAGGATTTAAGCACATTGTTGCATTGTACATTTTTTAATGATCATTAAATAAACTTAATTACACTAGCAAGTTCATTAGAATTCTAATATAAAATCAACATTTTTCAAATTTATAAAAAAAAATTACAACATAAGCATTGTTAATTGTAGTACGCCTAAAAAAACAATAACATACACAAAAATAAAAACCCATATAAATAACAATATAATAAACAATTGCTAAATTCTGCAAAATAAACAGAAATTTTATACATACATTTTAAAATTTACAAAACAAGTTTTCATTTAAAATCGCAACTAACGAAAACTTCTTTTAAGAATGAACCACTATCATTATTCCCATCCGATGATTTCACTTTCAGCACTTTAAAACAACACAAAACTTCAAACAACCTAGAACAAACATTAACACTAACTAACTTCTTGAAATGGCTGCAAGCAACAGGTTACAAAAGACACGGAAACGAAACAAACCCTACTCCGCAAGGAATCGCAACTTACCTTTGTTCAGATCCTCACCACGTGTTCGAAAGCGCGCGCGCTCTCTCCAAAGTAGAGAGGACATTGTTATGTTCCCAGTGGCGATTGCTCGAGACCATCCCCAACAGAGAGATCTTGCCCTGCTAGGAGGCATGTGTGTGTCACCTATTCCTTAAAGCTCCGAAGCGCCACTTGGGGAGGGGGGGGGGAGATACGATTCCGTTGAATCACTGGCGGAGGGGGGAGGATGAGTTGATGCTGAGCAAAATCAACACCAAAAGAAGCAGCAGCAGATTTTTCACCATCACTCTCCGTTGCGTATGGATGCCGGGGCGCGTGCACGTATGGATGTATGCGCGCCTTGATTCTTCTTCTCTTCTGGCCAAACAATCTCGACCCTCCCCCCACGGTGCCCTCCGTTTACATTTTCTCCACCAGACGATTTGGGAGTCTGTCCGGCTTCGTCATCACTAACACTCTCTCCTTTCCACTCCCATCCTTCCCCCCATCCAACATCATCCCAATCCAACGTGGAAAAGAGAGTAGTGCAACCCCCCGTTTAGAAAAGCCCACCCCTTTTGTTTACCTTCATCCCCGGCAGTAGTAACAAACGTCCGCAGCGTAACCATGGCAACTAATGGAGTACCCAATCAAGTTTGTATTTATTCTTACATAATACACAATCACGGGAGTCCCTCCTTTCCCACCCTTCAACCACCTCACTCCCCCCCATTCCAGCTTCGTCCATCGCCAATACACATCCCCCCCCTGTTATGGATTATGCAAGCAAAGAAAGGCGGAGTGCGGGTATAAAGGTGGGGAGGGGTGTAGAGAAAGGATATATATATATATAGCAGAATGTATGTATATATAGATATATATATATATAAATAAAAAGAAGAGACTCTCTCTGCACTGTTCCTACGGATAGGCCCAATATTTACAGAAGCCTCCACCGTCCCGAAACAAACAGAAAAGAGAGTCCCCTCTCGGGTTGCATGTCCTTGGGACCCCCGGCACCCCAGCCAGGAGCCCCCCTCCTCAATATGGCTTCCCAGTAGAACATTCCCCCGCCTCCCATCTTTCCGCTACTCGTAATTCAGTCCCAAAAGCCATGGCAAACAAAGGCCCCCTCGTGATGCCATTGCACGTGAAAGGTTAGATGCTGCTAGCTTGCTGGTTGTTTTAGAACCCTTCTTCCTCGGTTTTTTTCCCCGTCGCACCCACCCCTCCCTACGGTGAGAGTTTATACCGAGGTGCCAAAAGTGTCACATACATACTATGGTCGTCATGGAAACGGGTTGCAGCGCATCTAATTCTTTATTGTCGGATCAGCCGTTTTTTATTTATGTTTTGAGAAGCCCCCCCCCCATCTATGCTGAATTTTTTTTATCGTGGATATAACTTGTTTTATAAATATAGCATATGAAAAGAATGGTGATGAAATTTTTGATTCCTCGTCTCTTTCTGGGGCAATCCAGGGTAAATAAAGAAACAGTAACACAGCACAAAATAAAATGCTGTAGCTTTTTGTCATTTTTTAAATATATTTTGAGTTTTTCAGTTCTTTTCCAGACAGCCTCCGTTCTCTTTCAATATATATAATACAATACAAGTAATTAGCTCACTGAATAGACGAGCGAGTAATATTATACGAAAAAAATAAAAATGAAACTGAAACATAATTTCAAGAATTTGAGAGTTTTTCACATATATAATAAAAGGAATTTCCTTTTTACTAAATATTGATTAATAAGAAATTTTGCGCTTGAAACTGAAAGGAAAAATTTCATTTATCAAAAATAAGTTGTAGTTAAAAGTATAAAAGAAATTTTTGAATTATATTGAACCCTTAATTGGAAAGAATTGTTTAATGTTTCTATAAGGAGAATTCACTGACTTGTCGCAACAATAATCTTAAAAATGTTATTATTATTAATACTTTGAATTGAAGCACAAAAGAGTATTGAACATACTCTTTTGTGCTATCATTATTGTTTTATTATTATTATTAATAATAATAATAAAACAGGATGAAATGGATAATTTTGTTTTAAAACTTAAAGGGTTTCTCAAAATGAAAGCACGATTTCAATTTGCCACTTTTTGTGCAATAAAGAATTGGTAACCATATTAAAAAAACCATTTGAAAGCTGATGGTTTCAAATGGTAAGTAAAAATGGAGTTTTACACGATAGAAAAACGAATTAAAGCAAGATTTGAATTAAATAAAAAAAAAACTTTGTTTTTTTCCATTAAATTGTTTTATTTTTATTTAATCGTAAAGTACACAGGATAGGATTATGTGTGGAAAACACGTAGGGAAAATGGCCTCTACTGCTTTGCTGCCACATAGCGCTCTTTTGTCGAAATTTTCCATCATTTTGCATAAATGTGGCTGCATTTCGTTGATGCAGCGTTGAACTTCTTCCTTCGATGCACGCGTGCTTGTGGGCTTGTTGGCATAGATCTTTGAATTTAAATACCCCCCCCCCCCAAAAAAAAGAAATGGTGTTAAATCACACGATCTAGGGGGCCAATTCTCAAATTTTCGACCGGCAGACTTTCATTACTTTTTAAATATTGCTCAACAATAAAAACACGTTGATCTATCGTGCAACGCTCCCTTTTTACCAACCCTAAAATAACAGCTGTCAAATGGTTTTTAATATGGTTGTCAGGAAGAATGTCAAATTCAAATCTTGCGTTAATTTTTGGACACCCGTTACTTGTAACTAAAGCATTCGATACAAACAAATAATCCGAAAGAATTGAAGACCATCATATGAAAGTAACTTCCAAAAATTCATAAAGAAATTTTTACGAAATTTCTAAAAAGTACGCAAATCTCCACCAAGTGATTATTTAAAGATGCATTTAGTGTCACCATCGGAAAAATCGATTACTCAATGACTGTGTTAATTAAAAGAAATCCTCTCGAGGAGCTGAAAGTCAAAATTAGATATATTCCTGTACATGTAAGTTATTGCCTGACAACCCATATTGTTAATGTTAGAAACAGTCAAAATTAGGGTTTGAAAAGCACTCTTCAGCCACTAACTTCTAAAATATTGCAGTTATCGAAAACTTTAGAAGCAAAAATGTTTCGTTTTAATGAGAGGCTAATTTGGATAATTCGATTTACTTTTCTACCTTCAATATTAAGAAAGTTATAGCGAAATGAAGATTTCACCCCCTTCCATTTCCAGACCCTTTCAACTAGATGGGCCATTTATGAACTCGATCGAGATTTTTACATTTCTAACAACATATTTCAAGCAAGTTAAAATCCAAACAATATTCAATAGTTATATTATATATATATAATATAAACTATTAAACGAAGGGAGACTTTGGGTTCTAGGGACCATGATACGTAAAGGACTGAAGAAATTTTCAATAAGTCTCGTCATGAGAACCATTGCAATAGGTAGCCTTCCTATAGGAATCTACTTAAAACTGTTCATAAAGTTATAAAAGAAATCAGTAAATAAATTTATGCTTTCACGCTGAACTAAAAAATAATATGTTCAAAAACCAGGCGTATAATGAGATTTCCAACCATCATTTACACCGCTTACACACTTACAAAATGCCGAATTCCAGAACATGGAACAGTACACCAAACACATTCTATTCTAAAAGAGTAACCCTATATCTTGAAATTAACTAAATTCCGTAAAAGGAATCCCGTTCCTCCAAACGAGAAATTTCAACAAAACCCCCAACCAGCATTCTGCAGCCCGAGAAAATTATGAGACGATAGACAAACGCAGACTTTTCGTCGAAAACTTTTACAAAAGGGTTCCGGAAGAAAACCAAAGACAGTCACCTTAATTCAGAGCGAAACTCCATCTCGGAACAAATCTTAAAGCCTAGAAACGTCCACAAACATATATTTACCATGTCCACTGTGGCATAAAGCCGTCGCGACGGTTTGTTGCTGTTCGCTGTAATTTAGGACCCCTTAATGTTTCCGGTTTTCCGCTGTGGTGGCAAACTTGTAAACTCGGCAGCTTTTGCAAGAGATATTCTTTTGAGAGCGTGCGCCCGTTTGTTTTACTGTACCATCCTTCATTCCGTCGTAGTCTCCAATCTTGCAGACAAAGTGACGTAAGTAGACTATTGATGAAAACTCCCGAAACCAAAGAACTGCCTCGTTTGAATGTGGGGTCGTCCATGGTTCTGTTTCCCCTCGAGAAGGTGGCTAGATTACTGGCTTTATTTACCTTTCTCACTTTGTTGGTAGAGACATTTCCTAATTTAAATCTTCATCGCTTCTCTACCTCTTCTCCTTTGCTTTCTTTTAGATGTTGAAATGGGAAATCAAAAGACTAATTAACTCGTTCGAGTTGCAGAATAATTTATTAAGGCGTTGTGACAACAATATTTGATAAACTTATCGGCTGCTGACGCTATTAAAGATTGGATAAGACATTCAATTATGAAAGAGATCAAACACAATCGGGAAGGTGATTGAACATCAGCGTGAAATCGCCAATTTTTGATTTGAAATATGCATCTCACCATAAAATGGCTAGGATTGCTTTATAAAGAGATGTTGGAATTTAAACTCAGAAATAAGTATAAACATTATTTGAGTTTCTCCAAATTTCAACAGTTTGAAAAATCGATTTAATTCACAATTTAATACAACGGAAATTATATTTAAAATGAAGGTATCATGCAAATATATATTTAATTAATAAATATCTTTTAAAAGTATGACACGTCAAGGCTTCACTAAATATTCCTACTGAGAATTAATCATATGTGTTATCATAATTTCCTTATAATTCGGATTCAATGTATTAGAGTATATTCACAGAATTAGGTTATCAAAAATAAATAGATCCAGCTCATCAAAACGAATAAAAAATTAATGAAATTACAACTTATTAATCGACTTTAAATCTAATTCTTTTAAAATAAAGAGAAAAGACAGCGATAGTTAAAAAAAAGACAGCGGATAATTTGGAATTCTATAAATATAAGCTTCCAACCTCAACCATATTATTATAAACAATTTCTTTATAGAAAAGCCCACCCTTATTCATATTTTCTGATCTCTTAGAACTCAGTAATTTATGTTTATTACACATTGTCTGTATGTTTAAAAAAATTTACAACAGAAAAAGGAAACTTGAAAATGGAAATATTGTACATGATAAATTTTAGAACATCTAGTTCAATTCCAGGAAATATAGAATCATACACACTAAACAATATGAATAAATTCATTTTAGAAACCAACAGTAAAGGAAAATACAAATTTAATAATTCCCCAAACTATTTAAATTTATTTTGTTTGTTATTTATAAATAAATGATTATACTAATATAAAAAGTAACCTACGATAAAAGGATGAAATCTGATATTTACACCAAATTTAATATCACTGATTGTAAAAGGCATCCCCCCCTTTCAATATCTGGCAAAACAAATTATTTCTCAATTTGTCATATCGAATTATTTGCTTAATTTCGTCAGATAGTCGAAAGGAAAGTATTGTTGGATAGTACCTATCAACAATTTATTTTCTTCAAAAATGTTTCGATCTGTATTTTGTAACGAAAATATCATAAAATCATATTAAAAGAGTTAAAACTTTAATATAAAAAATAATTTTCCATCTAAAAGACAAATCAATGGATTATCAAATATCTAGCAAGAAAAGAATTACAATAGGAAAAAAAAAAAAAAAAAGAAAGAAAGAAAATCAAATGCCTAATGCATTTTTCAAAAGTCTACGAAGTTAGCTGTTTGGTATAATAACTAAAGTAACAGGTAAAACAGCTTTACAGAATTATATTTGAAATATTGAAGGAAAAGCAAACTGTCACACACACGTAAAAACACATAAAAACTGATTCATTTTTATTGAATTCAATCTTGACAATCAAATCCTATCCTGATTAATTTCTGAAAATGCAGAAATCATAAACGAAACATAAATGTACAATCTATAAGGAAATGATTTTTTTGTGTAATAACTACACGACAATATTTTCTGGAAACTAAAAGAATATATTCATAATGCAATTTTGTGTTTGACAATTTACTTTGTAAGTGAAAATATCAAAACTCTTCAATATCTTTATTTGTAATATTCTAATAAATATTTCGCGATTATTTATGAAAATTCCATTACTGAATGAAATATAAAGATGATATTTAAATTGAAATAGTCTTTTATTTGCAGCGAAGCAAAAAAAGAGGGATAGAATTTACTTTTATTTGTTCCTCTCTTAAATTCAATCGTTCACATTGAAATCTGACATACAGCAAGACGAAGAAGTGAATTGGATTATTTTTAAAGGAAATATTTATGATGATAATAGTTTAAGGTTTATATTGCAATTGGAGGAAAATGAATTAATATTTTTAGATAAAAAGAAAATAAAGAAAAACTTTTACGATGACATTGAAAAAAAAAGTATCTCAAACAAATTATTAAAATATCCATAAAATAATTTTATAAAACATCAAAATTTTAATAAATTTTTATTTTTTGTAATTTAAAATTTATTCATGGTTATTTAAATTTATAACCAATCATTTAATATTGATATATTATATTAGTTTTTAAAATATATACTTTTGTCCGACAGACTTTTGCTTTTCACAATTACTTAGATTAAAGAAAATGAATAATTTTTTCCCCTTTCAAATTACAATTTTACTAATACGAACTGGAAATGAGGCGCATTGAACAATTTTAAAATTTAAAAAAAATATATTTATAATAGCATGGCCAAGAATGAAAGGTGCAGCTCTTGCTTTTCACAATAACTTAGATTAAAGAAAAGGACTATGTTTTTCTTTTCACATTACAAATTTACTAGTGAGAAATGGAAATGAGGTCAAATGACCAATTGTAAAATTTAAAAAAATATATATTCAGATTCAGCATGGCTAAGAATAAGAAATGCAGCATTTCATGGTGATAAAAATGAAAAAGTTGGAGGTAAAATTAATTCACACAAAATTAAGTACAGATTGATTTGAGTCGTACAGATATGAGAAAAATACAATTTTATCCCAATATTCATTGTATCAGGAACTAACTATATTTAACATAAGGCGTTATCCCAGTTTTATTGTACAACTAATTGGCTATGTTTAAAATAAGATTTTGTACTAATTTCATGTACCGCGAATTAATTTGTATAAAAATTTTTTTATCGATTTCTTTTGGATATAAAACCTTAGAGATCGATTTCAAAACTTTTATTCTTAAGAATCCAATAATCTGAAATTTTTATTTATTTTTTTAGTATAGATGAATTTTTTAAACTTTTTTTATTAAAATAAAAGGCATTTTCTGTGGTATTATCCAATTGCCTTATTTCTTCTAGATATATCTCTTTGAAAACATTTTTATTCGTTTTTTTCCCTCTTTTTCTTTTGTTTCCGATTTTATGCGTAAAATGAATTTTAAAAAATTCTCTTTCTTTACATCTGAATTATAAACGAACTCGGCCATGAGAGAGTTTTCGCAAGTATTATCCTTTTTTTTTTATATTTTGTATAAATTCGTTTCATGGTATTCCTGCCCTTCCCCTTTCCTTCGACAGATCTTGAAACTGTACAGACAACTTTTCTGCCATCTCCTCTAAGTAACTGCGCTAAGATATCACGTAAACTCCTTCATTTTTTCATCTTTAATTAAACTGACTTGAATTATAATATTTGCACATTTCTATACGTACTTGAAATATTTATAAATATTTCATAAAAGAAAAAAAAAAGAGCTCAAACTAATAATTTTAATGCCTTTTCTTCATATGTAAAAATCAAACATGCTTTTTAGAAATATTAATTTCTAATCGTAAAAAAAAATTATAAATTTGTTCAATCTATACTTGTTTTTTCATCGTAAACATATTAAAGATTTGACTGTAAATTAAAAAAAAATAATTCACAAACACGATTCAAAGAGATGTAAATAAATTTAAAATAAAAAAAATATATTATCTAAAGCAGTGAATTAGAATATTTTGAAACGAGTCAAATAAATTTTAATGCTTTTAAAGCGTATTAAAAATGTATCCTTTCAAATTTTATTCGAGTGCATTAGAGTATTTAAAAACGAATCAATTCGGAATGATTAAATTTAAATCAAAATAAAATATCGTTCAAATGTTATGCATGAAAGAGTATTCAGATATTTAAAAAGGGATTACAATGGCGCGAATAAGTTTTAAGCAACTTAAAATGTCCTTCAAATTTTATCTGTGAAAGTATCTTTAAATACTTAAAAAAAAAAAAAAAAAAAAAAAAAAAAAAATGACAGGAAAAAAATTAAAATAAATTAAAATACTTTTCAAATTTTGTCGAAGGAAATGTTTTAGGAATATTTTAAAAGATAAGATCAAATTGGCAGGAATAAATTTAAAACAAATTAAAATATCGTTCAATTTTTATTTAAAGGAATGCTTTAGAATATTTAAAAAAGAATCAATTCAGCATGATTAAATTTAAATCAAAATGAAGTATCGTTCAAATCTTAACCATAAAAGAATGTTCAGATATTTGAAAATGGATTATAACGGCATTATTCAATTTTACACAACTAAAAATGTTCTTCAAATTTTATTTGTGGAAGTATCTTAGAATATTAAAAAAAGGATTAAATCACCAGGAATATATTTAAAATAAATTAAAATATTTTTCAAATTTTATCGAGGGAATCTTAGAATATTTTTTAAAAATAAGATCAAATTGGTAGGAATAAATTTAAAGCAAATTAAAATTTTATAATATTTTAATTTGCTTTAAATTTATTCCTCTATTTTATTTAAAGAGGTGCAAAAGGATATTTATAAACGAGTAAAATCGTCAAATATTTTAAGAAAATTAATGTATATTTATTTAAAAAAGGATTAAAAATGATTAAATCTGTAGGAATAAATTAAAATCAAATTAAAATATATTTTGAATTTTATCACGTCAAGCCTTTTATATTTTATTTTATAGAAGGTAATGTCTAAGAATATTTAAAAAGATAAGTTCAAATTAGGAGGAATAGATTTAAATTTGCTTTAAATTTAATCCATTATTTTATTTAAAGAAATGCACTAGGGTATTTAAAAACGGATAAAATCAGTAAAAATAAATTTAGAGAAAATTGAAATATATTTACTTGAAAAACGATTCAAAAATGGTTAAATCTGTAGGAATAAATTAAAATCAAATTAAAATATCTTTTAAAATTTATCACGTCAAGCCTTTACACTTTATTTATCAGAAATGTATTTCAAAGCGCCGGACACCGCTTTATTTGCAAATCCAGCTGACTTGCACCAGTCTAGCTCTGAAAGCGAGCGAAAGAGGACATTTTAAAAGTTTAGCTGGAGAGTAAATACGAGCTTCTCTGCAACTGTAACTGGTAATTAAGTGAGGAAATGTCCCGCCGACCTAAAAATTCGCCCATCTCAGTTCCGAACGTCTTCAATGAAAACTCCGTCAACACCGGAAATACGCGGCGAGGATGTTTGGCGAATCAACGCTCTTCTAAAATGTTCTGTTTGACCGCTACATTGTTGGCATGTATTGATATTTGCATGTCCCACTATTTGAATTTCCATTCGGACTTGATGCTATTTGTTGGGGGACCCGGATTGGAGTCTAAACAATGATCCATTTACATCAGATTAAATCGCTGAGTTGTGTCTTTTAGTGGATGTATTTGGAATAGGGTATTTATTAGCACATTAGGAAAATTAACTGGAATTATCCTGTAAGCAGATAGCTAATTTAGGTGCGTAGAGTTTTTTTTTCCTTGCTTTCTCATATATGAAGTTTATAAAATTAAAAGAAAATTAAAAGAATTTCAAACGTCAAAAAAAGCAACCTTAATTTTTTGTTGAATGTTTAAATTTTAAAATTTTCTCTTGTTTTTTTTTTTTTTTTTTGTTTTTTTTTGAAATATGTCTATTGTTCTGTGAGTTACTACTGTTTGTACCTGAAAAAAAAAATTCAAGCAATTTATTTTATAGCAATAATTTACTAATTCCAGCAATTAGTTAACAACTTTTAATTTGTTAACTGATTGTAGTTACGAATACTAATTTCAGCAATCAATTTACTTATTTCAGCAATTAGTTAACTACTTTTAATTTGTTAACTGATTGTAGTTACGAATACTAATTTCAGCAATCAATTTACTTATTTCAGCAATTAGTTAACAACTTTTAATTTGTTAACTGATTGTAGTTACGAATACTAATTTCAGCAATCAATTTACTTATTTCAGCAATTAGTTAACAACTCTTAATTTGTTAACTGATTGTAGTTACGAATACTAATTTCAGCAATCAATTTACTTATTTCAGCAATTAGTTAACAACTCTTAATTTGTTAACTGATTGTAGTTACGAATACTAATTTCAGCAATCAATTTACTTATTTCAGCAATTAGTTAACAACTCTTAATTTGTTAACTGATTGTAGTTACGAATACTAATTTCAGCAATCAATTTACTTATTTCAGCAATTAGTTAACAACTTTTAATTTGTTAACTGATGTAGTTACGAATACTAATTTCAGCAATCAATTTACTTATTTCAGCAATTAGTTAACAACTTTTAATTTGTCAACTGATTGTAGTTACGAATACTAATTTCAGCAATCAATTTACTTATTTCAGCAATTAGTTAACAACTTTTAATTTGTTAACTGATTGTAGTTACGAATACTAATTTCAGCAATCAATTTACTTATTTCAGCAATTAGTTAACAACTTTTTATTTGTTACCTGATTGCAGTTACGAATAAATCAAGAAAAAGGGTTTATTCGTTAAAAGGATAAATTGCCTAGTACACTAAATAGGTAATTATTCTTATGCTTGCAGAAAGATACATTTTTTTCTTCGTTGAAAAAATAGGAATGTAACTATAGTAACTATAACTAACTATCAAAAATGGCAAACGCATGTAATAAAAGAAAAAAATTAACATAATAAAATAATGAATTATGCCTAACTTAAACACTGTAAAGGAAAAAAATCATTTAAAACGTTAAAGAGCTTTATAACAGTCGTTGATGTCGAGTAAATACAAAGACCTTATTTTGAACTTATATTCAAATAAAAATTATAAAAGTCCCAAACAACTATGGACCAGGCAGTTCCACAGTGGTATACAGGCTAATAGATACAATATTTAAAATAATGTGTAATTGACCAAGTAGGAAACAATCTGCATCTCATGTGACTTGTTTTCACTTAAACACTGAAACAGATACTGTTAATAAAACAGCTATACACTGTAGTCATAAAATCGTTCCTAGATTACAAAAAATATTTACAAAAGAGCCATTTAATATTATACTATAAACTTTTTACTATAAAATAATTGTGTTCTTATTTTTTTTTATTTTAACAGAAAAAGCATCAAATGCACAAATAGGATTTAACATCCAATTGCCATCTAAATGGCATCAAGAAAAGAAAAAATCCAATGCTTTTTTTACTCCTGAATTCAAACTTGCCATAATTGTTCAAAGTCAATTTTGGAGTTACATTAAGGACAGAGTGTTTTGCAACATCAATTGAAGACACTGATGCATTTAGGAAGTTAGAATCACTGATTCTTTGTCTAGTGTGACAGCGGAATTGACGGGCAATGCCTGGCGAGAATTGGAACACCGCAACATTTTTCAAACTATCAAAGTTTATTCACATTGAAATTTACTGGTCTTTGCCAATACCAAGCATTCGTGGCCTAACCAAAAGTCCATAATTTTATGCGGGGAGGGGGAGGGGGAGGGGGAGAGGGATAGACCTTTTTTTTAGAAAGTATACAACAAACCTCTGGGAAGACCACGAACATTGACCTTAGAGATTTATTATATTATATTAAAGCAGATTAGACTTATTTTATATGTCAAGTGATAAAATATTCAGTAGAATAATACAATGTATATTGCTGTATTTAGTATTCACAGAAAATAGCTAGCCTCATGACGATTTAAGATTTTTTTTAAAATTTAATGTTTATTTGCACGAGCATGAATTATAAAAAATAAGAAATATATAATTAGTAAACATACAAAAATAATGGTATTATATTTCTCATTTTTAAGATAAATATTAAATTTTAAAGTTTAATTAGTGTTTAAATATTTTAATACTATCTTAAATTTATATAAGTAATATTAAATTTATAAAATCAAAATTCTAATTAAAATTTCCATTGTATGCCTTTTTTATTTAACGTCGTTTTTCACCAATTCGTTGAAAGATATTAATGTATATTTAGATAAATTTCAAAGTTCATATATTTTTTTATCTTTTTAAAAACTTTTTTTTATGTTCTCCTAACGATTATTATTTTTAAAAAAAATTCTTTGCTAAAATTCTTTGAACTCCACAGTTTCAATATGCAAAATATATTCGTTTGTCTTATAAGAATATAAGCACACAGATTAAGCAAACGAATCGGAAAAAGTTTGGTTCTAAGAATATCATTCGAATACAAAAATAAATAGTCCCTAAGTTGACAGTCATCAACAAGTTTTATGAAAAAAATAGGAAAAAAGGAATCCTAAGAAAAATATAAAAAAAAAGGTGTCATTCTGAAAGATTTCAAAAGCCTTGTTAACTCAAAAACAAATAGAGGATTGTCGGCGGCGAGTTTTCAAAACTATCTACCTTGGAAATTGTAAAAACACAGGGAGGAGGGGGAGGCTTTTTTTTGCTATTATATATATATATGTATTTTTTTATTTTAAAACGAGCTTCAAAAAATTTCAGTCCAGTGGTACAGGCGTTTTGTTCCCACTGGCCATTGTACCACGGTTGTAAGTGCACGTATGTGTGCGCGTGTGTACTGCCAGAGCAAACAGCATCAGTGTTTGTGAAACAGATTCCTGAGTTTTTGCTGTGTATTCAAGTGTTCTTCTTTTCAAGCTGTACAAAAGAGGCTCGTTGAATGGAAATAATACTACAGACAGAAAAAAAAGAGAAAAAAAAAAGAAGAGAGAGAAAGAGAAAGATAGAAAGAAATCAAGTGTCCCAACTTTGCCAGAAAACTCAGAGCGCTTTCAAAAATTTGCCAGTGTTTTTTTTTCTTTTCTTTTTTTTTATTATTATTAGTGCTCTGTATGCTTTTTATTTATTCTAACCCTCAACTAGAGTGAGAAAAACGAACTCACACAGCTTTTGCGGGGAAACACACAAGAAATGTAAACGTTTTTCAGTAACTTTTCAGTTTAAACTCCTTCTTTCTTTTTTTTTTCTATTCCCACCTCCATACGCATTACCTACATATTTCTTCGTTTATGTACATATAAATGTGTTTACCCAAGAGAGGAAAGAACTATTTTTAAAGTAAGTGGCGATTAAAAAGGGAATAGTTCCAATACAAATACGGTTCTATATAAAAGATCTCAGAAAGCAAAGAGATCGCAAATACATTCACAGTTATAGTGAAAAACACCTTTTTCCTACCACAAGGGATGTGGAAAAATTATCTTTTTCTATTTGAGATTGAGGATGATAGTGAGGTAAAAAAAAACTCTGTCCCTAGTTTGTTTACAAGGCTTCTTTTTACAAAAAAAAATTGTTTAGAAAACGAATACAACGCTTAAAAAGTATTTTAGCGATGCAATTCCCCAGGGTATTTACACGGAGATGCAAGGAAAAACCACCAAGAAGAAAACGGAAAGAAAGCATTTTGTTCGCATTAAATCGACGTAGATAATTAATATTACAAAGAAGGCAGAAAATTGCTTGGAAAATTCGAAACAAGGCACATGCTGTTACTAAACAATTCATAAAGAAGTTTACAATTTGAATCATTCGTATGCTGTCTCACTTTATTTAGATAATAAAACAAATTTTTACTGCGATTTTCGATATGCATAGCACTCTTGGGACGTGTTTTAAAGAAACTAATTAAGTGATTTGGAGATGTTTAGAATAACGATGCATTATAAAGAAAAATGCTAGGAAACGGAGTCGGTTCCTGGAAGAATTTTAAATATTAAAACCGAAACAGACGCTTATTATTATTATCATCATCATTTCGCCATACTTTTATTCGGTACTGACAAGAGCAATTTTTAAAAAAAGATATTTATCATATGTAAAAGTATTTATACCAATAAATATTTAATAACAATAAAATGTACCTTAAAAATCTTTTGGTTTTTGTAGCTAATATTTAGAAAACAAACATTTGAAGGATTTTGCTTTAAATTAAATTTATTTTCCTAATAACGAACAAACCAATGTTCCCAACAAGATTTAGACTTTAAAACTAATATATTAGATAGATATAAAATTATAATCAAGACACAATAAGCGATGTTTTTCTCGGCAATTTGTCATTGTTCATGTAAGAGAAAACACTTCGCTAAAAAATAGATATTTAAAAAACAATAATGTTAGGAACAACAGCTTAATTTAAACAAATATTTTGATTAATACATACACTTACTATTTTGTAGATAATACAGAAGAAAAGTATCTTTACTGAAAAATTTAAGAGATAAATGTATTTGAAACGAATAATTATTCTGCTTAGTTTTCAACATCTATTAGCATTATACAATTTATAATATGTATTTAAATAAATAGAATGTATATTTAAAACTAATGAGATGATATTTGGTTGAAATATTAAAACATATCTAATTAAATTAATATATGAATAATATTTATTGCGCGATAAGGATATTATTTATATAAACGAGTTTAAACGATGAAATTTTCTCGTTTTAAAATAAAAATTATTAATTTTTATTTTAAAACGTGATATTTAAAAATTAAAACAATATTAGTAAAAATTAAGAAGTTTAATAATGCGTTTATCCTTTTGCAATCAAGAAATATCTATAATGCAAATAGATACGAATTACAGATAAATCATAATATTGATAATTAGAATCAAGTTGATTTTCTTGCCTTTCATACATATAAACCAAATTTTCCAAAATATTTAAATATCATATAAATTTAAAATTTTGCCAAATTTTAGGAGACGGAAAATAACTACCGATTAATTTTTCATTAAGTATATAAATCAAGTATGTTTTTTTAATTCATAAGTAAAAAATTATTATTTGGTTCAAGAATATATTTCTGAAAATTGTGAAAATCAATTTGCAATATACATTAAGTTGGAAAGTGGAATCTTTAAAATAGTTAGTAAGTTAGTTAATAGTTAGTTAGTATATTTAAGTAAGAGGATATAAATTTAAAAACCGTTACCTTGTTATTAAGACAAATTTTAATAACGTAGCTTAAAGAATTATTTGTTAAAAAATACATCTATCTCTTTCAAAAAATTAAAGTAAACAATTAAGAATTTCAGTAACCCACAGAAATAGATTCCCTAATAAAACGAAGAAATATATAATAGCTGAAGAGATGTTAGATAATGTTATGTTACATTAAAATAATAATTTGAAAATTCAATAAGATCATATCAAACAAAGAAAATGAAAACAAAGAACATAAATAAAGAATCTCACGAAAAAAATAAAGGAATTTTAATAGTTAAGCTAAAACTTCAACCCTTGGACTTCAATATTTTAATTTAAATGCAGCTTTGTTAAAATAAACCAATCAAATATTTGAATGACTTTCATTTAAATTTAAAGCAAAAACAAAATTGTATTATTTAAAAATTTACTATTTCCAAATTTACTTTGATATTATTGGAGATTTCTAACAATGGAGACATCCCAATTACATCATTTTTCATGCTATACTTATTCTCCTCTCCCCCCCTTCCCGACTCCCCTAAAAAACAAAAAGGTATATAAATTAATTTTTTCAAAAGTTGTTGATACATTTTTAAACCATAGTTTATTTACCATATAAAAGAATTAAAATATCTATTTAATAGAGAATTTACAATGATATTGCTTTAATCAAATCATTTACATGACATTTAATTTTTGTATTTTAAATTATATATAAAATTTGTAGCATATTCAAACATATTGACATCACACATTGAATAAATATACCTTCAACAAATTTCAATTGTCTACGCAGTTTTACACACTTTTTCATTTCAAAAGAAAAATTTTGTAGAATTTGAAATATAATATTCATATTTTTGAGATTCACTCGTTCTGCATCACATGAATGCAATAATTTCAATTTTCAAATTAGAAATAAACTTTAAAAAAACACAAATTCACTTTTTGAATTTTATCTGATCACGGAAGATTTTTAATTTCTATATCAGTTTAAAACTTCAAAACGAAATCACTAGTTAGAAAAATAAAAACTGCTAATAAAATTTTTTGACAATTTCATTTTTTGAAAGCTTACATTAAACCGAAAAATGGAACGTTTTTTTTTCTCCCTAATATGTAAGAATAAAATGTGTGAAAGTTAAATTACATAAAAGGTCTTTTAAATAAATTACTTTTTATACCTTATTTTCAAAGTAAGATACATATTTTCTTAGTTACTTTAAGTGGAAAAAGTACAACGGAACCAGGAAAATTTTTCAAAAACAAATTAACATAAGATTCCAAAAAGGAATTTGAATGTAAATAATCTTCAGAAAAAAATCAATCCTGTAAAAATAAAAATCATGACTCTCACAATCGAAGTAATGTTGCTTATTTCAGTTAATATTATATAAATATAATTGATTGAATTTCTGAAATAATAAAAATAAACTTTCAACTGATTCAAAAACAGATTTACTAGAAATGACTATGAGTTATCCATACGATATTAGTATCTTGAATTACATATTACTAAGCCCACTTTTAAAATCATGTTAAAATAATTAATCAATCATCCAAATTATTACAGTTAATGAAACAAAATATTTTTCTTGCATCTGGCAAATCAAATAAAATTTAAACTATATGAACACGTGATTTTGGAATGATTTTATGTTAAAAAATAAAATCGCTTGCATATTATATAGAGTTAATAGATTTTTACTTTTTATACTTGGAAAAACCAATGGAATTTAAAATTTATTTCTCATTTGTAGAGCTTGTAAAGGTTTTTTTTTCTTTTTGTAAGTAATTATTTATTTGTTATGAATCAATTAAAAATATTTAAAAACCAGTATGATATGCCCTCTTTTATATGTAATGAGTATCTATAGTTTAAATTGATTTGAATAAATAAATAAATAACTTTAAACAATTGGCTTAACAATTTTGCACAGAAGATTTACTTCCTGGACGGACATATGATAAATTTTAAAACCGAGTTACTTCTTTAAATGCTAAATTTAATTAGTTTTGATATTGGCAATTTTTCTGTAATTGAAATTTGAAGTATGTTTTAATAACTTATAACAAGAAAAATGATAACATCAGAATTACTATGAATAATTTATACAAAATAACTCATTTAAAACAACATGAAGTTTTAAAAAAAATATATGCTTATATATTTTAGTCCCTTATTACTATAAATATATTTCGGAAATTTAATTTTAATTCGACACTAACTGATTTAGTATTTTGTATATTTTATTTCCGATTTATTATCTTATATTCCAATTCTGCATCTTTCTCAATTTAGTTTAATTAATTTTTTTAAAAAAAAATCTATTATTTCCTAATAAATATGAGAAAAAACTAATCTTCTTAAAGGCACTTTATATTTTAATTGAAATTTCACCTTTTACATTTACACAAAAAGAACATTTCATCCCTATTCGTAATAAAGATTTAATTTACTTAAATATCTTTAAAAATATTTTTCTTCTAAACCATGCAAAAGCAGAGATTTAGAGAAAATATTTCTCTTCAATAATTCTACAATTTTGAACTCCCTGATAAAATACGGAAAAATCTTACTACTTTTTTAAAAGAAGAGTTCCACAAAGAACAAAAAAAAGGGGGGGAGAGAAAACATACATCGATTACAAAGAAATAAATGTATATACATAATACTTTAACCAAATTTGCTGCCTGACTTCTGAATTTGAAAGAAACAGAGATAAATTCCAAATTCAAATAGGAACAAAAGAAACAGAAGCAACAATTTTTACTAAAAAAACCGAAAAAATACATCTAAAAAAACTACGCTCCACAACCCCAACGGCATCTAAATAAAATTTGTATCTATTCAAATCCATCTCGCTTTGGTTACGGAAAAAAAAAAAGAAAAAAAGAAATTGACTTTCCCACGAAGTCGTGCAGAGAAAGGGGAAATACAGCAACTTATACTCCAAAGTAGCATATTATGCCCAATAAAATGGCTAGATGTTTATCTCGTATATTTATATTTATTTTACTTTTATCCCATTCCAACCGTTTATACAAACTCAAGTAAATCGAAAGCGACGAAAAAGGAAATAAAAAGGAAAGAAAGCAAGAAAGAGATAGAGGAAAGAAAATATCCTTGATCGAATTTTAAGGCAAATTGTGTTTTAACTGTGGAAAGATTCTGTCAAGGGATTTTTGCTTCAGTTTTTTTTTCTCCGCAAAAACACCTCACTTCTGGGGGGTAAGTAAGAATACAGGAGTAGAAATAAATATACAAGGAAGAAAAGAAAGAAAGAAAGAAAGAAAGACGCGACAACGGAAACATCTCATCTAGCATGATTGGGACCCCCGTTTTGCATCGATATTTATATCGTTATCGGTGAGATTTTTTTTTTTTTGTTATATATATTCAAACCGTTGTGTTTGAAGGTAACCTCATGAGACATGTGGGGAAATATTTCGTTTAGAATTGCGATGTGAAACGCTTCGAGCAAAATAAAATCTTGCCAATATGTTGGTGTTTTGTAAAAGCACACATGATAAAAGAAAAGTAAAATATGTAAGAGGGTTTTTAAAATAAAATGTTACACACAATAAATTTATGTGCACTTGTTTCTTAAATCGCGCGATTAACTTGAATCTAAAGGGAAATCCAGAAATTTAGGAAAAACTGAGAAATATCGTATGTATGATAAAATTACGATAAATACTCTGAAAATGTAGAAATCGTTGATTGTTGAGAAAATATTTGAACTCTAAATTCGTTATTTAAAAAAAAAAAAACAGAAGAATAAATTTGTGAAATTAGGAACTTTCTTTTTAAAAAAAGTTTCGTTTTTGTATCGTTCTCAATAGACAAAAAGGAAAAATAAATCTTTGTAGAAATGCTTCAAACTAGCCGCCTAAGACTACCAGCTGGCTGCAGCAATAATAGGTGAATATAATTTCGAATAAATCTTTTAAGCATAGCTTGGGATTGAAGCTTTTTTTTCCATCAATGTACTTTTAGGCATCAAATTATGGTAGGCATTAAAGTCGCATTATCTTAATAGCCTTATACTTGTTTTATTATAGTGTACATGAACACTCGTAATGGAGTGGAATCCTATGCCATTACAGTGTCATCTAATGAGCTAAGCTTCTAAAGCTTAAAAGCCAAGGTAATTTATTTAAAATCGCACTTTATATTTTATATTCTACAATAATACAAGTTCACTTTCTGATTCCACAAGTAAACCGCTCAAATAATTAACAGAATTTTTCCTCCTCAGCTTTCAACAATGTGGGAAAAATCAAGCCACTAAATATTTGATGAGACAATGGAAGTGGTATGAATTTAACTGCAACAATAAAATCTATTACGCAAAATAATAATAATAAATGAAAAATTATCAAATTTCTGAAAAAAATTACACGGCAATTGAGATGGTATCGTTGAAGAACCAATTATTTTATTTTAAAATTACTTAAAAATCAGTTTTTTTTTTAAATAATGATTTTTGAAGTTATTGTAGCAAAACTATAAAATCTTACTTAACTTTTAATTTAAAATATTTCTAATAAAATATTTTTAAAAAAATAATTTCTAGGAGCACATTCTTACCCACTAAAGTATATTTGTGTTAAATTTTTAATACGTATTAAATGGTCTGGTTTGTAGATTGCCAATAGATACCTATTCTCCTTTAATATTGATTAATATAAATAATTTAAAAGCTAATTAAAACGCATGTGTTTCATTTTACGGAGAGATTTGGAATTTAAAAGGTAGAAAAGACAACAGAAATTTGCTTTGAAGTTTTCTCTTTAATATTTTATCTAGTTAACTTTATTCATGTTGCTTAAAAAGACATATTTAACTTAATTCGTATAACGATTTTTGTAACATTATAAATATGAAATGTGCATAGCTTCATTTAAGATATAAGAACTTAAGACATATATTTAATATCACGCTCTTTAATATCAATATATCAAATGCATTCTTAGAATGGGTATTTTGTACAGACAATTACTTCGATGCCCTTAACGCAAACCTTTTTCAATTTATAGAAAAACAAACAAACAAAAAATTCTATCTATCAACCGTTCTTGGTCTTATCTATTTATCCATTCTTTAAATCAATTAAAGAAGTCACAGCGCACAAGTTAGCAGAACAGAGAACGGAACGGGGAAGACGGGGTGAAATGATGGCAGCTTATAGATATGATTGTTCTACCAGCTGGTAAATAAATAAAACGAACCCGCTGGAACAATATTTATACTGCTCTTAAGAATGTCTGTTATCAATGAATCATCTTTTAAAAAACTTAATTAATTAACTACGATAATAAATCACGTAAATCATATTACGCATAATTGCTCGAAATATTTGATTTAGTTTAGACGGACAACTTCATAAAATCTGGATCAAAAAACACTTTTTAATTATTTTCAATGTTACATGAAAGTCATCATCTTCCACAGTCTCTAAAATTTTAGATGAAATTTACCACATTCTTACACTTCAATTGTTTTCGCATCAAACCATGAAAAAAAAATATGGTTCATATTAAAAAAAAAATAGCTAAGATAATATGAAAATATCGGCAAAAAATAAATAAATAAAATTTTTCATAAAAACGAAAAAAAAAGTTCAAAAATTTCTGTTTTGTATAATAATCTTAACAGATATTTAAATAATGAGGATCCTTAATTGAAAAATTGCTGCTCTGGGGTTACCATTAAATCTGAATTCTGTCTAAAATTATGCAAGATACCAATAATTTTTTATTACAATTTTTCATTATTTAATTTCGAAATTGCACTATATAACATTTTATACAAGGAAAATTTACCCCAATGTTTTTGATTAATCGAAATTTTATATCTTTATTTCTTTGTAATATATGCATCATAAATTTCATTTTTTTTTCAATTTTTACATTGAATGACATGTTTCAACATAAAGAACAGACAATTGTTATGAAGGTGTAGGGACATCCGCATATTTTAATTTCCATCCACCATTTTTTAAATGATTTTAATGTTTTAAAATATGAGTTGTTTCAGTCATATATCTTATTTTTTACAGGTAACTTAAGGAGATATCTAAATGGGATTATATATTAAAATTGTCTGAATCTGTGTTCGAAAAATATGTATTCTAATAAAGAAAAAGTAGACCTTTTACTCTTACGCAATGCCTGGATAACTTCTTATGCGTTAATTTTTATCTAAAAACAAAAATGTTATTTATAAAATGATTACGTTTTCATTTCACTGAAAACGCTTAAAAGATTATAAACGAAATATATTTGGTAGTGACCAAAAATGTGAAACCATTTTGAAAGAACGCATTTTTGAATTTTAAAGGTTTTTAACAGTAATTTTGTAAAGTTATATCTTTTCAAGATAATTTAATCAATAATTATAATAGAATAATTTTTAATAAATATTTATACTAGAAAAGCAATTTAAAAGAAGAAAACTTACATATAGAAATAATAATAGATGTAAACATCTTCACGTATAGCAATTGTTGTGACGTATGGCACATTACAAGTCCGCTGACAGATCTGTCAGCGATTTAAGCCGAATGAGCGTCTCCTGCTTTTTTAGTAGCGCCAACTAGGGCCAAGAGTACGACCTAGCTACTTCATGCATCAATTCGCTTGCACAACCCCTTTTTGCGAGGGGGGGTGCACATTCACACACTTCACAGATATAGCACAGAAGAACAAACATGCCCGAAACGGTACTTGAACCCGGGACGCCAAGATCACGGGGAAGACGCGCTACCCCTATGCCAGGACGCTGGCAGCAATTAATATTTAATTGTGTAGCCTTTAATATCAGTTATATCAGTTATGGCCTTATGACTGCCTCCTTTCACCAGCGCCCAATTGTTATATTGTAATACCATGATTGAATTATTCCTTTAAATAATTGGACTTTATTGCTGATTTTTTTCTGCTTAATAATTTTTTTATCTAGATCTATAAATGCTTGATTGGGTTAAGGTCTGGGCTGTTCCCAAATCATTCCATAAAAGTCTTGGAAGCAAGTTTTTATATACAATTGCAAGACAACGAGATAGGAACTCAGTCCTGTTAAAATATAAATTCTTCATTATTTGGGATAAAGTCATAAACGAAAGACACAATTTAGAAATAAATAATGTTTTTTTTTCATTAATGTATTTCTGGGAACTTCTATATACAATAAACACACAAATTCTGTCCACATGTTTTGCTGTTATAAAACTTCAGATCTTAACACTAACTATTGGAGTTACGCAATTAAAATGAAAATCTATTCTTCACCTTGCGTATTTTACGCAAGTGAGATTTTGGTTTAATCACTCCAAATCACACTGTCCTATTATTCTTCTAACATGGAGTTTTGTTCAGTTTAATCTTTTTAATTTTCGTTTAGGATTTGGAATTGACTTTGTTTCGTGAAATTCTTACATTTATACTAGATTTAGACTAGCTGTGTTATATGGTCCTGACACAAAACTTCACACTGCTTAGTGCCATTTCAATTTATATATTACCAGATGATTTTCTTTTATCACTTAAATACAGTCTTTTAATTATTTTCTATCATATCTTAGAGTGTTGCGCACTTTTTTCCTGCCTTTTCCAATGGGGCTTTCTAGTGACTTATTTCCTTAAAAACTTTCGAAATATCGTCCTTAGTTAGGTTTCCACGTGTTTTCTTTTTAATTTCATTGCACTTGAAGCCTTGTTCATGCAATAGTAAAATGTTCCAATATTTTTTGAGTGACCTCAATTTTTGGTGAAATTTTTTTCTACATTTTGACAATGTACAAAACGGAAGAATATATATATAAAAAAATAGTGACCAACTTGATAGCAATCACAAAAATCACGAAAAATCAACCTTCTAGCAACTACAAGACATGGTGTTAGTTGCTGAATTCTATTTATCAACAAGATATCGCTTTATTGACTTTCTAATATCTCAAGCTCATTGCTTACATTCAAATGAAGAAAAACTACATCTTATCAATTCAGTGAGATTTTGGTTTAATCACTCTAAATAACGCTGCTCAATTGCTCTTTGTTCAGTTAACATGGGGATTTTGTTCAGTTTAAACTTCTCGATCTTTGTTTCGGATTTAGGAGTGGTATTTTTTTCCGTGAAATTCTTACATTTTGACCAGATTTAGACTAGATGTGCTAAATGGTCCTCGCACTCAACTTCACCATTTCACTGTATTAACTACCAGATGATTTTTTTTGTCACTTAGGCACAGTCTTTTAACTTTCTATCAACTCTTGCTATTGCGTACTTTTTCCTGCCTTTTCCAATGTGGTTTTCTAGCGATTAAGTTTGCTTCAAAAATCTAGAAATACCGTCCTTAGTGAGATTTTCACAATTTCCTTATAATTTAAGTCTTGTTCATGAAATTGTAAAACTTTCTAATATATTTTTGAGTGACCACAACTTTTGGTGCTATTATTTTTTACAAGTTTTGACAACATACAAAACAAAATGTAAGAACACACACACAAAAAAAAGTGCACGAAAAAATGACCCTATTGCTGTTACAAGACAGCATTGATTGCCAAATTTTACTTATCACAAGATGCCACTTTACTGACTGCCTAAAATCTTTTGCTGATTGTTTATATTCAAATGAAGAAAAGTTACGTCTTATCAACGTAGAAAGGTGTGTTTCTTTTATCTCATTATTTAACTATAACTTTAAAAAATTAATATATCATTATATAAATCATTGCACTATATTTCTGTTTAAATTATCTTTAAAATGATATTTAACTTTACAGTGCTGTTATGAGCTTTCAAATTTTCAAAAGGCACTTTTCCTAAAACTTTTTCTCAGTTTTCATAATGTAAATATATATTCCCGCGAAAACACTTTGTTTTTATTAGTTTTATTTTTATTATTACTATTACTTCTGCTGTTATTCTTATTATTATTGACTTCATACCAATTCTGTTTTACATGTATCAAAATACAATGCAAAAGATATTTATCACTTTCAATTTTTAAATCAATTTTCGATATATGCTTAATCATTCACATGAATTTTCATTCTGATATATCAAATAAACTTTCCGAAGGGGTTTTCGCACAAACGTAAACATATAAATGCTCCTTTAATCCATTTTAAATTAAATTCTGAATTCTGCTTCAAACAGCTCCATAAAATTTTTTAAAAAAATGTATGAGAGTTCATAAATGGGATATAAATCAGTCGCAACTTCTTTCAAATTCTTTCTAGAAACCAACCGAAAGAGATTTCTACTTCTTTGGTGAATTTAGAAATCAGCAACGGCGTAAAAGTTTTGAAACTAAACTCAAAAACTGTCTTGCAGCTATTTAAAATAAATATTCAGATTACTTGAAAATATATGTTATAAGTACCTTTAAATAAAATAAACGTTTTGCTGAAAAACAAACCAAAAAAACTTTACATTCTCAGAACTTAATTATATATCTTGCACAGCATTTAATAAATCATTTCTGATCAGTTTTACTTTATACAATATTTTGTATAAGAAATTAAATAATAATTTTAACTAATAAAAAACAACTATATAAAAGGCCCGTATCAAAATTGTAATAAGATAGGTATGCATATTATTCGATAACGGTTTTCTAATTAGTTTAAATTGTTATTTAACCAAACTTTCAAAATTTTTTTGGGGGGACGAATAAATGAAACTTTTGATTTATAACGAATTAAAACATTTCAGTATTGAAAAAAATATTGATAATGTCCAGACTGTTCCTTTAGAAGGCAAACCTGAGCGAAATTTTTCCAATTTCCAAATACAAATAAAAGTAAGGTTAAAACTTGTATATATTCTTTTAGCCAATTTAACAGCATAAATAAAAAGATTTTTTTTTTCGTTTCGAATTTTATGAGAAAACAGAATAATTAAATTGATTTAATTGAATAATAATTTAATTAATTGAAAACAGATTTTTAATTCTTACTAATTTTAGAATTGCTATTTAATTTCGAGTTTTTAATCTCTCTATATTAGAAAACTTTCTATAAAATGTTTTAAAAGTATGAAACAATTGATAAACAATATTTAAAGCACAGTTTATTACATTTTATACTGTATATACAAAAAATAATATATACGAAATACAGATAACTGAAATTTTTTTTCTTTATAATTAAAATTACCCTCCAGGAAAATATTTCCAAATAAAATTTGAATAAGAATTAAAACCTTTTCGAATATGAAATAATAAAAAATATGTATATAATCAATGTGTAAATCCGATTAATTTTTTAGACTTAAAAGCTATCCATAAAATGCAAATTTATATTAAAAGAATATTTCAATGAGAAACTACAAATGGATTTAATCTGTGAGTATTAAAATATTTAAATCATACATTTTATTCATTTTAAAATTTACTCCTAACCTGTATTTGAATCGCACGTAACTTTTTAAGGAGAAAAAAAAAAAAAATGATCCTCGTTTATCTTGTTGACAAATCTGCCAATTAAATATCGCTAACTCTTTAAGAAAATATTTAGCAGTGAAATAAATTAAAAAATAATTATAAAACAAAGACAATTAGAAATTTGCAATCACCAATGAATCGGAAGTATAGGAAAATCAGCAATCTGACTTATAATTATCAATATTAATTTATATTCAAATAATTTCTTTCTTTAATGAATTATCTTCATTTAACATTTTGCATAATATTAAAATATATCTAGTTAGAAAGGACAAAGATAACTATTTATTTTAATTCGGTCAATCTGCATTTTATAATGAACTAGTGTGAAATATATCATATTTATTTAAAAAATTGTGTAATGAAATAGCAATAGAGTTGTTCTCAAAAACTAGCCTAATTAAAAAAAACTGATTTAACTAAAAAAAAATTTTAATTTTCATTATTTTACAAAGTTACATTGAATGCACACAATATTATTTAAGAAAACATTTGTTAAGACACATTAATTCTTTAAAACGCTTCTTCGAAATTTTTTGGCTCTTTTAAATCCTATTCAACGAATCAACAAATCATAATAGTTAATAGAAGAATACTAATAATTAGATGGTAGAGTTTTAAAAGTTAGGCTCAGAATTCTAATAGTATGTACTTTAGACACATATTTACGCAAGATGTATATAGAGAAAAAGTTATAAAGACATGTGGTCGAACACAGCAAATAAGATAAGATTTTGGAATCTACTTATTACTTATTTTATTTACTTAATTTTAGAAATCATTCATGTTAAGACTCAATTATTTTCGAGTCTTTACATCAAAGTGAAAGTTCTTGCCATAAAAGTAATATGAAAAATATACTCTAAATAATGTTCGATTCTTATATTTTTAAAATATTTATTATATATAATAGCATAAATATAATAATTAAAATATAAATATATATTATTCACTTTACACTGGGGGAATCAATATACAAAATGTATGATAAAAATTAAGAAAATTAGTTACGTTAATATTTAGACATTAATATTATCTATAAATATATCATACTCTAAAATAATAAAAGCACACATGCATTAAAGCTTAAATAAGTAAGTAAATGCAGCTGAAGTAGTTATAAATTATTACATATTCATTTTCATTCAAAATAGTTAAAAGTTTATAAATTTACAAAACAGATAGGCATCTAATGCATTGGTAAGATGGAAATAGGAGAAAGATAGAATAATTTAAAAAATAGATTCAAAAAAATTAATACCATAAACATAAACAATCAATCGGAAAAATTTGTTTCTCCAAATCGCATTTCGTAAAAAAATACCCTACACGCTAAATACTTCTTTAAATCCTTCATAAGGTAAGTTTATGCACTTGTTTAAACGCCTTTGACTCAGTTTGAGCATTCCGTTGGCATCTTGTTTATAATCACTAAAGGATGCTGCGAAACCAGAAAACTAGAAGATGCGGAAAAAGTGCGCGAGATTCAAAAACAAACGTGGACAGACACCCGTCAGTAAAGCTCCGAGATTAAAAATTCCCCATCCCTGAATCGCCATCATATCCAATGAGCGACTGCTGTAGGCGGGGCAACTAAAAATTTAGTTTCCCCAAAAATTTCCTCACCGAAAAAAAAAAAAAAATTCCCCATGCAGGCTAAATAAAAATTCAGATCCAAAACTATTCAAATCAGATGCAAATCTCCATCGGATTCTTAGAGGCTTTCTTTTAAAGTACAAGATCACAATAAAAATAACGCAAACAAAATGCCAGGGTGGATAGAGAGGGGTGCAGGTGATTACGGAAGAGAGAGAAAAATTGACTGACCTCGAGAGCAGAGTGCCTGAAGTGAAATGGGGATACACTAAAAGTGGATGCGGCGACCCCTTTTTAGGGGAGAGTTTACGGTTGGCGAAGCGGAAAACACTCGCAGGCGGCGTCGGCGAAAAATGCATCCGCGCCCCGGCGTTATGTCAACACCGCCCCAGTCCGACGGTGGCGGCGCAAGACGTAAGTCAACACCTTTAGCTAGCCGTGGCAACCTTTCCTCTCCTTCTGTCTATTGCCATGCGGGCCGATCTGTTTTTTTAATTCTGTTTTTTATCCCCGCCGCCTCCCCCTTCTCCGGGCGCCCCTGCCTGCACTTTTCCAGAGTCGGTCGTTTTCTTGCAGAGGCACGCACATAAGCACGCACACACACACGCACACATCCGCGAACGCGGCCGCTCCGTAAGCAAACAACTTCTTGTGCATGGACGATGCGCGCGTTGATTCGACCCCTCTCCTCCCCCTCTTTTTTTACCTCTCCCATTTTTTTCTAAGTTTCTTCTTTCCCTCCTTTTCCTACAAAGATTTTTATTTTCATTTTATTTTTTTTATGATGCGCGCTTTCCCGTGAACCGTCCGCCCACAAGATGCGTGGACAGACCAGGGCGCACTATCCTGCGCGCATTGGCCGTGACGTCACGAGTCGACTAGACTCCGCCCAGCGGCGGTTCCGTTTCTTTCCGGTTAAAGTTACAAGAGAGGACCGGAAAGGGGTGGGCCAAGGGAGTGCGGCACGCGACCATGGAGATAAAGGGGGTGGAGAAAAAGTTGCCAGGATGAGCGATGCCAAAAAGCGCGGCGCTTTTTATTGCAAGTTCTTTTGAGGGAAGATGCGTCAGGTAACTTTTTTTTGTGCACTTTTTAATTAGTGTGAACGAACAACATAAATTGTTTCTGCTAAATGAAAATGATCATGTTATTTTAGAATAATCACAAATGTTTTGATATTGTACGCCCGGAAAACACTTTTGTCTAGGGGGATAGTAATTCAATGCCAAAATAGGGAATAAAAAATCAGATAAAATAATTATATTATTTCAAAAAGGTTCCTTTTCCTTTTTAAGCGCCTTTGTTACTATTTGATGTATATAAATCACAGCCCTACTTTTTAAAAGACACAAAGCGGCTTGTCATTATTAATGAAAAATGAAATTTAAAAATTTAAATAAGCGGTATGCTCCTCCTTTATCCCTTAAATCTACAAGTTTTTAGTACATTAAGAAATATTCAAACATCCTTTTCTAAGAATATATGTATATATTCAAAAACATTTCAATTGCAGTTCAAAATTTCAAAAATGTTCAGAGCAATACTTCCGAGTTAACAGACGTAGTACTTAAAAGGCCGAGATTCGCTTGGCAGTTTATTTATTTTTTAATTTGTAAAACCGTAAATAAAATCCTATGGCTTGCTTAAAGTTATAACAGAAATCTAATTGAATTGCAAGTGCGGAATCGAATATGAGAAAAATGCATGGGTGTCCGAAGCTCCACTATACATCTCTGATACGATTATGCAGATCATGTATTGCCACATGTTAATATTTAGTTATAGAAAAGTGTTTTTTTTTCAGGGAAAACGCCTATATAGATAAACTTAAAAATCAAAACATTATCTAAGTGTAAAATTCGATCCAAATCGTTAGAGCCGTTTCCGAGATACACGGAATAAATAGGTAAATTTATATATACATACAAGAATTGCTCGTTTAAAGGTATAAGATATAACTACTATCTTTCAAAAATATAAACACACAGAGATATACATGAAAACTTAAATGCATAAAAACCAATATCAATATACGTATATATAACTAAAGAAAAATCACGAAGGGGAGTCCATAGTTTTCTAAAATTGAAGAAAAAGATTTAAAAAGTGCATTGATTAAAAAATGATTTCCAATTCTTTTTTTGTTTGCTTAATTTTCACCTTAAGTTAATATCTTATTTTGAATTTAAACATATGGTGTTTATAAAAAATTTTAATTGCTCTGAAATATAAAGGTTGAAAATAATTAAATATAAGAGGAAGAACTTTCAGTTTTCAAAAATAAATGCTTATTTTTTTTTTAGAGTATTTAAAACCGCCTTTGAGTAAAAGCGTTTAAATTTTACTCAAAGGCGGTCATTCTTATGGTTCTTTTATACAGAAACTAAACAATGCAGAAATGCCATTATGGGCGCTCATATTATATGTAATATGAAATTATACAATTTGATACATTTTTTACCTATAATATTTCTTTCTTTCTTTTCTTTTTAATCGAAAAATAAATAAATAAAACTTCAGAACTTTTGAGAAAAATGGCAGAAATGCAATTAACAAGCAAACAAATGTTTTAATTAAAAAACATGCTACGAAATCAAAATTTCGGTATTTAAGATTTTAAAATATAAATCATTGTTTTTTACGAAATACTTCTTATAAAGTATATATCTGACAAAGATAAACAATATTATTATGTTAATTCATTATTTATAGATTAAATTATCTTTCTTCACTCTTTAAGACATATTTTTAAAAAAATACCCGCATTGTTAACATAAAATAATACTGCATCTAAAAACTATAATCTTAAACCGTGAATCTTTTTCAAGTCAGATGTTCGTAAAAAACCTATTTCATAAAGAATGTGAAAGTTTTTATTTTAAAATCATCTTGGATTTCAAACTCGCCTTTTCTTTCCATCTCAAAGAAGTAATAAAATTTTACTTTGGATATTTCAAGCGTATAGACAAGCATAGATAAATCAATAAATATTTAATAAATAAGTACATAAAATATTGTTGTAATAGTAACAGGTAAATAGAAAAGTTTCAAAGACGAAATGAAGTCTGCAAACGATTCTGAAAATGAATGATCAGCTGCACTAAAAACTCATAGAAACCCATGAATTGACAATTTACGAGACAAAGTTAATTCAAAAGTTAAATGAAATACTGATTTTAACAAATGAAAGATTTCAAAATTCTCTTTCCTAAAATATAACTGCTTAAAATGTTTCCGAAATACTTTTTGATGTATCTGCAGTCTTTGAAAAATTCCAGCAAGTTCGTCCGGAAACACAACTACATTTTAACATTTTTACTTAATAAAACTGTAAGTAATTCCAAAAAAAATATTTCATTACATATTAATATCTTATTTTTCGTCAAAAAAACATAATATGAGTAAATCACAAGTCAGTTACGTTAATTTTTTAAAAATCTTTTCTGATTTTTGTAATTTTAATAGAATAAATAATATTCTTTTTATTAGTTATCAAAAATTCACTGTTTTTTTTCCTAGACCAGCATGTGTTATTAATAATTAATTAATATGAATTAAGAATAACTAAAGCATTAAATACATTAATATTCTCAATTTTTGTTTTCCTAACTTAATCGCATTGGTTTTTATGCAATTCCTTCATTACTATTGAGATTAACATCACTATGTCAAGTTTAACATGATTAAATGTAAAATAGCGCAGTCAAGCCATTCATTATAAGTGAGTTTAGCTCAGGATGTTTTATTGCAGTGAAAATAACAATTTCATCTGCATCCTATTAAAGTTGGGAACTATCTTTATCCGTAAAGTTTCAAAAATAAAAACTGAGCCAAAAAATTTCAAATTAAAAGCAAAACTTTGACAATAAAACAGTATTTAACTTGATACTACAGTAAGCACACAGAGTTCATATACAAATTTACACTAAAGAAATAACTATGCAGAAAAAAAAATTTGAATATTTCGACCAAGAATTTTATTAGAAAGTAATGGTAAGATGAATCCAATCTTATCGTACGATGACTCAAAATGTAATATATCGGTAATATTAAAACAGGTTAAAATTTAAAATGCGATACAAATATATAAGCAATTTAAAAAGATTCTCAGCAAAATTTTCAACATAAAATATGCCAGCTTGGCGACATATTTGAAATATTGCCAGAATGGCACTACTTGAAACTTATTTTAATATTTCCAGTAAATACTCTGATACTGCACTCTTGAACAATTAATATTTTAGATATAATAAAATATAACCAGTATGCTTATTCAATAACTAACCCCTTGAAATTAGACACCCTATTAACAAAGGGACGTCGATGATAAATAGGTGACAACTTATTTAGAATAATTAATGTTATTTAGATTCATTTAAATTTGAAAAGAACACATGGAATATTTAAAGTCGTCTTTGTTTTGCAAATTTGTAACTGATTTCTCTGAATAATAGATTTAAATACATTAAATTCATCAATTCGACTCTTATATCGTCACTGTAAGAGATTATCTTATGAGGCAATATGATGCGCATATCGACAATAGTGCGATATACATATACATACAATAGTGCGATACATACAAAAAGAAAACTAATCAATTAATTTTGTTTCTGGTTAGATGCACTTTTTTAAAAGGGCAGAATTTCTAAATTTAGTCAAAATGGCATAACATTTCTAAACTCAGCTTATTCACCATATACAATTTCGGGCTAAGACATAATTTTTCAAAACAAAATTTAATTTCATATTGTCAATAACTCAAAATTTGAAATTACTATGTCTTATTCTTTTTAACTGGTCATCAATATAGAGCGATATAAAGTTTTCGATTACAGAAAAAAAAAAAAAAAATTCTATCAAGGGGGGGGAATTCTATCAGGGAGAAAAAAAAAAGAGGGGGAGTTGAAATCTTCTTAAACGCAAAAACTTCAAAGAGAAGGGGGAAAAGAAGAAGAAAAAAAACAAAAGCATCACTGAGAAAAGAACTACGATCAACACCAAAACACAATCACGCCTTTCATTTAAGAACAGCAGAGGGGGGGGGAGAGAAATTCGAAATAGACAAGGAAAAAAAGAAACGAAAAAAAAAAAAAAAAGACAGCACCTTTTGGTAAAAAGACAAAAGTAAACACCAAAACTAAGACAAAAATAATACAAAAAATACAGTAGAAACGCTTGAAACAGAACGAGCTGAACTTCGAAGAACCCAAAAAGAAAGGGGGCATAAAAGGCAAGGGGGGGGGAGATCCCTAAGGACCCCTGATCGCTCGGATTGAGACACGGAACGAAATATGATTTTGCTTGTCAGATTTCTTCTGCTCTTTCAGAACAGAACTGTACCTACAGTTGAAGAAAAGGAGTCGGGTGGTTCAGTGGTATAATTAGGGGTCTTCCACAAGGGTCGCATCCAACGACACTCCGCGTCTGTTAGAGTCCAAACAGCACCCCGGGGAGGGGAAGGGTCGCAAGTCCGGTGGGCCCCCGGGACCACTTGAGTCCGGCACATCGCCCGGACGCACTTAATCCGACCGTCCGGACCGATAGGTCCCCGCTGAGTTGTCAATCACTGGGTGTGTTCGAGATCCACTCCGCCTACTTTCTCTTTTCTGGCTATTTTGGTTTTTATGGTGAATGTACAAGATAAAAAGAAAGCGAATCGGGTTCCTTTGAACGGAGTTCTGCATTGTTCTTGTTCAAATTGCAACAGAGAATTGTCTCTAAATAGTGTATCTTCAATAACAGCTTTGTTACGAGGTTCCGTAAGAAACTTTACCCATTTAAAGACAAACTTCATCTCATTATACTAATTTCTGATTTTGATTATTGATATTTGAGAATCGAAATAGTTTTCAATTTGTCAGATGAATTTTTAGAAAATATTTAATATTAGTCGATTTTAGCAAGCAAAGTATTTGGCCGGAACGACCATTTAAATCATTTATATGAAATATGATTATTTAAAATTTCAAATTGCTATTAAATAAAATTGAAATACATGAATCTTTAAAAAAAAGTCAGTCTGCTTAAGTTATTTAAAATCTCACTTTGTTATTAAATAAAATTGAAATATATAAATTTAATAAAATCAGTCTGCTACAAATTACTCAACATAAGAATTAAAAAGTGCATGCATTTTCAATTACGAAATAAATTACGAAATAAAATTGGAAATGAGAAGTGAAATGTTAATGTCTGAAGAAAGCATTTTTTTTTAACACAGGCGAAAACCCGCGAATAAGTGATTCATGAATTGATTCAAAGGAATAATAAAATTAGTTTAAATTTTAGTATAACAATAAAACTATTTTACAGTTTGTGTATCAATTAAATAAAAAGGGAATTATTAAAATTAGAAAAAAAAAAACTGCAAAGAATTGGTTTCATTAAAAAATAATTTTATATATATTTTTTTATTTTTAAGTATAGCATAAAAATAATTCTTGTGAGTTAAAATTTTCAGAAGATATAGCTGAAAAAAGTCAAACTCTTTTTTTTGTAAATTCACTTTTGGATTTGGAAAAATTGAAAGTGATAATCATCTTGTTATAATAGCCACGTGTACCGAATTTCATCAATATAGGGAAAAAATTGTATATTTGTGTAAAAAGCATTAAAGCAAATAATTATATTTCTTTCAAAATCAAGATCAAATAGCTGCTCTATTTGATCGTATATTTCACGTGCTTAGAAAACTTATTTTCTGCTTTACAGTATTATTTTCATATAATCTGAGGGATAATTTAAGAAAAGAAAACAATAGATTTCATATTTCACAGCGTCATACAGATAGTTATATAAAATATGAAAATACCGGCAAACTGCCATTAATCAGCTGAACCCCTTTTAATAAAAATATGCAGAAAGGAAAGAAATAACATTCAAATTTCGAAATATCAAATTTATGATTTACTTTGAAAGCTTAATATAATAAAACATTTAATGAAATAAAACAAATTGTAAAATATGTATGAAACAGATTTCTACCATTTTTGAAAATAAGGGGTGTAAAATAAAATTCTAACACAATTTTAAATAGAAAAAATCTGTAATTTATCATTATTTTTTGATTTGGAACAAATAAGGCTTTGATTTTCCATGTAAGATTTTATAATATATACAATGAAAAATAATTTTTTCTGACAACAAATTACTTTTATGATTTCATTAGAATCGATGACAAGTTTAATATGTCGTTTATCAAATAAGCGATTCATATCAAACTCATTTGAATAAATCACTGAAAATATTTTTAGAAAAGGAAACATTAATGATGTAAAGTGTCCGATTTAGAATTTTTTTTAAAAAAGAAGCATATATGTCTTTTCGCTAGACAGTACGATTTTATAACTTAATCCTTGATATCCGAATATTAATTTAGAATCTTAAATCAAACGCAAATCGTTAAATTTTAAAGTTCTCACTTCTGTTGAATTAATTTTAAATTTTTAAAAGGTAATTTTCAGTTAAAAGTAACAATTCTCATTTAAAGTGAGAATCGTTTAGAATCTAAGTTCCCCTCTTATATTCTTCGCTTTCAGGGATGGATTCAAAAACAAATAATACATAAATATTGTGACTTTAATGCTAATCTTCGTGGCAAAATCGGTAACGAATAAGGGATATATTCAAGGTTAGCCAGAAGATAGTATTTCTGTACAAACAAACGGCATTTTCTCATCTTGACTGGCAAAATCTCGATTTTTTTTGTAGTGTATTGATATAACGCATATCATTTAGATAACATAATTACAATATATCAAAATTATAAACATAACCGAAGCAATTAATTTTTTCTCCTCATATGCGAAACATAGAACATGAAGTTCACACTTTTATATTAATCCAAACGCTATGCATAGATAATAAATTTTTTAAAAATCAAACATCTATTGAAATAAATATTCAAACACAAAAGCTGAATTTATTTTAGGTCATATTGAATGCTACTAAATTATTACGTTACTAATATTAGATGGTCTAATCTTAAAGCTCCATGTGGGTCAATTTTCGATTTGATTAATTTGAATTACTCTTCAATAACAACTAATTAAAATTTTTAATTTTATAAAAGCAAACAGAAAAAGAAGTAGCAATGTAAAGTGAATTAATATAAAGAGCATTCAAAATATTAAAAAAAAATTATGAGCATTTGTAAAACATGACGCTGTTTTGTTTATTTCGACAAATTTTTAAAAATTTTACTCAACAAGTTATTTTTGACAAAATTTTTGAAATATTCAATTTTGCTGAATCCTATATAGTAGAAATGTAGCAAATAACAAATCAGAGGATGATCAGATATAATGTAATAGCCGAATTAGTAGAGGTATATTTAAAAAACGCATTTGAACAGCAAGCCAATAAATGTATTGCACAAAATATACAAATTTAAATAGAAAATTATACAATATTTAATAAATATTCGGACATTCTATTCCATCCTAGATATCCAAAGTTTTTATATGACTGCAGAGACATGCTGTTCTTCGTGCTTTCCAAATGCTTTCCGGATAATATAAGTCAAATTGGTGTAAAGTTCTGATTACTGAGAATCTATTATTTTAATATTATAATTTTATTAGAACTATGTTCACTAAAACTCATAATCAGTAAAACTTTCTGAATTCGAATCTAATTTTTTGCGAGATGCACATAAGATCGATTCGAAATCAAAGAATGATACGAATGATACTTGGGAGACATATCTCCTTAAGAAAAAGTAATGATTCTAGAGAATTGATAAATCATTGCTATAAAAATGTCAGTACCATCTATTTCATGTCATATATATAAAATATATGATCCAAAACACATAGAATAAGTACATACGAACAACGGGTCCTTTTTAATTAAACTATCGGATGCGGATATGATTTCAAGTTCTACACAATGTCCCATGTCAGTATTTTTGATTTTTTTAATAAAACTTCTGTTTTATCATTTTTGAAGCTTTTAAATAACTTTATTTTCATATCCTTTTCAACATCAATACTTAAAAATTTAAAAAGAAAAATGAAAAGAAACAAGGTAGTTTTAGTTATATTGCTGTGGTCAGACCGCGGCGTTTTGTGAAAACATACTTAACAGTTAATGTGTCCAAAAAATAGTATTAACTATCAAATATATACAAATTCAAGCATATTATCACAATAATACGGAAAAATCCAATAAAAATTGTCAGTATAAAGACATACATTTATTTAAAGTCAATTCAAATCCTTATAATCAGGATTCTCATGAGGCTAATGCATCAGAACTACAAGAAAAATACTAAAACAACTGAAACTTATCAGGTACAAATCAGGATTCTCATTAATTTTCAAGACTAATCGACGTACATGAGCGATTCTAATATAAAACAGAGTACAGTTCTACATAATATATAATACAGAACGGAGTATAGTTCTATACAATATCTAATGTAGAACGGAGTACAGAAAATATCTATCATCTCTTTATAGAATCTTAAAATAAGTATGGAAAACATTTGTAAAAATATATTACTAACAACAGCAGCTTCTGTTTTATATTGCAGTGCTTACATTAAGTAATAATTGGCAGTATGTGGAAATGAATAATCTATAAAGCTACAGCCAAAAAATTACTTATCATTATAATCTTGGCAGATAAATAATTAATATATATTTAAATAGAATGCAGACTAATGTTTTAAAATCGAGGTACTCTGTGACAATGCCGTATATTTTAAACGTAAAATATCCAAGGAAGCTCTTCGTACGTATCTAAGAATCGGCGGAACGATTACTGTCTTATTTATCAATAAGATGCAGTCAGACATATATAGTAATACTATGAATATACGCTATATGGAAAAAGAGTAACGATAATTGCACCAAAAAGATTCGTGTAGTTTTGCATCTGAATAGTATATAAATATTATTAATTAGATATAAGAGATAAGAAAACAGTTACTTTGGGATTTTTTTTAAGTGAGTGCAGATTTCATATACATAGATGCAGTATAGCAAATATAAAAAATAAAAATTCCACAAAGCAAAGTTATTTCGATGCCGATGCCTTCATAAAATCAAACTAAACTCGTTTGAAGACTCAACGACTTTTTTTTTTTTAAATCTAAACAAATATTTATACAGGATTTTGTTTCTATGATCTAAACAAATATCTATACAGGACTTTGTTTCTATGATCTAAACAAAGCGCATTTAAAGATCTGTTACTCTTTTCCACATTTTACATTCGTTTCATACTCTAAAATGAGAAATAATGAAAACAGACAGAAAACAGGGAAGAGTTAAATTTTTTCTCCTACATCGAATTATTTCTGTAGTGTCATATTGTATACTCATTGATTATCAGAACCTCTCGCTATATAGACGAACATTTATTCGTATGTCACTTTTTATCTACAGTTTTTATCCAATCTTGACACCGCTCTTCAAGAAAAGAAGGTCACGGTGATTTTTCTAGGTCTAAAATTTTAACTAAAATTAAGCAAATATTTGGTGTTTCTAATCTATAGCATTTGAAAATATTATCTTGATGATGATGTAGTTTTTAATGATAATTAATGAAAGATTTTTACATTTTCTAAAACCAAATAATACCAATTTCATTTCTCTACTTTTTTTCCATAATGTTAATAAATTTTAATTTAAATTTAATTTTTAAATTTTACACTATTTGCACAATGTTTTTATCACTATGAAGATATTTATACTAATTTAATGTTGCATGAAATCATTCTACAGTCAATTCTTTTGCCAATTTTAAAATTTAGATTTAAAAAATTGCATTCTTCTGACATTAATTCCGGACTTCCTTTTCCGTTTTTATTTCATAATATATACTTCTTAATTTGCAAACGAGCAATTTATGGTAGAATGATTTCACTGAATTTATATTTTTCATTCTTATTATAAAACAAAGTGAAATTTTAGATGAATGTATTCCATAAAATAGTTTAACATCCAGGAATATTTAAGGCAAGAACAAGTATGCCGTCAAAGGTGACTGGTCTAATGTAAAAACGCGTATTGACTGAAAAAGGTAATAAAATTAATTAATTAATTAATCGATAATTTTCAATGACTTTGCAAGTTACAAATGAAAATTAAAAATCACAATAAACTTTCCATGCCAACCATTCTTCTCTTGGCAAAGTTTTTCAGATTTGTTTATATAAAACCGAGCATTGGCTGAAAAAGGCAATAAAATTAATTAATTAATCAATAATTTTCAATGACTTTGCAAGTCACAAATGAAAATTAAAAACCACAATATCCTTTCGATGTCAACCATCCTTCTCTGAGCAAAATTTTCCCGATTTGGAGTACCCCATTTTACCTACCTACTGGCAGCTAACCAATACATATAATATGAAAAACACATTTACCGAAGCGTACCAGAAAAAAATTGTTACGCATGCCTGACCTAAAAACGCATTCTCCAAACCACTTTAACGAAATGAACATCAACTCGCTCCCAATACAGGAAAGAAACAAAAATACGAGAAAGCGCGAGAAAAACGAAAAATCTGATCAAAAATCGCAACGTTATGAGTGAATTATAGCTTCATTGTTGTCAAATTGACGACGATACAATAATACTAATCTGTTTTCTTGTAATTCTTTTCTCTCCTCATAATATTTGGCGCTTATGTGTGTGCGAGTTCGATGCGAGGGTCTATATTTAGCCGGTTTGGGGCTGGCAACCCCTTTTAGCATTTCGTGTTGGCTGGGTTTGACAAATGACAAGACGATCCCATTTCAATGGTTATTCTGCAAATGACCACTGTGTCGTTTAGAATACGAGCTGGGGTTGCGTAATTCTAGCGGCGCGTCTGTTTGAATAGATAAAAAGAATCAGGAGTGGAAAAAAATACAACAAAAATTTAATTGCATTGGTTCTGAATATAGAGGGAGAAATAGTGTACGATCTCCGCGGATCAAGTTATGTGTGGTTTTTGGAACACGGTTTTAGTGATGTTAAGTTAGGGTAGGTCAGCTTAATGTTTTTTTATATGCATTGCAAGGGAATGTGCTGAAAATTTACGACTTGTATAAAGGACTTTATAAAATACTCGCCTTAAATAGACTGAATAATTTAAAAGGTAGACATGATATTACCCTCTCTGGGCCTGAGTTCTTAACTCCATTTGAAATTTATGCATGTATTCAGTACGAAATATAAACGGAGATTTATTGATGAAGATAAAATATCGAATTTATGATTAAAAATAAATGAAACTTGCATTTCATAAAAGTATTTTATAAGTTATTGGTTATTTATGATCATTTTTTTGTAATCAAATAAAATTAATGAGAAAAGTACATTTTTTCAATTTAAAAAAAGAAAAGGCATTTCTAACATGCAATAAACATGAGTCGGATGACATAGAAAATAGAAAATGAATAAAAAATTGAGAAAAATGCAAAGGGTTCAGACAAGTTAATACATGAAATGGGGATAAATGCCACCAATAATGATTTTGTTCATAAACTTGTTTAGACAATGTTTAGCCTAACATTGGCTGAACATTGTCTAAACAAGTTTATGAACTAAACACAGAACAAAATTGAGATTTAAACAGTATTAGATAAAACTGAAGTATTAACTTTTATTTAAACATATCACGCAAGCTTCAGGAACTTTTTAAGATATACATTTTGTGCACTTTTATTAATGAATAATTTTGAAAATCGCTTACACAAAATAATAAAACTAATTTTTAAAAAATGGAAATTCTCGATCCACGTAGATTTAAAGAAGAACTTTAGGGATGTTAATTAAAAGGACGATAAATAATTTATTTCTTCAAATGCAGCAATATTTAAGATTCTATGATAAATATATTTTAAATAAATAACATTTTAATTTAAAATAAAATGTAGCATGCTATTAGGAAGGAAAATGTAGCAAAAATAATATTACTAAATATTTTAATATTTTTAAACACATTTTAAAATTAAAGGCATTTTTATCAAAAGAAAAAAATAAGAAAAGATTGTTTAAATTATATCAGTTTAGAGGAGGGGGAAACATAAATTGTAAGCGCACGTTTTATTTTATTTTTTTTTTCTACATAGGAAAAACAAGAATATAAAATTTACTACAGAAGAAATGTTTCGATATTTTCAGAAACATAAGATGCTGTCCATAGTTCTAATAAATGAAACCAGGCAAAATTTGTTTAAGATATTGAAAATTATCCAAGCCTATTTTGAGTAATAATTATGCGCAAAAGTATTTATACATTCTTTTTTTTTAAAGAATTTTTAGTAATTAAAATAAATTTTCAAAGAATTTTTTAAAATTTTACTTGAATTAAAATCAATTTAAATTTCAGCCTCCATTGAATATCTGAACACAAAGAGCTTTACGTTTTGAACACAACAAGCATCAAAAACAAAAATTCAAAATTTTTACTTAAGGAAAAGAGATGGTCAAAGTCGTTAATTTTGACATAATTTCAACTTTCAACCTAACTAAGGAAACCATCATCTATGTAGTCGCCACACTCTATCTCATCCAAAACAAAATAATATAAAATTAAACTTTTTCAACTAACACATTCCAACTAATGCATAAACTAATTCAACTAATACATGAGAAGCAACTAATACATTCCTTTGCTACTGTGTATAGCAGAGAAAGAAAAATGATCATTTACCTGGCTCACTACCCAATATGTTAATTTCTTTTAGCACTTCTTTTATCACCAACATACAACCGAGGCTTCTCTTTACTCCGCTCCCCTGACTGACACGAAGCATAAAAAATATCTCACCTCAACCCCAACACATTTTTTGCACAGTCCCCAAGTGCTAGGGGTAGTGCGATCACTAACCATAACAGTATTGACTAAGGATATATAATCAAACATATGCGACCGAAAAGCTCAAGTAGAGGATATGGTAATAAAAAAATATCCCCAAAAGAAAACTCAGCGATGAAAAATAGCTTTAATCGTTATCAATGCCGCTTTTCCTAATTCCTATACGATCCTGAGTACACTTTTTTTTTTCCTCATCGTACTTCACTTCATTCGTTTTCATTTATATTGTTATTTTTTTCCTGCCCTTTTCAGTAATATCTTCTTGTTTGAAAAGTTGCGCGTGACAAGGCTGTGTAGAGGAAAGATGGGGGTTCCGGAGTTAGGGGGGGGCTGTGATCATCGAAAAGCTCTTCTGCACGGTAATTAGACTTGAACATGCCGGCCACACCCTAGACAATACTAAGTACATGAGCAGATAGGAATATATATTTATATATACACTTTTTACACATAGGCCGGCCAGTCTCTTTATTTTTCTCCTCTTATTTTATTATTGTTATTATTGGAAACGGGGTGTGTGAAAACGGAGTGTTACATGGGCGTATCGGAAATTTGGAATAGCCCCCACCCCTTAATGTATTTTTCTCTCGACAATGATGTATTCGAAAGTGAATCATATTCTCTTAACAAATATCTAACTAGCACGAAGATAATGACACACGAGAATAAGTAGCTGGTTACTTCCGAAAATTAGTAAAGAAATGAGACATTCGTTTCTAATGAAAAAAAATAGTGGAAGGGTGAAAAAAAATGAGAATTTTTATTTCATCTGTTTCTTAATAACGTGTAATGTTTTCTATTGAGAACTACTGTAACATTCCTGCTGAGTATTAAATTTATTTTTACGCACGCTAGGAAAATGAGTGATGGAAGTTAAACATGTTGCTATGCCTACATCACCATTAATATCTGTATCCTCATAGATCAAAGTTTTCTATCACTTGTTTAGAAATATTACTGATTCCTAAAGGAATGATTGAAATTAAATAAATTTATAAACTATTATATGTTCATAAGTCGAGGCTTTCTAACGCTTGTTTACAAATATTTCTAATTACTAAAAGAATGATTAAACAAATTTATAACCTACTATATGTTTATAGGTCGACATTTTCTACCACTTATTTAGAAATATTTCTGATTAATAAAAGAGTAATTAAAATTAAACAAATTTATAAGCTACTATATATTTATAGATCGAAATTTTCAGTCGCTTGTTTATAAATAATTCTGATTCTTAAAAGAATGATTAAACACATTTATAAGTTACTATATGTTCACAGGTCGAGGTTTTCTATCTCTTGTTTAGAAATATTTCCCATTCCTAAAAGAATAATTCAACAAATTTATAAGCTACTATAGATTTATAATATAAAAACTATATAATTTACAACGAGTGACTATATATATTTACTACGATTGACTATATAAATTTTCTATTATATAAATTTATAAACTATCCTGATCGAAGTTTTCTATCGCTTATTTACAAATATTTCTGATCCCGTAAAGAATATTTAAAATTAAACAAATTTATAAGCTACTGTATGATTATAGATTGAGGTTATCTATGAGTTATTTAGAAATGTTTCTGATTCTTTATTGGAAGACTGAAGTTAAACATACTTCTACATTGCATCACAATTCATATTTGTTTCTGTATAGATTGAGCTTTTCTATCAGTTGTTTAGAAATGTTTCTGATTCTTAAATAAAAGACTGAAGTTACGCATGATATTACGTTGCATCATGATTTGTATTTTTTTCTTCATAAATAGAAATCTATATTATTGTCTATAAAAAATTTTGATTCTTAAAAGAATAGTTTAAGTTAAATAAATCATTAGTTATTTTCATTCATAAATTATAAGTCATTAGCAACATAACAACTGACATATGCTGACTATATAAATCAGGGTCTTATATATTTATAAACAACTGATACAACAACTGATAGATAACTCTGAATGAAAAATATATTCGAATTAAATGATATCTACCAGACTGGTTTTCTATGTTTTCTATTGTTTCTATGTTTTCTTATTACATAAAAAAACATGGGTAACATTTTTCACAGTTTATTTAAAGTGATCTGCATTTCGCTTTTATGATACAAAATGCAACAAACTCCATAAAAAAACTGAGAAAATCTGATTTTTTATAGGAAAGTTTCATAAATTAATTAATTAATTTTACACTAAAGTAAAATTTACAGTGAGTTTCGATAATAAGTATGTCCAGTTTTTTTAATGAGAAGTACATCAATTTGATAAACATTCCATATTTCTATCATAAAATTGCACTTTTATTCAAAAATTGTATATAAATGTACGAATATTTTTGAACTTTTAACGTAGAAAGTTAAATTTAAAATTTATTATCTTATCTCAAGAGCATACTGATGAAAAAATTTAAACAGTGCAATACTAAATTGCGCAGCAACACCTAAAATACTTAAAAGAAAAGAAAAATCAGATTTTAAGGTACTAATATAAGAATAAAATAAAAAGATAAAATGAATCAAGTTAAAAGAAAAAATATTTCACGTCATCTCATTGAATTATACTTCATGTCAAATATTCAAAGTTAAAAAACATATCATTCGCCTCATTTAACTACAGCATAAAGTAGAAAAAACAATTGATAAAAAAATACTTCATTCCAGATTAATATACCTTCTTTATATATACACTTTTTATTCTCGAATGAACCCCATCAAATGTCAGACTGTATTTAAAATACAAGAATATCTAGTGATACTTCAAATCTCTAAAACTCTTTAAAGTGTCAAATTTGAATCCCTGCCATTACTCAGACGAATTTCTTCACACCTTGGTGTGAATTTCAAAACGTCATTCAAATTCTCTATCGTTCTTGCATACTTAAATGTACCACTTTGATAATGCCTTTTGGTACATCGCAAGGCATCACCGGAACACCAGAAGAGGTGACGAGGACAACAGAGGTACCGTCCCAGTTCCTGCAGCAGCATTCATCTATCAACACGTGACAAGTGCCCTCCATTTTCTTCACCCTTCCCCTGAATCCCAGAGGGGGCAACCCCACAGAGCACACACATATTTAGAGAAAAAAATATTTGAAATTTTTAACGACTACTCTTGACACGGCGGTCGCCCAAGAGTTAGGGAGGAAAAGTGGTGAACTTAAAAAACATTTAAAACACAAAGGGAGGGTGTGAGAGGGAAGAAATAAATAGATAAAAAAATGGGAGGAACCCACGCGCCAAACTTCAACCCGGTGTTCTGGGTATGATAAGAAAGAAAGAGTTGAAGGTTTCTGTATTTTTTTTATTGGTGGTACACTCCCAGTACTCGAAGATACATTTCTGAAAAATAATGAAAAAAGTATATATTGCTAAAAATGTGCCCTCCCCCCTCTTCAATTCCCCGACCACACAGACACCATCAACCAAATGTTGTATTATTTAAATCCTCTTTTGGTCTGCTATGCCTCATTACCAGAAGTTATCGGCGAGTCTGGTGGTTTGCAGTGCGCAAAAGAGGCGAAGGAGAGTTCTGGCGACCCTCCCCATTTCCTTCTATTCCGTACGTTGCAGAAAAGGGGGGAGGAGGTAGAAGAGCAAAAGGCACACGCTTCGCTAATCCTTCAAACCCCTTCAAATATTAATGCGCTATCTATCTGCAACGAGTCTAAGTCGGGCCTGCTGAAGGGACTCTTTAGATGTAAAGGGAATGAGTACAAATTCAATTGTTTCAATATTAGATCAATTTTAGTACAAGATAACTGAAAAGAATATTCCAACTTTGAATGCTTTTACTTATAAACTGACAACCATTAAACATCGACTGAACCATAATTTCAAAAATAGCAATGTGAAATTGTAAATGCCATCTGTATATAGATAAAACTCTAACGTGCCTGGCATAAATCTTTGATACGTGGTATTTATTTTCGAATGGCAACAGTCAAATAGATAAAACGTGATATATAGGTAATATATAGATATATAAATAAGATATATAGATATATAAATATATAATTCTATATATAGATAAAACGTTAACGTGCGAGGCACAGAAATCGTTCTTATTACTTATTTTCATATGGTAACAGTCAAATAGATAAAATGCTATATATAAATAATATATTGATATATAAATAAGGTATATAGATATATAACGCTGCAGATGGATAAAAAATATATTGAGATAAAACGCTAACGTAAGTTGCATAGAAAGCGTTCTTATTACTTATTTTCGAATGGCAACAATCAAATTAGATAAAACGCTATATATAGATATATAAATATATAACGCTACATATAGATAAAAAATATATATAGATAAAACGCTAACGTGTGTGGCACAGAAATCATTATTATTACTTATTTTCGAATGGCAACAGTCAAATGAAAATATATCACTGTGCAAATATTTCAGACTGCTTCAGTGAACGTTTCTAAAGCTGCACTTTTCAATGCTTTGCTGAACTAATTAAGTGAGTTGAAAGATATTGATGTTTTCACAATTTTCAACTAAATTAATATAATAGGTGACTCATTGACCGATTGGAAATTACTGATAAAGACTATCGAACGTTTAAAACAAAAGATGATACCTTAAATGTAAAATGAAATACCTGACAAAAAAGTATTCTTAAAGTTTCCATAAATTATTCGTATGCCAGACCTAGATTTATTCTTTTTTTTTCTTTATATATATTATTTAAACTACAATAGTTATTATAGGATTTTTTCTCTTTATATAATGTGTACATGAAAGATGTTGATGGTTTTTATAACACTTAACTAAATACATATTGCAACAGTTAATTGCAGTCGATAAAGTTTAAGTGTAAAGTGAAATATTTGAATAAAAATGTATTCTAATAGCTTTCATATATTATTCTTAAGTCGGACCTATATTTGTTTTCTTTTCCTTTATGCATATTATTTAAAAGTACAATAGTTATTTTAGGGTTTTATTTGTTATATAATGTGTATATGGATGATATTGGTGGTTTTTATAGCTCTTAACTAAATAAATATGACAGGCAACCATTTAATCATAGTCGACAAAGGAGAACTGAAAATTTATAAACTTTCAATGTGACTATCAGTATAAATACCTCTACTCTTTATTTCACTTGTTTTTAAAATGTGTTGTTTTAAATGTCTGATCTGATTTTACCGTATGCTTGGCGCGGTATAGCCAAATATGGCTCTTGCGCCAATAAACCATATACAACAACAACAACTCTTTATTTCAACTCAACCAAGTCCAATTCCCATTATTTGTAACCTTCCTGGTATTATGATTTGTATGGGATTAGTCATTATTGTTTAGAATTTTTCAATAATATTCACCATTAGTTCGAAATAACATTTAATATTTTATGCAATTCAAAAACACCAGCAAAGAAATCACTTTGATTTAAATCAGGGATTCCTAAAGATACATTTTAAAGAACGAAAAAGCAATTACCTCTGTAACCGATCCATCTTTGCGGCAGATTTCGTCAAAGTATCTAATATATATAAAGCTAAGCATCTATCGACACCTCTCGTGGGTTAAATGAAATTTCAGAACAATCCCCTGACAATAATTTGCAGAATGGTGCGCTAAGTTGTTTGATTGCGAATATATAGACTTTCAAAAATGAGATATTCTTTAGTAATCATCTTCATAAATATTGTACTTCGGTAATAATTTAGGAAAAATTCTAATTAATATTTATTAAACAAGCTGATAACACTAGATTAATTTGCTCGGTCCTTCAATTTCGTTATCAAGCGAGTAAATGCACCCCATGTTTACTTTTCCGCAAGAGGTGTCTTCACGCAGTTGAACTACTTTTACAGACAGCGTAACGACATCGCTTGGCTTGGTTATTCCCTCCATGCAATTGCTCCTTGGGTTCGATATTTTCACACAACTGGCACTATTTCAATACACAGAGTTCTTCGGATTTAAATATCATAATGATATTTAAGAAGAAAAATCCATACTTAGGTATCAAGGTTTGTATCATCATGTATCATTTTCTTATGACGGTTTCAATACAACAAACAGCAAAGACTAAGTTTAACGATAAGGATTTCAACATTAGAAAACTTCTGCATTTTCATTTTGTCTTTGATGCTTTGTTAACTAGATCAATTATTTTTCATTAGATACAATTTTTTAATACCATTTAGAGACAATTTTTTAAAAATAATATTCAAATATGTTTTTGAAATAATTCTTTGAAGATAATATTTTACATTTAAAAATGCATTGTATAGTGATTAGTGAAATCATAAACTGATATAATTTTAAATATAAATTACTTACAATCTTGAATTAATTATTTATTTTAAAAAAGAATACGACTAAGGGTACGGTGGACTCTATTAAGCACTCTTGCGAATTATTCACTTATGGCTGTGAAATGTTTTATGCATATGTGCTAAAATATAAATAAGTCAAATATCTTTTAAGAAACTCGTTAAAACGAAATATATATATATTTTAAAAATTAAAAGATATATCATTTCAAAGAATTTCAAAATATTTCGGGCGATTTATTTTTATAATTTTTTCTGTTAATTTTTCCTTATTATCCTATATAAATTTATTTGGAACAAAACTGAGCATGATTTTGTAATTCCAATTAAATGTTAATTTTATGGAAATATTTTTATCCACACGTATTGAATTTTCATAAGAATTTCAGATTTTTCTGTAGGGGTAGCGCGTCTTCCCCGTGATCTGGGCGTCCCGGGTTCGAGTCCCGGTTTGGGCATGGTTGTTCTTCTGTTGTTCTATCTGTGAGATGTGTGAATGTGCCCTCCTGTAAAAAGGGGTTGTGCAAGCGAATGAGTGATGCGTGAGTGGCAAAGTCGTACTCTTGGCCCTAGTTGGCGCTGCTATAAAAAATAAGAGACGTTCCCCTCAGGCTTAAATCGCTGTCTTCGTAACAGTGGGCTTGTCAGTGGCAAGTGCCATAAGAAACTAACAACAACAAACAAACAGATTTTTCTGAAATAAAATTGGCTTTTAAGTATCTATAAAAACTTGCAACATAAAATACCTAACCTGTTTTCTTTTAATGTTTCACCGAAATCATTATTAACAATTTAATTCCCTCAAAAATTAAGATACTTGGGACATTTCAAACATATTTTAATCTATTTAGAATACTTTTTTGAGAAAATTCATTAAAATGTACTTTTTCTTTAAGACTCTTCATTTTATTGAACAATGTATTTTTTATAATACTATTTTAGTTGAATATAAACATATATTTTGATGATGAAATAATGAAAGAGATTTTTATATTTTCGCCCATTTTTGCTTATTTCAAAGTCCATCGTTCCCTTAATAATTTTTTGAGATTCGCCTGGTTTCAAAATATGCATCAAAATATCAAATCCTAAACGTAAAACTAAAATTAAGTATTGTTTAGGCATCAAAATTTAATACAGAAACCCTGGGAAATCCATACATTAGGTGTTCTACAAAATTCTTAATTGAATCAAAACCAAAACACTCATTTTAACAGTAAACTAATTGAGAAACCCTAATAATTTTTTTAAAAAATGACAGAAAATAGTACCCAACAAAAGGATAAATATAACAAGTAGTAGCTTTTTTTATATAGGGATAAGATTGGCACACTATCAAACAGAATATAACGCCGACAGATTCGCGCGACATTCAATTTCACTTAAACGCAATCAAGACCCGGCCCCCGCCAAGATACGAGCAAAAATGAAATGTACCATTTCGAGCCAAGCGGTCTAAATAATTCACAGTTATTAGCAAACGAATGAGGTAGCGATTACAAATGCGCGGTGCTAGGAATTATAGATTATAGTAAAAGGAGGGAGGGGGAGGGTAATCATTCGGGTTCAGCATTCCGGAGGAAATAAGCGAGATTTATTCGCGATTTATACTTTACAGTAGCACGCGTTCAAATGCTATTCAGCCATAAGTTGTTTGTGGAGTCGGGCTTTTTTTATTAAAGAATAACGCACAGCCCGTGGGAGAATACTTTTTTCTACGGTATTAAATCAAATTTAAAAACATTTTCTCCCGCTTTCTTGTTTTGCGAAAATCCCATTTTCACAATTAAGATGAATTATAGTGTGTAAAGAATTTACAAAATCGTGGCTGCTTCAGAGATTTCTTAGCGATGTCTTTTTATTGCCGCACAATTAATAAAAGATATCCCCGTGCTTTTTTTGACGTTATTTAGAGACTCATTTCGCCGCAATCTTTAAGAAATGGAGAGCATATATTTAATTAAGTGAATGCAGTTGGATTGCCATATAAACCTCTATGATGTACGTTACGTGATTCTGAGATGCTATATGACGGTTGAAAATAAAAAGCATTTAATTCGTAGAATATATGCAAATCATTTTTATAATGGTCTTAATATATTATTTATGTATCTTAATATTTTTTGATAATCGAATAACAATAAAATAATCAAAATCTTAATCAGTTAACTGTTTCGACCTTTTGGGAAAATGCATCTCTAAATTGCGTTGCAAAAATTGAGCGATGACGAGTACACTCGTCAAACACAGAGTATGTGTAATATGAAATTATGTTGTAATGAAATGAGTGTTGTTTTTTTTATTTCAATAATCACATTTATTTATTTACTTAAACTAACATATATTTATTGCATATGAACGAAGGTATAAAAAAACTGGATGACTAATACAACACAGCGACACATTTAAAAAAACAACTCATATTATATGTGGTTTTTTTATAATAATTATTAATAATCTTTTATTTGTTCCTTTGATTTCGACTTGGCCTCAAAATCTTATAAATATCTTGAAATTTATGAATAGGTTTGAGTTTTTACAAAAATTGTAATTCAAACTGCAAATTTTCATTACTTACTACTCCTGACTGATAAACCCGTCATAACGTCATAACAAAATACTTTTTCCATGTCGAGTATACTCGTCAGAAACAGTTAACTAACTGGTTAATTATGATTCAGCTATGATTAAGGCATCTCTATTCACAAGTTGAGAAATGATGGATTCAATAATAAAATACATCATAAGTTAGAAAAATGTTATTAGACTTGTTGCATGCTAATATTATTAAGCTTGGATATATACAACCAGATAAAGTATTTGGAACAAAAATTAAAATAACAAATACGTAGGAATCATAATAATAAACAAAAATATATGTTGAAATTATATCGGTATACTATCCCTAGTTTTCTTACGTTACAGATGGATAAGAAATGGATAATTCAACTCTAAATTTCAAATCTGTAAACCGAAAATCTTTTCACACGTGTTTCAAAAATTGAAAATATTTCATATTTTGCCTTACACGTTTCGATATCATTGTAATCTTTTCAAATTCTTCCTTGCAAATTTCAATTGCCATAATCTTTCAAATTTTTCCTTACACATTTTGGGGATTCATTTTCAAAATGAAATGCCCCTTTCTTTTAAATATATCTCATATTTTATTTCATTTTTGCTGTGTAAAAAACAAATGAATAAATAATTAATACGTTCAAATATATATTATAGATATTCATAAAAGAATTCATAATTTCTTTGAAAAAAAATTAAGCTATTAAATAAAACCATAATAAATAACAGGCACTTAATATTAAAAAAATCAATCGTAAAATTTATTAATTTTTTCTAAATTAAAATCTTGTTATTTAATTAAAAATATAACAAGAAATTAATAAAAATTGGTGTTTAATTGCAACTGTAGGAGGCGTAAAAAATCAGCAGTGCAAGCCACTAAAAAAACTTTCTTCTGAATGGAAAAATTTCCTCGAAGAAAAAACTTTTCTAAATTAAAATCATGCCATTTAATTAAAAATATAATAAAAAATTAATAAAAATTGATGCTTAATTACAATTGTAGGAGAAGTAAGCAAGTAATAAAAAAACTTTTTTAAGTCCGTTACTACTTAGGTCGATAAAGAAAAATTTTATTTTAGTTACTTTTTATTAAATAATTACAATTAATATAAATATTTATATACATATGACAGAATCACAATATTAAGTGGCAAAAGAGAAAGCGAATTTCCTCGCAATTGTCCATTTTCCTTTCTATATATGGTGTTGGACTATTATTTTTGTTTCTTATTATTTATTCGCTTTCTATTTGTTTTCGTTTCTAATTTATGAAGCTGATGGTGGTCTATAATTTCTCATTCTATCCATCTCTTGTAATGCTTCATTATTGCAAGGAATCTTTCCAGTGAGTTTCGAGCAGTCCAGTTCTTCAATTAATAGTCCGTCTAATGATTTCTCACGACTCAAGGCGACATATGCTTGACCTGCTGCGATGAGTTTTCGTATATATATTACTGCATAATCTACAGTGCTGTTGTACTGTTGATGTACAGTGTACTGCTGATGTCCATGATAGTATTAATAGTAGCATTCTTCATTCAGCAGTACCATATCTGCGTTTGGTGGGGCATCGCACTGATATTGGCTTGATTCTAATCCAGTTTATTTGTTTAGTTTATTGTTTTCATTCAATTAAATTTAATTAATGAATTAATATTCGAAAAAACTGTATAAACTTCAAGTGTCATCCACTACAAGTTTTAAAAAATGTATTTGAACTTGAGTGGACGAATAAAAAGTATTTTATTAACGATTGAAAATTTGAACAAGATATGTATATATATAGAGAGAGTGTGAACTAATAGTAGGAATTAAAAAAAAAATAAGAAGAGAAGAGAGAAAAATAAGAAAATCTTCACATCAGTCGAAAAATTTCGTCAAAGAAAAATATTTTCTAATTTAAAATCTTGTTATTTAATTAAAAATATAACAAACAATTAATAAAATATTAATGCTTTATTACAATTGTAGGAGGAATAAAAAATAAGAACAGCAGATTAATTCTAAAAATTTCTCCTCAGCTGAAAAATTTCCTCGAAAAAAAATTCTTCTAAATTAAAATCTTTTCATTTAATTAAAAAATATAAACAAAAGATTAATTAAAATTAATGCTTAGTTACAATGGTAATAGGAGTAAAAAAAAATCAGTAGCGGAGACCAGTACAAAAACTTTCTCCTCAGTCGAAAAATTTCTTCGAAACAAAAACATTTTTTTTACAATAAAATCCTGAAATTTAATTAAAAATATAATAAAAAATTAATGCTTAATTACAACTGCAGGAAGCATAAAAAAATTCAGAAGCGCAGGCCAGTACAAAAACTTTCTCTTCAGTCGAAAAAATTCTTCGAAATTTTTTTAAAATTAAAATCCTGTTATTTAATTAAAAATATAATAAAAAATTAATGCTTAATTACAACTGCAGGAAGCATAAAAAATCAGAAGCACAGGCCAGTACAAAAACTTTCTACTCAGTCGAAAAATTTCTTCGACGAAAACCACAAAGGAATTTAGGCAGTCAATATAGCTGGCTCTTTTGGACAAAGCATCTAAATTGGTCCCACTTCTAATAAGCCTCAAGAAACTACACGAATGCACACTTTACGCTGTGGACTAATCATTGCTATAGGACAACGGGGAAATAAAGCGCTGGCGGAAGTTATTTTTCTAGTACCAATAAGGCGTAACTTGAAGGCAACCGCACTGAACAGTAGCTACATTATTGCGTCTGGGATTAATAATACAAAGAAAAGGTCCCTTGATTAACGGCAAAGGTTGGTAATTCTTTTTTAATTAGAAAAATGCCATTGAATTAATAAAATGTCCTAGATGCGAGCAATGTTTTTAAAACACGCTAATAGTCGAGTAGATGGTCGCTTTATGGTAATGTTTGGTCTAGAGTTGATAAAGAGATAAAGACTTTGGATAAGAAGATTGTTTTTATGCACAAGAAATTGCTTCTCAGGAGATTTTTCAAGGAATTGCGTCATATTACGAATTAAAAAGTAGACTTCCTTTTTCTTATGGACAAAAACGAATTCGTTGAATTATTTCAACAAAGAAAGCGCTTATTGCTTTTAAAGTTATCTTTATACCACAACATTTATAAAGAATGATTAAATTCAAGATAAAATTTTAATTGTAGATTAATAATAATAATAAAAAAACAGATAATATACTTCTTTTTTAAATTTTGGAATCGTTATTTTGAAAATAATAATTTCAGAATTACATTATGTATCACAACTTTTAAGATTTTTTTTTTTAAAAAAAATTTAGATCGATCCATCATATTATTTTTCACTTAAAGTTTGAATTTCTATAAAATTTTATAAAGAAGTCAAAAGCATCCGAAGAGATTTAAAGTCTGAAATCGGTGTAACTGCTTTTTTTCTGAAAAGTAGATATAAATCTGAGAAAAACTTTAGAAGTAAAACATTTACAGCGGCAACTTTCCAATTCGAACACTCACATAAAGAAATTACAATTAGTATCGTTTTCTAACATAAAAATTGCAAAATAACATTTCTCTATCAATATACATGTAGTGACGAGCGCCTGTTGGCGAGCGCCATTTGCTGGTTGTTAGACAGAGTTGACGCTGGTTAGACGGAGAGCAGATCAGACGGATCTGGACGAGAGTAAAGACGTGTCAGATCAGACGGATCTGGACGAGAGTAAAGACGTGTCAGATCAGACGGATCTGGACGAGAGTAAAGAAGTGTCAGAGCAGACGGATCTGGACGAGGGTAAAGACGTGTCAGATCAGACGGATCTGGACGAGAGTAAAGAAGTGTCAGATCAGACGGATCTGGACGAAAGTAAAGACGAGACGAGACGTATTCGACGAAATCTACTGAATGTTCAATTCTTTTATGTTAATGTATATATATCCTAAATGTCCTAATCGTCCTAAATGTAATTAAATGTGCGTTCTAAAATAGTAGTGATTTCTCAGTCCTACATACATGATACACATTGTATTTGAAAAAAAAATATGCTTTAAGCCACCAAAGTTAAGAAATAAGAAGCAAGACATTGAAAAAAAGAAGCGGGAATAGTCTCGAGAAAATTTTCTACCTTACTCTCTAATAAACTTGTTATGCCATTTAAATGGCAATGGCGCTCAATAGTTACGAAATATTAACTTTTGGCGTGAATTTGGCATTTTACTGAATCTGTCGTGTCATCCTTGGCGAGTTATTTGGCGATTGATCCCTGGCATGCGGTAAATAGTATCCAAAAATCGAATTTGCATTCTAGACACGTTTTTCTCAAATAATTGAAACAAATGTGTGACACAAAACGTGTAGTCATAAATCCATGCTAAATTTCATATATTTAAGTCATTGCGTTTTTGAATTATTGCGTTTGCATGTTTCTGAAAGTACAGGCTGACAGTCAGTCATTGGATTTGACTGAAAATTAGGCAGGTGCCTACACTATAGATGTTAATTCAGTGCACCGAACGTTATCAATACAGCTCCTTTGTTTTGTAATTATCATGTTGACTTATATTTGAACAACCGAGCAGATGGAACTTCCGTCAAATGGATAATTTCGACTAACGAATTTCAGAAGAAAGAGAATTAACTTAAAAATCTGAATATCTACGAAAAATAAAAGCGAAATTGAAGATAATAATTTAGAAAAGAATTTATTCAGGTTTTATAATTTTATTTCATTCACATATTATATCGAATAATATTCATGACGCAACGTAAATTTGATATATATAAGTATACAAAGAAAAACTGCGCGGTTTGGATAATTAAATTATTTATTAATTTCCATTAATTAAAAAATTTCACGCAATTCATCGTCTGCTCATTTTTTGAACTTTTCCTTTTTAAAAAAGAATTAACCTCAAACGATAATTGATTTTAAAAAAAAACTAAAAGTGAATAAGCCAGGTATTCAAAAACACCTTGTTACACGAAGAAACACCACAAAGAAAAGAACAGAAGTTTCTAAAAAACAAGCACAACACTCTCAAAGATAAAAACGAAAATATCTTTAAAAGACTCCGACGAAACCATAAAATTACCAACTGATTTATTTCCCACGTGCGCGGGGGTATACTACCCCGTTACTTCCAAAACACGGCCACCGTCCTTTTCCTCAATGAACAGGCCGCACAGGGGGTGGTGGCGGCGGCGGTGGTAAAGAAGGCGCGCGAGCCAAAAGTCATCAGTGCCTATATCTATCACATTTCCGGGTCAGCCAACCCCCCTGTCATTTGCGCCGTTAATTAGTCTCGCCCGGCACTAATGAGCGCTAATTGGCGCCGTTAAACGCCATCTCCAGCGCAAGTGAAGTGCTTCGTTGGGAAGCACAGTGAGAGGCAAAGAAGAGATACGATGATTAAGCTCTTGCGGTGAAGGCAGCTGTAAAGGCTGGGTTTGGAAGCTGCTTTATTTTTCGGGATGTTGCTGCGCGTGTGTGTTTTCCTTGAGGGAACGGGCCTGGGAATGTATCGGAGGGGGCTTATTAGATACTTTGGGGCGAAATGATGGGCTTTGGTTTCGGTGCCGTGGTTCTTGGTGGACTAACTGTTGTTCTTTGGCGGAATTTATTTGGAGGTGACAGATGATGGAAAATATGGTCCCTGTGAGTTATTTATTTTGATGTTAAATAAGCTTGTACAATAAAAATTACGATGTCTTCCATAATTAAAGGAGTTATTTAATAAATATCTTATAACTTTAAATGAATAATTCTTGCAAATATATAAGTTTATTGCGTGTACCTCAGAAACGGTTCTAAAGATTTGGATCAAATTCTATATTCAGATAAGGTTTGATTTTTAAGTTTATAAGTGCCTTCCTTGAAAAAATGAAATTTTACACACAATTTTTTTTAATAACTAACTATGAGAGGCTTTTTCTATTTGCTCTCATGCTGACAATGTCATATAGCACCATTTCGTAAATTTTAAATTTTCGTGATACGTTAATTTTTACCATAGGATGTTTAACAATTGAGACGTCAAAATTTTGTGAGACGGCGCTATATGACATTTTTCGAATACGGTTACGTTCGGCTCATATCCAGTGGCAACAATGCAATTATTGAGTTAACCAATTGGAATAAGATTTTAAACAAAGTGCATTCATGATTTATTTTATTTAAATGACCAGTTCATATGTAGGTAAGGTTGAAAAATATTCGTATGTAATTAGCATGTGATTCGTATCTAATTCTTTTCTCCGAAAAAACACGATTTTACGGAGAAAATAACTGCCCAACGAAGCTCGGTCTCCCGGGTACTTATTTTAGAAAAGGACTAAAATGTTAAAGTAGACAACATAAATAGCTAAATCAGTGTTTTGATACAAAAAGTGACTAGCGAGATTTAATGTACTGTCATCATTTTCACCAACTATGATCAGTATAGTTCGTGAACTGGATTACAATCTTTGTGATATTTAAATCTATCACTATGTTAAAACAGCAACTAATTTAAAATTCAAAAATGACTTGTATAAAATATCACTGATATCCTTTACGTTATTTTATGGATTGAAATAGCAATAAACGCTCCAAAATTGTGTCATTTAATTAGAATGTTAAATGAATTCGCAGTTAAAGGAATTAATCTTTGTTAAAATACGGAGTCGTATGTTTTGGAAATAATTTTTGCGTCGATATCTTTGAGCTGCGAGGATAAGCATTCAAATTTTCATCGAATTTGGACAAAAATTATTCTAATTTTCAATCATTACAGTCTCAAAAAATAATGGTAAAATAGATAACAGAAATGCGTAAAAGTGAAAACAAATATTAACTATTCATCAAATCTGTCAGAAGAATCAACCCAGTGTATGGTGATATCATAAGAAATCGAAGTTATTAAAATGAATTAAAAAATTATTAAACGCAACTGAATTCACCAAAAATAAAGCAAAGCACAACGTAACCGTTTAATCTAAATCTCAATACCAATTGAAACATACACATGTCGTATATAAATAAGTAAAACAAATCAACATAAATTCACGAAGTACCGTCAGATATGCAAATATATAAAACAGAAAGAAAAAAAGTCAAATTTTTAAATCTTTCTAAGAGGTTGATAACTGAAGATTCGAATACTAACTAAAACCAGGTTTCAATTCAACAATATCCATTTAAAATCCTTAATTTTCCTGTCACACACATTTTTAACTTTTTAATATTTAAAGATTTTTTTAATTAAAATTAATTTTATGAAAACCATTTCAAAGGTGCTAAGAATATTCATTGTATAAAGCTATAACACAGACTTTATTTAAAGCTTTGATAAATAAAACATTTTCAATAAATATTTATATTTACCATGTTAGGTGTCCCGAGACTTTTACAGGCAGTTCGTGAATCCAAGATGTAATTTTACTAATGTCTGCCGTAATAACTGTAATAAATCTGACGCCGTGGTAAAAAAAAAAAAAAAAAACTCATGTTGGGTGACATGGAAGTTTTAACGGCATGTATAATATCTGCTCTAAAATTGGAGAATTGTGATTTCAAAGACACAATTTTACTGAAGGTTCGCGTATATGTGGGCTGGTCGTAACTTAAACGTAACTTAAATTTGACGGCGTGGTTCAAAAGTCTTCAAATTAGGTGGAATGCAAGTTTCAACGGTGCAATGTCGGTTCAAATGACAATATTCATTTCTAGATTAGAGAGGCGTGAGTTCAAAACCCAATTTTAATGAAGCCAGCCGCTTATAAGAACTGGTCGCAAGTTAAATTTAACATCGTGGTTTGAAAGCCCTCACGTTAGGTGACATGTAAATTTCAGCTGTGCAATGTCGTTCAAATATCTACGGGCAATCTTAGCTTCTAGATTGGAGAATCGTCAGTTCAAGACGCAATTTTACTGAAGGCTTTACTGAAGGCTGATTGGAAGTTAGATTTGACATCGTGTTTCAAAATCCCACACGTTAGGTGACATGGAAGTTCCAACGGTGCGATGTCGTTCAAGTGACATTTTAGATTAAAGACTAGTGAGTTGAAAGCACAATTTTACTGAAGGCCCGCAGTATATGCGAGCTGGACGCAAGTTAAATTTGACGTCGTGGTGTCTGGTTAGAAAGCCTCACGTTAGGCGCCATGGATGTTTCGATGGTGATACGCCCAGTTAAACGTTTCCCTTATCATCTCGCATTAAAAAAATGTAAAGCCAATTATCAAAAACCATCAGCACGTCACCCCAACAAGTTTATCAAATTGAACATTCTTTGTTATAATATATAATGAGCTTTTCTCACCTTTTATAGCTAGTTTATGAGAGAATCAAATTAAATAAACTGATCATCAAGAAATACAATGTTTAAGACGAAAGTAAAAAGAAAGCTTGCAACACTTGTTAACTTAAGAGAACAACGCAACTCAACAGCATCTTGAAAGCAAATTTTCCGATTAATAGAAAGTTACAATTCATATTTAACCAGGTTGCTAATAATAATAAAAAAAAGAGCTGATTTTTTTCTTCCTGGGACCATTGTGCTCGCTGCTTGCTCTTTAGGTACTCTTTGTCAACGGGCCTAGGTAAAGAACTAATGCCGTTCAAACTCTGAAAGACATAAGAAGCGAAAGGAAGAGTGGAGAAAAACTTTGGGAGCGAGGGAGGGGGGACAAAGATTACCTTTGAGAGGATGAAGAGAAAAAAAACCGAGGGAAGGGGGACGCAGTGGAAAAAGGGGGATGAAAAAAGGTCGCCGAAAGACGCCGCTGACAAATGATCCTTCAACAAAAAGTCACGGCGAACTAGATAGGCCAAAAAACTTTTTTTTCTACTTCATCCACCAGTTCTTACTCTTTAAACTAGAGACCCAATCAAGTGGAAGCTAGACTCTAAGAGACCGGAATGCATGGGATGGAATTCGAGGAGTAGCTGTTGAGAAGGGAGGTCATGGTGTGTGTGTGTGTGTATATAGATATATAGAGAAGAAGGGAGAGATAGACACACACGGCGGCATCGATATATGTGTATCGTATATATCTATATCGCCTCCAATGTGTGCGCGCGCGGAGATACCACTTAAAGTATGAAATCAGGGGGAAGTTTAATAGGCTCAGGCAACAGTGCCAGTAATCGATGATAAACGATTGATCGATTAGAGAAAAAAGTTCTGCCCCCGTGGTGCGTGGGAAGGGCATGGGGTGGGGAGGGAAAATAAGATAAGTTTAAAGGGTTCACTTCGGGGGTGGGTTCTCAGAAAGTTGGGGATTTTCGCCCTCTGAAACAAAGTCGTTTTCCTTGGAGTTTATTATCCAGGTATACTCAGGACACGTACGGAGCCCCGATCTTTCGCCATTGATGGCTTCTTTTTCAAAGTTTTTTTTTCCATTCTTTATATTTTTTATTTCTTTATTTAACGGTAAGCGATTACGTGCATTGTGATGTTTAAATGAATAAGATTGGTAAAGTAGAGAGGTTGAAAGATAGTGATACAAAAAAAAACTTTAAGCCGCTTCTAGAGTAAAGACTCTAAATGATGATCTTTAAGTTACGACTTGACTAAGAGTACTTCCCTTTATATATAAATCTCATAGAAGATATGTAAATTTTTCGGAAGTCCTGAGAAATTTTGCTTCAGAAAATTATGATCTTGAAAATTATCAACGAAAGCTGTCGTTGCAATGAATATGATGAATTTACTTACGAAAGACTGAATAATTTTTTCAGCTTAAGTGAATAGCAGTAAATAATGACTACTACATCAAACCCTAAAAATATATACCTACTAGTAGACAGCAGAAAAATATGTAAACAATGTGAGTTACTTCATGATTTTCTATACAATTCGGTTACAAAAGGGAAACCAAAACGCGCCAAGAATTGTTTTGGCAAAATTATAAAAAATTATTCTCAACCTATTCAAATTACCCACCTACCTATTTAACCTACTCAATATACTAACCTCAACAATTTTATCAACAATTTAAATCGCCAAATTGGCGAAATTTTTTCTTGGCGTTTTTTGGTTGCCGTTACAACCAACAAGTACCTGCTTTTCTTTTAAATAGCACTTAAATAAAGAATCGAAAATGAATATTTAAAAATTGTAAGTAGTTGGAAATATTTCTGGGATGAGAGAAAATAATATAATTTAAATTAAGGAGAGAAATTTTTGCAAACAAGAAATAGGTTAAATTAACAAAAAGAGAAATACTGAAAAAGAGGATATTATATTTTCTATGTTTAACGTAAGAGAATAATCTAAAAAATGAGAGTTATATAAAATTTACACACTTCAAGGCATTTTAAAGTTTTATTAATGCCCATTTAAAGGTAAAATATACGAAGAAAAGATAATTCATTAAATTGATATTTTTGAAATATATTTCAGAATGTTATTAATGTTTAATAATTAGAATCAATTTTTTCTTTTCTTATTCTAAATTAATAATTAATTTTTTAAATGGAATAGCGAATTAAATTGTATGATTGGGACCTAACAAATAATTTTATATTAGAATAAACACAAATATTAAATATCAGAATTCAGTTCTTTTCGCATGCTTTCAACTCTATCAATAAAATAATTTCAGAACAAAAATCAAGAAATATATTGAAAAGTATTTAAATACACGAAAAAAATTACAAGTACATAAAATAAAACAGGAACACGCAACCATACCTCTACAGATATCAATCGCTTTTCACGTACAACAGACCAATTCATTGTCTCACTGATTGACCACCAGGCAACCCAAATAGGAAATATTCTTAAGAAGATCATACGACATCTTGCATATTGATTGCATGCTCATAAGCTTAACTGCACGAACGGTCATCGTAAAATGCAGACTCCCACACCAACCTGGCCTCTATTACAAAAGCAAAAACCTTACGCACGAAAAAACAAATCAAAAGAAAAGGAAAAAGAAATGGGCATAATAATATAGGTGGCTGTGTTATTTGCGAACTCATACATTTTTAAGGACATGATAGAGAAATAAAAGATAAAAAAACACAGACGAAGAAGATATGTAATACGAATATATAATAATAATAATATTGATTTTGTATTGCAGCATTATATGAAGCTGTAGAGTCTTTTTTTTAAAAAAAATTTCTTTTGTACTCCTAAACTTTAATAATCACGTTTTCTGCGCTTTCAATGAAATGTATTGACTGGACAGTGGTCAAACAACCTCCACTACCATTATTATTTAATAAACAATGAAGCATCGGCTACTTGAGAGTGTATCGTATTAGTTATTTATTGGAATATGGGTGGAGAAAGTGAGGTATCGGTTTTATTATTACTTATCTTAGAATGGAGGGAAGCACTCGCGTAAATAAGACAAGGACAAAAGAGTCTTGCGAATTTTGTGTTTTTATTTAGTTTAATTTTCCGTCATAGAATTCTGAAAAAGGCATTGATATATAATGCTAACGAATGTTTATGAAACATTTTGCGTTCTACACAATTAGATATTTATACCAAAGATCTCAACTGTCGATAAATATCTATGTTTTAGATCTCTCAGAGACCTAAAAATCATTTTACGAATAGTGTCAGTCTGTCTGTGAACGGAATAACTCAAAAATTTAGCAAAGTAGTTGTAATATGGAATACCAAAATTACAAATTTCAATTAAATTTTGATGAAGATTTTATAAGAGAAGTACGTTTGTCAATTCTTTTGCATGAAAATAGAGTATTTCAAAACTGCAAAGAAGAAGAAGGACAATATTCAATACATCATTTTGTGGCCAGAATATTGAAATGCTGATAACAAGTAGCTACAATATATAAATAAGAATATCTTAAGTTTATTCATTCATGAGAAAAATTTAAAATTATATTAATATGCTCGTCGATTTCTTCAATTTTTTCCCTATAAATTCGTTGAAAATTCTTTACCAATTGTTTTTATATATCTCCTTACTTTTTGCTCTTTGACTCTCTAATGAGACTCTCCCAGTCTTTCAATTGCTAGGTTGATGCCATTTTTTTCAAATCTATCTACATATTTTTACAATGAAACTATTTTTTTCATGTAATAGTATGATTGTATCATTAAATGCTAAAATAATACACGTTTATATGTAGTGAAAAATACAGGATAACAATGAGCTTCCAGACTGCGTGAATCACAATTTAAACAGCTGGAACAATTTTTTATTTTCAGAATATGAATTATTACTTTTTCTATAATAAAAATTATTATAAATATCAAATACTATGTTTCAAGATTTTGATGAAATTCTACTTTCCAAGCTTTTCTAATACCACAAAACATATTTTATAATCCCATTTAGCTATTTATTAGGTAGATTCTTATAAGAAGACTGCCTATTGCAATGGTTTTCATAGCAAGACTTCGGGAAAAAATTTCTTCATCATTTCTTCACTGATCATGGTCCCTAGAACCGAAGACCACCCTTCGTTCAAAGTTTTATATACGTATAATGCTTTGCCTATGTTATCTTGTGAAAAGGATAACAACTAGAGTAATTTTATTTGGATTTTAACTGGTTTGGAATATGTTGTTAGAAATGTAAAACTCTCGGACGAGCTTATAAATAGCCTATCAAGCTCAAAGGAGGTGGAAAGGTGGGGGGTTGAAATTTTCCTTTCGCAATAACTTTCTTAATATTGACGATATAAAAATATATCAAATTAGCCAAATTAAAGCCTCATTAAGACAAAAAAATTATGTATTTGAAATTTTTCGATAACTGCAATATCTTAGAAGATAAGGACTGAAAAGTGATTTTCAAGGTCTAATATTTACTGTTTCGAACATCAACAATTTATGTTGCCAAATAGTAACTTAGAAGTAAAGAAATCTATCTTTCCTTTCAGTTGCCGAGTGGATTTTTTTTTTATGTAAATGCAGTAGTAAAAAAGAATGAGCTATATTAACATTTAATCAGTTTAAAAAAATTATACATCTAAAATTTCGATTAAATCCATTAAAGAAGAAAGATACTACTCCAATATGCAAACGTTAACCATACAATGAGTTTAATCGGAAACATATCGGTATTAATGTAAATATAAAAAAATCTTCAAAGGAAAAACATTCTTGATTTTCTTTCTATATTAAAAATCATTTACAAAATCATCTTCTTGCGATTTTAAAAACTCATCGTGGCGATATATACAAGTAAAATGTTAAAGAACGTAGTATATGTAGCCAATACTGAAACAAACAGAAAGAAGCACCAACCACTTTGAAGTAATCTACCCCTTTCTTGCACCAATTAAATTCCTCCCTCGCCAGTCTATTCAGTTCGATCCCTAAAGGGATAGATCATTTGCCCTCATCATCCTCTATTAGCGCAACCCCGACGGGATGGTAAGACCAACGCCTCGGGAAAGAGGAGAATGCTTCCCCAAATTCGATGGTGTGCCTTACATTCTGTCGGATCGTTCTCTATTAAGAGGCGCTCGATGGAAATACGATATATATGTGTACGCCTCGGCAATTTACCTGATGTGCAGACAGTAAACGTTATTTTGTATATTGAATACGATAGGTAGCAGAAAGAAGTGCCAAGAGGTCTAAGAAATACAATACTGCAGATGTCTGGGTTGTGACAATAACTTCTTTTATAGGAAAAGCTTAGCATGGAAGTTATTCCTTTATATTTCTACTAATAATAAGGATGAATGTATGTTTGTATGCTGGCACTCTATAAATCAAACTTACAGCAACCAAATTCGGTACATATATACTTTGAAGGACGGGAATGTTCATCTCAAAGTGCGTTTTTTTTTTTTTGAAATTTTAGTAAGAATTTTAATTAATTAAAAACTAAGATTTTTTTTTTTTTTGGCATTTTCTCACAGAAACTTCCAAAAGTATTACAGCAGAAAAATAAATGAATTTTACATCTTTCAAAATTTTAAAAAATTGTCTTTTTGATTATTCTACTTTAATAGACGTATACTTTTTTTTTCTTGATTTTCGGCAATTTTCAAAAATTATTTTTTGCCTAATTTCTAACAATAGATTATATTGTTACCCTGAAATTCAAACCATTTTTATTAAAATTAAAGGATATTTAGTATTAAATTATTTAATTTTCAAATTACTTGCATATGAAATTATAAGATACCAATGGAATTTTTTTAAAGAATATAAAATTTAAAGACGGACAAAATGAAGATTATTTTTTTAAATAATTTGTTTACGAGGACATTAAATGAGTAGTTTTTATGCATACAATGAACCGTAGCTTTTTAGAGTTACCTTTATTCTAAATAAGGATATTTTAAAGATAAGTTGTTAATAAAGAAATTAAATGAGTAGTTTTTATGCATTTATAATGAATAGAAGCTTTTTAAAAACTATTTTTATTCCAAACAAGATCGTGTGAAAGAACTGTCAGTCACTAAAATCTTTCGAACAACGTGTGCATTAGCTATATTTTGCGATATTAGTTAATAAAATGATTTAAAATAAACTTGTTTATCAATGCAATATTCATTTAAGTTTGCTAAAAAACGGTAATATATTCGATATTAGTTAATAAAATGATTTTAAAAAATCCTGTTTATCAATGCAATATTCATTTAAGGTTTCTAAAGAACGGTAATAAATTCACTGTCTTTCATCTTTAATTAATGACTTAACAAATTATTTCTTCGCTTCTTTTATTAAAGAGGTTAAAAATTTATCCATTAAGAGTCGTGGCAGTCTTTAGATAAGCAATCATTGAATACATGTCTCCATATGAATAAATCCAAACTAAAGTTTCAAGCAGTCAATCTATTACATGTCTTCTTATACATAATTCTTATTAAATTAAAATACTTTTAATAACTTTAATTTTCGATTCCAGTTCTTTGAAAATTATTGCGAAAAACTTCACATCCTTTTGCTTCTTAAAAATTAAAAAAAAAAAAAAAAAAAAAAAAAAAAAAGGAAGAAAGAAAGAAAGAAAAAGAAACCAAACAAACATTGCTACTTCTTATCAAAAACTAATACTTGATAAAATACTCAGTAATAGTAATTAATTTCAAAAACTAAATAATAACGTTAGAAAGAAGCACTCTACATTTTCTTCTGACAACAGGCCTCACCGCCAGAAAAGAAAACAAAGCAAACGTTTCTAGCAAATTAAAAAGAACTAACGAGAGGAACTAAATGGGAAGAACCGAAAGGACTCTTACGTATTTATTGGGGGTGGGGGGCAACTGACATTTGCTTATTTATCATGAAACGGTGCTTAACGGGAGAGGTGCATGTTTTTGTTCTTCGTAAGAGTATTGCATTCTGGGAAAAGAGGACCGCTTTCGTTTGTGTTCCATGTATCTATGGCGACGACAACGATGCTTATATTTTAAGTCTTTTGATTTTTGTCCCTATTAGGGTTACTTACTAGAAATCCGCTGCCTTTTCTCACTCTCCCCTCCCTCATCCATTTATTTCCCCAAACAAAAAGTTTATATTCTTATTTCTACAAGAACATTATGCACGATTACCTTCTTCCTGCCCACTTAAGAGATATATATCGATGGATGTCCGAAAATACTAATGGTCATGCGATAATCGATTCTACTTCCTTTACGTTAGACGGGTATCGATACGATAGGTAAGAAAGTGAACATGATATTTGATGATGATTCCGCATTCATGAATCGATTTTGTATTAACCGATCATTTCAGGCAATAATAGTAATCGTTAAAGAGATATCGAACTAGTTTAAGCAAAATACAAATTATTTTTAGTGAAGTGTATGTTTATTGTTCATTTTGTTCTCTGCAATAAAATTATTTTCATGTATCGAGTTAACAATATAAAATAAAATTTGCATCTATAAACTGAAGATTTATCTCATACCAGCTGTAAATGCAACTCGTGGGAGTCTAATAAATCTAGCTAGTGATCGTGACGTTAATATGACAAATTTAATGCTAATTTTTTTATTCAGTTATAAGAATTATAATAAGGAACAGCACTATTGCTAAGTTTTAATCACCTAATATCAGATGAACCTGCCAATAATGAAGCGAATATATAGCACTATAAACGATGAAATGCAGTGTATTCGGATACTATCGAATAAAACGAGTAAAACGACATTTCTCGCTTTCTTTACATAAAATTTTTCCAAAGAATTAAAAATCTAGCTAGTGATCGTGACGTTAATATGACAAATTTAATGCTAATTTTTTTATTCAGTTATAAGAATTATAATAAGGAACAGCACTATTGCTAAGTTTTAATCACCTAATATCAGATGAACCTGCCAATAATGAAGCGAATATATAGCACTATAAACGATGAAATGCAGTGTATTCGGATACTATCGAATAAAACGAGTAAAACGACAATTCTCGCTTTCTTCACACAAAAATTATCTAAAGAATTAAACCTCCAAAACGGATAGGTTTTAAAAAAGACTATAAAAGAAAAAATATACCATGACATCTAGCACAAATTTTAATATAAACAAAAATAACGTTATTTACCCATGACCTATCATTTACATAAACAGCTGTCTAAAATCATCATCATGCATTTTGAGACATGCGCACGCTCCATGCAATAGCTAAGTGTACAAGACCGAACATCGTTGCGTCACCATGCAGGTGTGAAAAGAAGTCACTTTCTGAAGAGATTGTATTCGATATAATTTTTGTTTTAGAAGTTTTCACAGAAGAAAAATTAAAAAGTTTCAGATATGGTGATCATGGTGGCCAGACAACTGGGTCTCATATCCAAACCAGGGAATAAGACATATAATAATTATAAATGTATACGTTATAATTCTATATGTTAAGTATAGTAATCACTTAACTCAATGGGCTTTTAATTATATCAATAAGACAATACACTTTCAAAATAGAAAATGGTCATCTAAGGAGACTGTAGAGAAAATAATATTGATAAAGAGCTAAAATTAATTTCAAAAATATTAATGACATTTTTACATTAGATTGAACGAATTCTGCCCATTATATAATAATCAATTGAAAAAGAAAACGAAAATTCGATTTTAGTGAATACATTCGTTTTCTGTTTTATTGCAAAGTTATTGATAATACAAATAGAAATTGCAAGACATTTTTCAAAATATATTTAACTTTAACAAATCTATTTAAACCAAGCTACAAAAAATCTACAATATTAACAACTTAAAAGCAAAGAAAATAAGAAATCTATCAAAAATTAAAAACCTCCCTTTTAAGACTTTAGTATTTAAGTAAAATGCAAGCAAGAAAATTTTAATGGGCATAAGAGCTTCGTCACACTAAAGACTGAAGTATTACTTAAACTTAATATGTATAACAAAAACTTATTAATGCTAATTTCTCAAAAAAATCCCGATTAAATCAAAAGTTTTAATGTACACAGATGACATACTTAAAATATTCATCAAAAATTTCGAGAGTTTCTTAGAAATTAAAAAAAAAATATCAACAATATGTTTAGAAATATATATCATTATCTCTGGCGAATTTTTCCGCTTTAATCACACATATATGACGCAAATACTACAAGTATAAAGCAAACAAACACACCACCCGATTCAAATACGTCTTGTCCTCTCGCTTGGGTAAATATTCTAGAATACATAAATTTTTTAGATTCTTATGTTTGCTGAAAATTTTCAAATCCAGATGATTTTCCAACAAAACCGAAAAGATTTAGCTAAAGTCAATACAGTGGGTTCAATGAAAAATTGTCTAAAAGTAAATGCGTGTAAATAAGAATCGGGGGTCCCTATTAATAAAATTTCCTAATCACTATGATTTCTTAGCTGGGGGTTGCTGAGCTATTAGCGGGGATTAAGGGGGAAACAAAAATTTTTCCTTCCTGCGAAAGCTGGCGCACGAACTTTTCCAAGCTAGTGAAAATGAGTCTTAATAACTTAAATAAACAAAAAAATTTCCGTCGTTAAATATTTAACGACTACCACCAAACAAAAATGGGGAAAAGCAGCAATGGATGAAGCAGAGAGAGAGGGAGAAAAAAAATTGTGAGAAATGCTTGCAAAAGGGACACACAAAATAAGAAAAGAAAGAAAGAGAGAAAGAAAAGAAGCAAGAACAAAAAAACACATCAAACAAGGATGGCAAAATTAAACAATGCTGCATTTTCGTGCTCGATGTTGACATAGCATTTGAAGACTCGCTAGGCTTTAACGTGTAATTAAGAAAGAGCGGTTATAATTAAGTTAAATTTATAAAAAGGAACACCCTTTTCTCTGCGTTGCCTAAAGTGAAAATGAAATTGGGAATAAAAAAAAATTCTGAGCAAAACGAAAAAGAAGAAAAAATAAAAAACAGTTGAGTACACAAGTAAATATCGTCTGTTAGCCGTGTGATATACTTCGGTAAGCAAATTTACAGCGAGTTTTTTATTTATTTGTTCTTTTGTTATTGTTTTATCAGCCCAAAGGCAGTGAAAAGATGTTTCCGCCATTACACCATACGGTTGCCTTGGATTTTTACGATAAAATAATTGACGCTAATGTTTTAGTAAATAAATAATGGCTCGTGTTTGTACAGGATAGGATTTAAGCTCAGTGACGCAGCTATAATTTGATTACAGACTGAGGGGGAAAAATGTGACTTTAACTTTGTTTATGGATTAAACACATTCGAGCTTGGAAACTTCTGGAGTATTAACACAATCAGCGAGATTTCATTCAAAAAATAAGCGAAAATAAAAAATAAAAACTAAAATAAACAGAACTTCGTTAAAGAAAATTAGTTAGCTTTTTTTGACTCATTAATTTTAAATACGAAATAAATGAAGGATGTCTTTTTTTTTTTAACCTTTTCAAAAATATGTTTCAAAACATTCGAAATATTTCGTACATGACTAAAGAAATTTTTAAAAATGTTATTCAAACAATGTAATAAAAGAGAGAGATAACAAAAAGGTATTTTTTGGATTAATTAAATATTGGCTTATTTAATGTTTCTTTAATAATTTAAATTAACCAACATTTATTAATTATAAAACTTCGCTGCAAACATATTATTAACTGCAAAAGTATCATTTATGAAAAAAGTAAAACTGATATATTATGAATAATAATCTTGTAAAGATTTCAGAAGAAAGCACATGAAATCAATATTATCTAATAAAGTTCGGTTCTTAACAAAATAAATAAATAATAATAATAATTAAGTAAGAGATTTTAATTCTTATTTGTAAACAAGTAGCAAAGTTATTTAAAAAATTCTCAAACTCAAAAGAAATACTCATTTCTAGTACATTAAATCTAGTGCTTAAGATTTAATGCACTAGAAATAATTTCAGACAAAAAAATTTGCTTAAAATACAGACATTTACTATTAATTGTAACTGAAATCTCAAATGTATTAAAGCATTTACTATCTACAAATAAAAGATATCCAAAGAAAAATGCTTCGTCTTATTTCTTTACAGCATAAAAGCCAAGTTTAATACCTCAGATAAACTACAATAGTACCTAATAATTCATTTACTTTTGAGATTAATAAAAACATTTATATTGAAACCATAAATGAAAATAAGATTCGGTATTTGTCAAAGGCTTCTTTTTTCAATTATAAAATCAGCATGGACGTTAATGCACGTTTTCAATTTTTTAAATTATGAACCATCATCTTCGTTTCTGTGCTGCCATCTGCCGGTTATTTGTCCTAATCAGGCTTAAGAGAAATTAGCTCGCGAGTGAGTAAGAGACAAAATAATACAAAGGAAAATTAAAAAAAAGGTGAAAAAATAAATCAGCATAAAATGAAACAAAATAATACCAGTGTTTAAAAATTAAAAATTACTTAAAATTTTTTAATCAAATTTACTATTTTCATTATGCAAAATAGTTGAAATTACGCTAACAACAGTTTTTTCTTAATAGTTATGTAATTGTTAATAAAGGGGGAAAATACAGATTACTAGCTTAATCTGTAAAAACGTAAAAAGTAATAACCTTTAAGAGTGATTTTAAAAGCATTTCGAAAAAATAAAACTTGTTAAGTATAAGAAACTTCCATATAACACGCTTAAAAATCATACATTGTACAAATATGCGTTTATCTAAATAGAAATCTACTGTATAAAAATATCCCGTACTTCACTATTCCCTATAACAAGCAATATATGGAATTTACTGCATTTCAGACTGCATATTATTTATACAGAAAATAAATTCGTTCAAATGAAATAAGAAACAGTTATTGCAGAATCTATTAACCCACCTCCCATTTAAAGAATATTATATTATATATACATATACGTTCATTTTACACATAAAATACAAGAATTCTTTCCTTTAACAGACGCTTTTATAGGTAGGTATTTAACATTTTCATTTAAAGCTGTGCAATCTTACTACTACTACTCGTGAAACTACGTCTACAGAGTATAAAATGATTTGATTAGCTTATATAAATTAAACACAGGCTTGGAACAAAGAAAAAGCTTCATTTCATAAAATAATAAACTGTGTCAAACATAAATAAAGAGAAGCAAAATAAGTGATTAATAAAATAATAAAATTAATAAATTTGTACATAAGTGCCTCAGATATTAAAAATATTGTACGATTATCACATAATATAAAATTAATCGATCGGAAAAATGATAAAATTTGATTTTGAAAACGTGGAAATATGTCATTACCAATACTGTAAATAACCAATTTTCACCGCGAATTACATGATCAATTAGGGTGTTTTTAACCACTTAACTGATCTCGACGAGTATACTTGTCATAAAAATGCAACATTTTAAGATTCAATGACAATTATTATATTTATATAATAATTATTATATTATATAATTATATATATATATATATATATATATATACGCGTTTTTTGAAGTCGAAACAGTTAACTGGTTAAAACACCTTGCGTTTTTGACACAAATAATAGAAAGTCCTCTTTCCCGCAATGAAGTCTGTAGAACCTGTTCTACAGCATTTAAAGTAATAATGCAGCAAAGCAGTCAGTCAGTCAGTCACTGTTGGTGAAAGTCAAATGATTCGGAAGAAACTGACTCAAACTTTTTATTTTATGCTTGTTAATAATAGCATTAAATTATTCTTTAGCTGAACTTTCTTATACACAAAGGAGGCATTCATTATTGGTACGATAAAATTATAAAAATGATGAAGGCGGTATTAAATAGGAAAATTAGAATTCAAGTAATATTCACGAAAAAATCTTATAATTTTTAAAATTTTAAGAACTTTAGGAGAAGGCTATAGTTTGTTGCATGCAAATAATTATAAAGTAGGTTCTAATGATTTTGGTTCTTAATTTTTATTTAAGACGCTCAGGCGGTGTAATTTTTAAATTAGCGATTTTCAAGTTGAAGTATATGTATACCCATCCTGTTGCACAATATTATACAATATTGTGCAGCATTATATTATATAACTTAACATTTAACAATGTTATATAACCTTGCGAATATTGTTTAATGTCATATAATATTGTATAATATATATATATGTGCTACTTGGATAGAATAAAGAACTTCATTGCAATAGTATTTGTTAAGTCTCTTTGTAAAACAGAACTTTCTATATATTTTTAGGGACTAAAAATTGAAAAAATCGCGAAGCCTACAACATTTAGTATTATTTCCTTAAGTACCATAGTGAGAATTCCAAATGACACTAGCGTTAGATATCAAATAATATAAAATCAATATTATATAGACGAAGAAAATATTTTTTTACAGTTGGTTATAGACTTCAATAAAAAATTAACAAAATAGTTTTATATATTGATTTACATTTTCGTACGCAAAATGATAAATTACATCAACCAATAATGACAGGCATCATTTTAAAACAAATGCATCATAACATTGCTTAACTGAAGACGAAAGTAATATTTCTTTAACCCCAAAAATTCCAAAATCTAATTCTGTTAAAGGGGGAAAAACCTTCATTCGCGCCAATTTCCACCTCCTAAAAAAACCTGCTAACACCTCTTCGCGCCCAAGAAAAGCAGGCAGCAGAGGAAGTGGAACTCTGCTTGGCGAAAAACCCATTCATCACCTTAAACAAAACAACGCTTTTAAAAGCTCACAATATCGGACACATAATAAATAAAAATATCATAACCACAGACAAGCAGCCAACGTTCTCCTTTCGCCAAAAAACTCAAAGAAAGAAAAGATGAATAACAGAGAAAAAAAGGATACACCGGAATTTATTTATCCAGCTGAAGGATTGAGAAATTTGTCAAACATGAGGCAAAAGAATACAACGCACATTTATACCGAGAAATAACTTAAACTGCTTCTTTTGTAAAGAGGGGGGGGGGGAGAAAGTTTAGGGGGTAGCGAGTGAAAGCAACTGAATACAAAAAGCTACAACTAGCTTCCGCTGTGAGAAAAGTTGCCGGAGACTTGAAGGTGGAAGTTTCGAGCACAAGGGGTATGAGTCATAGTAAGAATTGTTTGCGAAGTAAAATGTAAAGATGAGGGTATACGTAAGCAATTATTTAGTGACATAAACATTAGTATTGTTAAGTGAATTTACTTCGATAAAAGGCAGTGTTTTTAAATATTATTGAAGCAACTGCTAATTGTTTTATTTGTCAAATAACGTTTGTAGTTAACAAAATGATTTGTGAGTGAATAATTAAATATTAACCTGTTAACTGGGTATGACGAAATATTTCAATGTAAAACGAATGGAATTTAAATTACCCGGTTAACAGGTTAAAGAACATTTACACGAATACCAGGCTTAATTATTTTTACAGGGGATTTCTGAATTACCATCAAAATACTTATTTAACACTTTCAACGAAACCGACGAGATATCTCGTCTTTCAAACATTTCCATTTACAGGTTTCTGTGGTCTAAAACTTAATCTTATGCCAGTTTAGATAGGTTGCATTTTCTTCTTCAGATATGTATTAGAAGTATCTGAAAGACGAGATATCTCGTCGGTAGTGTTGAAAGTGTTAAGTAAAAAGTTGGACGATCATACAAGGACTTTAGGGTTTCGATACTAATTATTATTATTTTAGGGTGTACGTACACACTTGAAGATGTTTTTTTTTAATTTTAACTTTAAAAATCCAGTTTTTTCACAGTAGGTTATTAATATATGTTTAAACTCATTTCAGTGAGAAAAACCATATTACACTAATTATTAATTCATTAAATAATATTTAATGAGCTAATTAGCCTATTTTTTGAAACATGATATCTTAAATTCTAATTTGTACAGACAAACAATTCTAGATGGAAATTATGCCTAATATTAGTCTTCATGTTGTCTGCCTCAAACAAGTTATAAAAATGTATAGTTTTTTTTAAACAATTTTTTCATCAACGATGAATAGAAAAAGCGAGATTTTTCTGTCATTTTAACTTTTAAACAGCTATTAAAAATTTATTTCTATACATATAACTTTGATTGAGGCACCAAACATCCGCTATTTCATACAGATTATTTTGATATATAAATAACTGTATCTGGTTCATTTCTTGTTGAGTTATGATTGTTTGAATGAAGCAACATAGTGGGAAAATATCATTCTTCATAAATTGAGTTTTAAAAACACCGTAACTAGAGTTTTTAATGAAAGCACCACAAGAAAAATAATTATAACTCGAGAAATATTTCGAATATTGCCAACGTCTTGGTATCGTTTGAAAGCTAAAGGATCAGAGAACATTATTAAGCAATAAAAAAAATATTCGATATTTTGTACGATTTTTGAAGTTTGAAGTGTGTACATACACCTTAACTAAAAGATTATTTTCAAAATTCTATTTAATTGAATATACATATAAAGCTCATTATGAGATTCTAAAATTATATCATGATAACTTTGAAAATGAAATAATTCCATGAACTCAACCAACATTGAAAACTGTATACCTATCATTGAGCAATTGTTTCATTGTCCTTGCTTACTTTATATAGCAATAAATGGAGGATAATTACTATTTATAAAATGTCAATCAAAAAAAAGTTCTCCACGGCATTTTCATTCCACAAAAAAGGAAAAAGAAGGTACTTCAAATGCAGGCCAAAATGGGTAGATAGAAAATATGAATCACCACAATCAGAATGAAATATGTATATCGTTGTGCATACCATTGTAGTCAGTTAAGAGGTTAAATATCTGATTATTTTACTTATATAAACAATAAATATATTGCTTATATAAACAGCAAACTTCATTACTTAAAACAAATAACTTCCAGAGATTCAGATTTATGAGCTATCTAATTATTTTTATAAAATACATGCAGGAAAAAAATCATCAAAAATAATTCGCGTATATTTATATAAAAAGCATCATAGACAATAGGTCATAATAAAAAAATAATAAATTATTCTCATTGTTTAATGCATTATAACAGGTAAATTTACATTTCGAATTGAAGAATTTTTATCAAATAAAGTATCTTACATGAAATAAAACTCACATTTTCCACATTTTAAATTTTTTTTGGTATGTGAAAATGATAATGATTAAAAATGATAAAATGTAACTTTAAAAGGTTATTTCTTTATATCAATCGAAACAATAAAGTAGCTTTTTTTAAAATGAAGGTTCTACATCTTTTTTTCCCTTCTTTTTTAAAAAGCAGATGCACTTTTTTTGTAGCAGTATTAATCTCTTAGCCTAGAAATTTTGGCAATAATAATAAGAAAAAAAAAATTCCTATCATCAAAATTTGCTGGAATGCTAATCTGTAACTCGAACCACATGATAAGAATCATACAACAAAAAAAAAGCTATTATCACAGCATCTCAATCTCTTGGATTAAAACAAACAAATTAAACCTTAGGGAATAGAGAAAAAAAATCTCCTAAAAAAAATCCCTTTTTTTCCCTCCTTAAACCACTTAACTCACACCACTTTACCTCTTCAGCTCCCAGACAAAACAAAATGTTTTATTTTTATTTTGATGGCGGCTTTTTTTTCCACCTCTTTCTTCACTTTTTATTATTGTTGCTGCTAGGTGTATAAATTGGTGGCTTATAATTTCCTGTTCGCCAAAAAACTCTCACATTCTCACTTCGTTTCTTCAACGTTATTGTTATACTGTGTTACCTAAAGAAAACCGTTTCTTAACGCTTAGAAAACTACACCAAAAAATAAACTCACGCCCCTCCCCTCCCCCCTTTTCAATACATCTAATATATAAATACATGAGTTCCGTGATTTTCAAACGGGATCAATGGTTTATCTATTTTGTTAGTTATTTGTTCCGTTCAAAATCGAATACGCCAATCAATGAATGGTCTATAGTCGCAAAGTGTCTGATTGATGAAAAAGGAGGCATTGTGATTCATGGTGTTCTAAGAAAAGGGCAGACAAGCTTGATATTTGGTGTGGAGGGTGTGAGTGTGAGTATTTTTTATTGCTTATTTTTCAGGGAGAGGGGGTGGAATAGAATGCGGGAGGATGTTTCGGAATTGATGAACAACAACGAACGGTGCGTGAGAGGGTGTCAGGAGAGTTGGCGTCAGTGAAAAAATGTTTGGCGTTCGCTTCACTACAGAAAAGCAGGAGTTTTTGGTATTTGTGTTTTTATTTGGAGGGGGGATTATTGAAAAATAAAATGCGCATTTCTGTGGTTTCTAATCCTGAGGAATTCTGAGACTATGAGTCCAAACCCAAATGGGGTGAAACAATTAAGTTTTAGGGTTGGGAACACAATAATGACACTTTTTGTCTGTGTGATTTTTTAATAAAACTAAATAAAAATAATTCAGTGTCTCATATTTATTTAAAGGATTTTTTAAATTATGAGTCCAAATCCAAAAAGGAATCAAACACTGAAGTTTAAATTGTGAAAACAATGATAGCATATAATATGAAACATAACGATGGAATATAAAATAATAAAAGCAAATAAGCAAATATAATTCAATATAATATATATCTCATATTTATTTAATTTATTATATTTATATAATGTCTTATATTTATAAAGAGGATTTTAATTTTTAAACTACGATTTCTAAAAACAAGGGTCCAAATCCCAAAAGGAAACTAACACTTAAGATTGTGGAAACAATGATAGTATATAATATGAAACATAATGATAGAATATAAAACAATGATAGCAGATAAGCAAATATAATTCAATATGACATATTTGTTTGAGGAATTTTATTAGGGTTAACAAGCAAAACATAACGAAATTTCTATTATTTTATCATTACTTATAGCTTTAAAGAATATTTTATTACTTTCTCTGTATACAAAAAGAAATTATTTTAATCATCAAAAAATTCGAACTCGCGATTTTCACACATCGCCACGCTTCAGGTTCTCCCCACCCCCAATTAGAAAAACACAATTTTGGAATTACGTTTGAATGTGTGGCTGTAGCCTGAGCGAGGATGGAACCTGCGACGCTAGGCTCCGTAGCCACGTAACATAACCACTAGACAAAGGTGCTCACTTTTGTCTAATGGTTATTCACATACATTTGTGGACAGCCACCACAAATGTATGTGAAAGGGATAATCCCAAAACGCTTTGAACAAGAGGGATGAAATTTGGTATATGGTCTCTAATGAAGATTTCTATCAAGTTATGAAGGATATCAATTCAGAGAAATTGATCTGGCTGTCTAAATAAAAGTTAACACGATAAATACAATATGAATAGAGCTAGATGGACAAAAGTTTGCACATAGATTTACCATCGAAAGTACAGATATGTATCGAATTTTTAACCCAATCAGTCAAGGGGTTAATTATCTATAGTTTATAAATTCGTAAGTATGCAAACGTGATAATTTAAAAATGCAATTATGTAAACATATGAAATTTGATATCTCTCACTTTGTGACTACAATTATAATTTTGCATCAAATTTTGGTTTTAATCAATTTGATAAAAAGGCGCCAAAATACAAGTACGGTTTTTCTGATACTTTTGTTTTAATCGCATCCTAGCTTTTAATCGCCAAAAAATTGCCAAAAATGGCATTTTAATAAGTTTTTCAGAAATTTTTGTTCGCCAAAACAGCATAGAGTTAACTACACACAAATACATTAGAGAGTAGGCGCGAAATTTTGGGAAAAACAATTTCCGCTGGTTTTCCTACACTTTATTCATAGGGTTCATTAATTTTTAACCAGCAAGGGAATTGGGATACTTGTCCTTACCGGAAAAATAGTCGCGACTGAAAAAAATTTAAAAAGCTATTTATCTAAATATAAGTTAACATAACACTGATAAACCATTTATTTTTTACTATCAGTATTGAAACATATGAGCTAATTTTTATTGATAAGTTCATGGCTTACTAAATACTGTTGAATACTTATCATTAGAATTTACTCTTTTTAACTTTTAAGTACAAATAGAGAGAAGAAAAGTTGGATGATTGTTAAACAAAATACATATACAGAATTTGAATCGATTAGATATAGCAATTATGACGAAATATAAACTGTGATTATAACGTATAAATTCCTGTAATTATAAAAATATTCCCCATTTTTATTACGGTTCTTGGAACAGAGGGGAAAATAACTTTACTCATAAAATTATAAGATCAAAAATTTCCTTAAGGGAAGTAACTTTTATATAAAAAAATGAAAGATAATACTTCTTTGAAGAGACTATATCCATTTAGACGATGTAAAAGCAGCGACAATCCATTTTTATGTGTGAGGAAAAGAATTTTTTTAGATGAATAAATAATATGCATTGAATACTTGCCAAAATTTTATTATCTTTGTTTTCACTTTTGATAAATTTAATCAATATAGCATTTGCATCTATGATTTAATTTATAAATGTAAACATTTCGTATAAAAGTGAAAATTTTGTCAGCCTACATAATCTATTCAGCTTTTGATTATCAACAAAATGTATAATTGAAAATGCATAACTATTTAAACATTAAAGTCTATTTACTTATATATTGATAAAAATGATATTTTAAACATAAATATACCAAATAATTAATTCCAAATATTAAAAGAACATCTATTAGAAGTACTATTTAAAAAATCAGGACTTTTAACATATTACAATCATCTAATTTGGGAAAAAAGTTGCATTTTACATTAACTTTGCCATAAATAAACTCGCTATTATTTACGATAGATTTAATCCTTTATTTACTAAAATATTTTACCATCAAATTGTCAATTTTATTTTTATGTTATTAGAAAAATTTTGGTACAGAACAAACCTCAGGAAAGAGAAAAATAATTTTTCAAATTAATTAATGTAACTTAATCAATGTAGTTAATAATTTAAGGGTTTTTTTTATTTCTGCTTTTAGTTGAAACCTATTTCCTGCTGTTAGAGCTACAATTTCATGTTCTTTTGTATACCACAAACAAATAGTTAGATTGTGAAAATATTATCATGATTTAAACGGTACTTTATAAGTATCGTTGGGATATAAAGGGTTAAAAACGGCTATCCAATTTCACAAAAATATAAACTATTTAAATTGGAAATTGGCTTGATATTATGCCATTATAACTTTTTTTTAAATTAAAGTTATATCAGTCGTTTATAAGAATTATTTTTCAGTTTAAAAAATTTTTTAAGCAGTCTCATATAATAATTGATTTTATATACTGCATGAAATTTCAAAATAGTTTGACATAATTAAAAGACCTTAATATTAAATAAAATTAATAATAAATCCAAGCTGTATCAGAAGAACTTTACGAACTTTCCACCACAAATGTGAAATTAGATTATTTGTGGATGGCCCCCTTTCATCGTCTATACGCGGGATCTGTCGAAAGTGCATTTAAGGAAGCGAAATAAGAAGGGGCGTGGAGCGCCAGCCAAAGTGTCAGAGTCATAAAACAAATCTTTAACGCAGTTACCGCTCCACTCAACTCCGATACACTGGAAGCTGATGCCACCGCTTTTGTAACAATTCTATCCGACAGCAACAACAACAACAAACAACGTCTTTTTTCACAGACTCCATTTATTACATTTATTTATTTGTGGGCTGGTAAAGCTTTGCTTTTTTTTTATTGCGATTTCGGAATATTTTTTTTGCGCCACTTTTTATTTATTTACTTTTTCTCATCCCTTTTGGTTGTTGTTGATTTCGTTTTCTCGCTCCTCGATTTTTCGAGCTTTTTTTAACTTTTTTTTTTTTTCATTTACATTTCAAAGTCGAGCGTTTTGAATTTTTATTATTTTCAACTCCGATACTTTGCAGGCGATTCAGTTTAGGAGAAAAATGATTTTGATATTCTATTTGAATTGTTTTGTTCAAATAAAAAAATTTATTTGTAAAAGTGGCGATATTTATGGTGTGTATATTTTTTTTATTTGTGTTTGTTGCTTATTTATTTATTTATTTCATATTCAAATTCTTTTAAACATTATTTAACCATCTTGAAAAAATAACTGCATATATATTACGGAAGTAAATATTAAGTTCAAGGTGACAATTTCTTCTAAACTTTAACCATGAGAAAAGAAATATTAGGATCATTTCTTGTTATTGTAGATTACTTATTTTTTTGCCGCTAAAAAAACATATTTAAAATATGCTGCTTTTCTAGATTTGCGACATGTTTTGAAAATAAAAAGTATGCTCAAATTTAATTTAAACTGTCAATAAAACTTTTGAAATTCTATGAATAGAATTAATTTACAATGATAAATTTTAAAGCGATGTTTCGGTAAAAACGAAGGGAAAAATATGACCTTTCAAAATATTTAATGGACAATTTCGATAGGTGATATTAACAAAAATTTAAAAAGATAAATGACATTAATGGAGCACAGTTTGATAAATGCTTTAATAAACAAATCGCATTCGATTTAATAAGACAAATTTATGTACTCGATTGAGAGTTTTTCTGAGAGTTAAAATAATCTTTTTTTTTTCAATGTTTATTTATTCCGGCTTTAGAAGCATTGCCTCAACAGAAAGTAGCAAAATTGTGCAAATTCTTAAAAGTTCAGTTCTTTTAACAACTTCATTCTTTAAGAATATGATACTGGAGAATTGTACATAAGAAAATGATTAATACGCAAGGAATCCTGAGAAAATTTTATATATATATATATAGGAATTTTAGCACTTGCATAACTTAGTCATAATGTTAATAATAAAAATTTCTATAAATAATTTCTAAAGGAGTTAGCATATCTAATTACTTAATAGAAATAGCAAAATTTTGGATAAAAATTGTTTGTTTTAAATTTTCTGCCATCATATTTAAATTCAACTAGAACAGAAATTATTCTATATAGTTATAAAATAAACAATAGTAAAATTTCAATAAATATAATCTGTGATTTAAAATAACCGTACAACTAAAGCTAGTTTATCTTCAGAAATTCGCTAATATAAAATGTCTTGCAGTGAGAAAAAATTAAATTACAGCGTCTATAATTTCATTACAGTTAAGGGAGAGGCAAAATTACGCGCTTGAAACCTCGTGCCCATACCCGCGGTAACCATCCTGATTATTATTAACTCATTTAAAGAGGTATAATTAAAAGATCTGTACGCGATACCCCAGAACCAGGTACATAAAATCCTCATTACGGAGTCTGAACAGCGTAATAAAAGGATATGATTACAAATAACGCGACCTGAAATAGCGTCACTTATTATAAACGCATATCAAACATGATGCAGGCTGATAAACACTCGCATAAAAAGTAAAGTTTTTTTTTCTCCCTGAGAATTAAAAAAAAAGAAAGAAAGAAAAGAAAAAACACAACAATCAGATATAAAGACGTTCCCCGACGACAACCAACTAAAACCTGCAAAATTACGAGACATCAGAGGGGGTTGGAGTAGGGGGGCAGGGGAGAAATACCGACAAAAGAAAATATTTAAAAACACATAAAAAGAAATCCTGGATTTTTTTGATACTTCGTACGGTGGGAATAAAAACTAAGTTCCTTTTTCAACGGAGCGATGATATTTGGCGTTATCTGCGAAACGGTAAACGCGACGGTAGAGTCGCGTTATACGCAAATATCGGAAGGGTGAAAAAAAAATAGCTCTCGCATGTACACCGCTATCGTCATTAGTGGGGCCATCAGGGCCGCAGTAGAGGGCTCTCGGGCCCCACTGATGGCCCTAATTTCCCCCATTAGGTGCCCAACAACCCATTTTTAAACGCGTTTCACAAGATACAGTATCTAGTTGCGCTGTCATTCGCTGTAGCAGATCTGTCTATATATGTGAATGGGGGGAATGTACACATCCGATATGGGGATGGGTTCGGAATGTGTGTACGTCTCCCAGGTGTGGGATATTAAAGGAATGTTGAGGGGTTTTTAAATGCGTTTCTAAAAAGTGCCGTGAGATATGAAGGGGAGGTCGAAAAGGCAAAAGTCATTCGTAGTTGTAATTATTTAATTAGTTATTAATCTTTCTAGAGAGGTTTTGGAAGTGGTTTTATTGGCTTTTTAAGGGGAAAGAAAAGGAAATGATCGTCTTGGAGAAGTGTTGGTGCGATTTTATTATTAATTATCCAAAGAATTAATCTGTGGGAATGTTTCTTATTTATTGGTCAAAGGAAGTACAGAGAAAGAAAAAATTACTTATAATAAATTAGCGAATTTTATTCACAATACAATAAGTACTGTAGTTTTTCGAAATGATATTTATAAAAATGTTCCAAGTATTTGCGAAACTACGCTATAAAAACTTTACAGCTTTAAGAAATTTCCAATTATAATCATTAGCTTTTAGTAAAAATTAGTAGTAATAATAGTAATCAGTTTTATTACAAATAATTTTTAAAAAACTTTAATCTAATTTTAATATAAGAATGCAATTCCGATGAAAAAATCTTAAATTTTAAATATACTGCAACATGAGTAAAAGTACGATTCCTTTTAATGTGCAATATAATTCAATGCATATATACACACGGCAGTGGATAAAGTAAATCAGATTTTTTAAAGGTATTATAGTTCGTATATGAAAAGTATTAAACTAAAAATCACCAAAATAATAGGAAATTCAAATATCAAAGGATTAACAGTTTCCAACCTAGATGTTTTAATTAAACCGCAATACAAAATTAATTTTCATTATAAGAAATTTGTTTTCTATTTACAAACAACAAATTTATAAATTTTACATATTATTAATGTGAATTATATCGCTAATTTCAAAATTTTCAATCAAATAATAATGCAAATGCTAAAAAATATAATTTTCACCATTTTTAAATTTAATTATTTTTTAAATTTGAAGATTGGTAAAATATAAATTTTTATTTCAATTTTATTAAAACATTTTTTTAAAAAAATCCACGAAAAGAATCTTAATACGATAATTTAAATAAATTCGTCCATTTTTGCAATCGAAAGCTTCAATTACTGGCAAATTATTATTCTATACGAGATAAAACATATAAAGCATATTTGGTTTGTACAGTTTATTTTTTAAGGTAACTAGATAGCACTTGAGAAAAGAATTAAAATTAACAGACCAAAGATGCATATTCTATCTTTTTTTATTAATTAAAGCTAACTTTCTCTATTTAAAAAAATCAAAGAATAACGTTAATAATTGCACTAAATAAAAACGGTTTAGTAAAAAAAAATCATAAAAAAAATTTTTGAAATATAATTCTAACATGCTTTTTTCCAAAAAATGATTTATCCAGTCATAAAAATATTAATTTATAGTATAAGTCGAAAATAAAAATCATTTTATTCCTTCAATCTCAAAAAAATCTGTCACCTAAAATAAAAAGGCAGATAATCCAAAATTAATTGCAATGACAACTTAATCGTTAATTTGATTAATGGGTTGACATTAGTCGTGATTCATTTTAAAGGAAAAGAGTATAAAACTCGGAAATCAATACTCTGAATGAATTAGAAAAATCAAAATTCTGACGAAACCTCCCCTACTAGAAGGGAAAAAAGTCGTAAAGAAAACATATTTCTTATAGATTTTTTTCCACAACGATGAAAAAAAAAAGAAAAAATCGTACCTGGGGCTCTCCGTTCTCCGGCTCTGCATTTCCGTTAGGAGTGTCTGCAGATCTTGGCGCCTGGTTTTTGGATAAATTGATCGCGACGTCTCCATCCTCCTCATGGTCCATCATGCCATGTCCCGTTTCAGGAACCTGTGAAAAGATATTTAAAAAAATCAACAAGTTGTCGAAAAAATATAATTAACTCTTTGATAACTTTGTCGGTCATGCAAATATTATCTTGGTTAATGTTTCAAACGACGGTTGTATGATGCAAATCGAGTTATGACCAAGAATTTCTTCGCTTTACATCTTACAAACATCGCTTGAAACGGAAATCGGCTCACCAATATAAAAATTGTGCGGCCGATTCGGCCTGGTCAGTAGGGAAAGGGTTAAATCAGTGGGATAGATAAATGCGCTGTCCCCCGCATTCTTTACCAATGCCGTGAACATCAAATATACTCAGATTTTTATTTTTAGAGTCCCACATGAGCATTTTCTGATATGTAATAAAGCGGAGGAAACCGGTTAAGCATCTTGAATATCCTTTTTACTTCCTCATATATGAAGTATAAAGAAAATATAAGAATCGTCAAGAAGTTCACATTCGAGATGTTAATGAATCCCCACGTTTTAGATCTCCATGAGTGCGAAGGACAGAAGGACATTTTTAGAAAATGTCCTTCTGTTTTGTCTGTTTGTGATACAGATAATACAAAAACGCTTGAGCTAGACGGTGAAATTTGGTATGTAGTCATTACATCGAATTTGTAGATTTCTATCAAATTTTGAGCAAAATCCAGCCAGAGGAAGTCTGTCTGTTCGGTTGTTCGAATATAAGTTAATAAAATAAATATAAAAATGAGAGTTAGATAAAAAAAAAATTGATGCAAAATTTTACGTCTATAGTGTCGACAGACATCTATCAACTTAGGGCCATACCCAACAAAGGATTGACTGTCAGTCAGTCTTTACCCACAGAATCCTGTAAAAACCTTTAACCCTTTCATTACTGATAATTCAAAAATGCAATGATTTAAATATATCAAATTCGATATGGGAATTTGTGACTACAAGTGCAGTTTAGTGTTAATGTTTTTGTTTCGATCGGTTGGGAAAAACGTGTCTGAAGCACAAATTCGATTTTCAGATACTATTAACTGCGTGCCAGGAATTAATTTTTAAAAAACTTGATAAGGATGGCACGATAGACTCAATAAAAATGCTAAATTCACGGCAAAAAATATTTCGCAAGGTCATGCAAGACATTCTCTGGCACGACAAATGTAATAGAGTATGCGAGAAAGTTTTGTGGAGACTACTCACACTGTTTTTTAATCTTAATTTTAAAAAATTAGCTGACTGAAACAAAGATTTGACATGATACTACAATTATAGTAAAAAGATTACATACGAAATAGCATTTCGTTAAATTGCTGCGATTTGAATTGTAGTGTTCATATGCATGAAAAAAGTACAAACTAATAGACGGACATCCTTTTCGGAGATTTTATTAAAAATTTCATAAATAGGATATTTAACTGATACTAACTAAAATATTATATGCTAAATCAAATTTTATTCATTCAAGTCATTGCGTTTATATGCATGCAAACGTACAGACCAACAGACAGTCAACTTCTTAAAAAATCTGACTCAAAATTTGATATTTTCCAACATTTTACGTATTAAATTTCTGTTTCAAATTTTTTCAATATAGCTTTTTTACGCTTTTTAGCTATCGAATTCACTTACATTCTGACAAACAGACGATAAATCGATAATAAATAATCGATAATAAATCGATTTTAATGAAATCCATCTATAGGAATCCAGAAATGATGAAATTTGATATAAATGATGAAACTGTGAAAATTTGGTGCAACGACCAAATACCAAATTTGGTCGTTTCACCAAATGCAAATTGTTTTTAAATTATCATCTTCACAGACAGACACAGTTTCAAAAATTAGTTTTTCTGATTCTGAGAGATCTGAAATTCTTTAAAATCTTGGATTCAAATGTTTTGTTAACTAAATACTTTTTTATACACATTTCATAAATGCAAAGACATAAAAAATTAATGCATTTAAAAATCATCAATATATAATTTTGAAAATTCCCAGGCACGAAATAGTATTAAAATGAAATATATATCGATGCACTTATATAATCGTAATCGATACGATTCAGCACTGCTATGATGAAAAATAAATTCATGTAATTAGAACTCAGAGCATGTAATAATAAAATTTTGATACAAGCATCCAATTAAGTTTATTTCCAAATCAAATGAAATAATAATTTGAATTAACTGATTATAAGTAATGGCGAATGAAAATTAAAAAAAAAAAGAGTTGCACGTAATTTTTACTACTAATGAAAAATAGAGTTATGTCTGGGTTTAAAATAGAAAAATAAGAAAATGGATGTTCATTACTTAATACAAATGCTAGCTTAATATAACTGGAATGTCGAGTTCTTCATTTAAATTCTAATTTTAAAGATAGCTCTGATATTTTGTATTTATTATTCTTAAATATAAAAAAAATTATAATTTAAAAAGTTTAGTAAGAGATAAAAGCATTAATTAGAAACTAAAAAAATTAAAATGCTTTTTTTATAATTTGATTAATCAATAATATTTTTATAACTTCATTAATCGTTCAAATCATTAATATTTTTATATAATTATTGTCGATATATAAATTCCAATATATTATAAAATCAATATTTGTTATCGAATTGGATATATAATTCCAATTCGGTAACAAATATTTTTCTGGTTTTATGAGTATCTTCATAACTATTTCAATAAAGTATGCTGTTGTTGCTTATCTCCCTAGGATTTAACTACAATTCAAACCAAGTGCAAAAGATTGGAGAAAGAGGGGTGCAGTAGCTTCTGAGGATAAAGACACGTGAGCACCCGCGGGAAGCAATCTAAGTTTAGCTCATATGAAGGTGACACTCACACACTCGCTTGCACAACCCCGTTTTTTACAGGGGGGCTCTTTCACACACCTCACAGATAGAACACAGGTAGGGATTGCAATACCGGTATTTCGAGGCATTTGTACAGTTTTGTAATACCGGTATTCACAAGTTTAAATATCTTTTTTTCGGTATTTACTAGAAAATTTTTTTAAAATTGTCTCCACTGTCAAACTGAGAAATAAATTCACAAAGCAATAATCGACTTAAACCTGCAAATTAATTTTTCAGATAGTGAATTCGACTTAATATCAGCTCTACTTCCAATAAAACTGACTGTTGAGGCATTATGTCGGAGAGATTCTAATTTATTAACAGCTAATGCAACAATAAATTTCATGTTTCAGTCACTGAAAGAACAGCATACATCACTATCTGAAGAATTATATATTACATTGAAAAATCGCACAGAAGAAAGGCATACCGAAATAAAAAATGTCTTGCGGTATTTACATAATTATAATGATTTTAAAAATGAAAATTAAAAAGAAGAAGAAAGACTTAACAATTCAAATCTGATCAAGTTAATAGTAAATTTTCTTAAAAATTTTTACCCACAAACCTATCCATATTCGTAAGAATTCGGTACAGTTATCGAAGATTATGATGACACTAATGTCGATAGTGAAAAGGGATTGTCTCTTGAATAAAAATTGGAATTGGCCATAAATAAATAAAAAAAATTGAATAAACCAAAATAAATACAGAAATCTGCTATATCCAAAACCATCCGAAGAGAAAACGATTTATTTGAAGATGAGGAATTTAGAGGTAAATACTTGGAAAAAGTATATCGCGCATTGCTAACAGTACCATCAACTAGTGTAGATGCCGAAAGAGCGATTTCGACAGTTGATCATTTTTGCACAAAATTACGTTCCAGGCTTAATGACAGTACAATGGATGCATTATGTTTTTTAAGATCACATTTCAAAAATTTGTAATAGTACCACAGACTGAAAAGTGATATTTACACTTTTTTGTGATTTAAATAAATAAGATGTTCCTTTACTTTTTTGTGATATTTACACTCTCTAATAAAACTGGCAAATAAAATAATGAAACAGCTATGTTTTCTTTCTTTTTCTAAAATTTATACTACCGGTATTAAAACCGGTATCCCGATATTAAGATCTAAAAAATACCGAATACCGATATTGAACTTTAGGTCGGATATTTCAATCCCTAAACACAGGGTAAAGAACAACCATGCTCGAACCAGGACTCGAACTCGGGGCGCCTAGATCACGGGGGAGAGGCGATACCCCTAGGACAGAACGTCGGCTCAATAAAGTATTCATTTATGAAGAAAATTCGACGAATTTTTCTGCAAATGAGGTTTTTGCCGTATTTATACCAGGCTTGCAGTCAAATTATATGAGAAATTACCATATAGCTTTGTAATTAGAAAAAGATACGCACTAATTTATTTCCATATGTAAAAAATTATCTTAATTACTAGATCTCATAATTAGTATGCAATAATTACTAAGGACTGGTGCAATAATATATGCAACCAATAATTACATTTACGTATAAAACTTCTAAGTTATTCGTTACAAAATCAAGGCAAACGAGTTTTTTTTTTAACAAAAAGTGGCAGGTGGAGGCAATCGGTTTTTCTCCACCACCCACCAAAGTACAAATAGATTCATATTCCAAGTCTGTCGAGCCCCCACCCCACGGTGAGAAGCAAAAAAAAACCTTACAGGTGGCGACGACAATCATACCTTCTGCAAATGCTTACCTCCAAACACCAACCCTCTTTTCCCACAAACTCTTCACTTTCTTGATCCACTTAGCGAAGTGAGCCAGTGAGGAGGTGCCGGGGGTAGAAAAAATGTCCACCCCCTCATTTAGCGTCAATTAAGATTAGCCCTAATCAACAATGGTGTCATTAAAGTACTCGGAATGAGCTATAAATTTTGATAAGCGGCCCGTCTTAAACTTCATTAGGGATGCTGCACTCGAAGCAAAAGGGTTTATATATACGAACCTTTACGATATATCCGTCCAAATCGTCTGCCCACCTCCCCCCAAGGCTCTGGGGGTAGCCCCATTCCTCTTTATCGTCAACACAAACGATAGGAAGAGAGAGGAGCTCTCGTTAAAATACAGTTAAGGTTAATTTTTAGATCGTTCCCGCAGTGATGCGATCTGATTGATTTCCGGCAGTTACCGTGCATGTTCTTTGAAGTGCGGTTGGGTACTGGGGAGGGTCGGATGCCATTAATTCAATAGATACAAAGTGGTGAAGAATTTCAAGAGAATATTGGTGACGATGGCAGCCATAAATAGCCAAATGCATTCCGAATTTTGGTATGTGATATACACGTATCAGAAAATAACGTTGATGGATATATTATCCGTCAATTATTATCCATGTGAATGGCAAAAACAAAATGTATAAAGTTCAATAAACGTTCATCTTTATTTTTAATTAAATAGAACAAATGACTTAAAATTCTGAAGACTGATTAAGATTGGTTTGCACTAACGCTACTTAAGCCCCGCTTTTTTTTTTTAATTTCTGTGTACTTAATACTACATGAGAAACTACTCATTTTTTTTAAAAAAAAAGGGGCCTGCTGTTTTTTTCAGAATTTCCCACCACACTAATGAGTTACTTTATCCTTGACAAATGTTTTGTCTGTAAGAATGCATGTCCGTAACATGTAAATTCTTCTGCGGTCCCAAAGTATGGAGAACATGGCAACACCTAGTAAATTGGAAAATTTCATTTATATGCATACTATTATTTAACAGGCAATGTGACTATGCAAAGTGACTTTGAAAGGATCATTCCGAATGTTAAAAAGTCACTGCTTTTTTTTATATAAATAGTAGATTTTATAGAGTATAGATGTAGAGAGACAATATTTTTTTATAATAGTAGTTAATAGGTAATGTGACTATGCAAAGTGACTTTGAAAGAAGCTTTCAAAATGTTAAAAAGTCACTGGCGGTTTTTTTTATTTATTTTTTTTTATAAATAATAGATTTTATAGAGTATATATGTAAAGAGACAATATTTTTTATAATGGAAATTAACAGGCAATGTGACTATGCAAAGTGACTTTGAAAGGAGCATTTCGAATGTTAAAAAGTCACTAATGCTTTTTTTATAAATAGCTTTTATAGAGTTTAGACATAGAGAGTATATTTATTTTATAATAGTAGTGAATAGGTAATGTGACAATGCAAAGTGACTTTGAAAGGAGTATTTTGAATGTTAAAAAGTCACTGCTTTTTTTTATATAAATAGTAGATTTTATAGAGTATAGATGTAGAGAGACAATATTTTTTTATAATAGTAGTTAATAGGTAATGTGACTATGCAAAGTGACTTTGAAAGAAGCTTTCAAAATGTTAAAAAGTCACTGGCGGTTTTTTTTATTTATTTTTTTTTTATAAATAATAGATTTTATAGAGTATATATGTAAAGAGACAATATTTTTTATAATGGAAATTAACAGGCAATGTGACTATGCAAAGTGACTTTGAAAGGAGCATTTCGAATGTTAAAAAGTCACTAATGCTTTTTTTATAAATAGCTTTTATAGAGTTTAGACATAGAGAGTATATTTATTTTATAATAGTAGTTAATAGGTAATGTGGCAATGCAAAGTGACTTTGAAAGGAGCATTTTGAATGTTAAAAAACGGCGCTGACGCTTTTTTTATAAATAGTTTTTATAGAGTTTAGACATAGAGAGTATATTTATTTTATAATAGTAGTTAATAGGTAATGTGGCAATGCAAAGTGACTTTGAAAGGAGCATTTTGAATGTTAAAAAATCATTGACGCTTTTTTTATAAACAGCAGATATTATAGAGTATAGATATAAATAAACAATATTTTTTATAATAGTAATTAACAGGCAATGTGACTATGCAAGTGTCTTTGAAAGAAGCATTCCGAAAGTTAAAAAGTCACTGAAGCTTCTTTTTTTTTATAAATAATAATTAAGTAAATTAAAAATAATAAGTAATGCATTTAATTTTTAAAATGTAGTATATTTTCAATAATATTTATTCTGATGTGATAACTTAGATTCGACAGTCCGATTTAATTCTATTCAATAGAATATTTAAGTATTATCATAACAAGAAATATCATAACCATATCGCACCAATATGATTATGATATATTATGTTATACGATATATAACATTAAGTGAATTAGCGCTTTTTCACAATACGATTTATTAATTTGTTTTACCTATCTAAAAATTTATCATTTCGTAGAAGAATGTATATATATTTTTTTAATATCCACAAGTTTTGAAATAGAGATTAGGGAAAAAAAACTTCTGGCACAAATAAAGCAATCTCACAATCTCACATGAACATTTTCTCATTATTTCACGAAACAATTCCTGCGTAATATTATCCTGATTGCTTTGAAAAGGGATCAATATTGTCTAAAACAAACGAAAATATGCGAAAGTTTATTTTTATTTTCTGCAAGACTTCCAATTTCTTCGCAATAAAATCCTCTTCTCTTTTGTGTACTGACTGAATCATTAGTCACTATGGTAACAAAATCTTAGATTTGTTTCTTTGAAAACAAAACAGAACTTTCATTCCACAAATACGTAATATATCAGCCTTTATTTGTCGATATTTCACATCATTAACCGGATAATTCCGATTTCAATCAAAATAATTGAGAATTGCTTTATTAAAAGGGTCCAGCTACGATTGTTAATATTTAATTATAATCAATAAAAATAGTAAAATTTCAAAATGATCAATTGAGATTTTCAATACTTCAAATCAAATATTTTTTCACATCATTAACCGGTTTCAATCAGAATAACTGAGAACTGCTTTATTAAAATGGTCCAGCTACGTTTGTTAACATTTAATTATAAGCAATAAAAATAGTAAAATTTCAAAATGATCAATTTAGATTTTCCATATTTCAAATCAAATATTTTTTTTCACATCATTAATCGGTTTCAATCAGAATAACTGAGAATTGCTTTATTAAAATGGTCCAGCTACATTTGTTAATATTTAATTGTAATCAATAAAAATAGTAAAATTTCAAAATGATCAATTTAGATTTTCCATATTTCAAATCAAATATTTTTTTTCACATCATTAACCCGTTTCAATCAGAATAACTGAGAACTGCTTTATTAAAATGGTCCAGCTACGTTTGTTAATATTTAATTGTAATCAATAAAAATAGTAAAATTTCTAAATAATCAAGTGAGAGTTTCAATCAGAATAATTGAGAATCGTTTCATTAAAATAGTCTAGCTACGATTGTTAATATTTATTTATAATCAATAAAAATAGTAAAATTTCAAAATGATCAATTTAGATTTTCAATATTTCAAATCAAATATTTTTTCACATCATTAATCGGTTTCAATCAGAATAACTGAGAACTGCTTTATTAAAATGGTCCAGCTACATTTGTTAATATTTAATTATAATCAATAAAAATAGTAAAATTTCTAAATAATCAAGTGAGAGTTTCAATCAGAATAATTGAGAATTGTTTCATTAAAATAGTCCAGCTACGATTGTTAATATTTAATTATAATCAATAAAAATAGTAAAATTTCAAAATGAACAATTGAGATTTTCAATATTTCAAAACAAATATGACTTTTAGATCATTAACCGATTAGTTCCAATTTAAGTCAGAATAATTGTGAATTGCTTTATTAAAAGGGTTCAGCCACGATTGTTAATATTTAATTATAATCAATAAAAAATAGAAAAATTTCAAAAAGATCAATTTAGATTTTCAATATTTCAAATCAATTTTTTTTTCTTCACATCATTAACCGGTTTCTATCAGAATAATTGAGAACTGCTTTATTAAAATGGTCCAGCTACGTTTGTTAACATTTAATTTTAATCAATAAAAATAGTAAAATTTCAAAATGATCATTTTAAGAGTTTTAATATTTCAAATCAAATATGATTACATGAAGATAAAAAATGTAGTAACTTATATCATCTTTTATTTTTGTTTAATAAGATAATGAATTTAATACATTTGTATTTGAAAGCTAAAAAAATTGATCGTTGAATATAATTCAAACATATTTATGTTTCACTATAGGAAGCAAAATTTTATGAATACAAATCAGAACAAAATAATGCATTCAAATATAATAACAAAATAATAAATAGGACAAATTAATAAATTCAAATAAAGACAATTAAATTGTGTTTCTTATTGTAACAAGCTAATTGTTTCAATTTTTTATGGAACTAAAGGTTGCTTAGTTGATTTTTTCCAACATATGAAATTGCCATAACGAGTGAAAAAATATTCTAAAACTATATTGATTTTGCTGAAAAGAAACAATAAAAAAAAACATATTCGAATGACATAAATTTTTATACATGCAAAAGTTTCTTCTGAATATTAAAAACCATATTTAAAATTTTTTATTCTCAATATTATTTATCGCTTATTTATGATAAAAATAAGAGAAATTAAACCTTGTTTTGAAAACAAACAAAATGGAAATACAAAAAAATATATCCAGTGCTAAAGATATTACTTAGAACTTATTTACTGCATTAGTTCAAAAACACTAAAAGTTTGAAAATCATGGATACAAAAGTATTAGAAAAAATTGATATCACACTAAAGCCGAAATTAATTTTCAAAGTCATCGCTTAGTAATGCAATACCACTTATAGATTATGTAAAAAGATGATTTTGAAAAAAAGAAATTTCACTTCCAAGCTACCATTATATTAATTCCATAACGGTATTTTATTTTATTTTAATAAACAGACATTTGACTGCCACATTTTTAAAAATAATTTAACAGAAAAAATTTATTTTTACATATTTTATAGGCTAAAAATTAAAATATAAGTAATTTAAATTTTAAATCACTTCATTAAATAGTAATGAATAAAAGCATTAATACAATCATTAAAATATTACAATTTCATACGAATAGATAGTAATAAATAATAAGTTATTAAATAAATGTATATTATAAAATCATTTAATTTATTATCTACTTTATTATATTTTAAATATCGCGTGATTATTAAATACCAATCATATAAATTATATCAATATAGTAATAATATATAATTATTTTTCAATAAAATTTTTAAAACAATTTTACATAATATATAAAATAAGCAAATTATATTAAAACCGACAAAGGTTAATAAATTTATTTAATAAGATATGTTTTAATTAAGATAAATATTTGATTGTTTCACATATTATTAAAAACTTGCAAATAGGCAAATATTTAATTCTAAATCCAAAGATGACAAAGTAAGATATCAAATGCCAATAATATCAATATAAATGGAGTTTATTATCAATATAAATTGTATAATGAACTCCATTATAAATAACTGCATTAAATTAGAAACAAAAATATTAGAAATAATTATCAAACTCACATATAACCCGTTAGACGCAACGCATCGTCGATACAAGCAGGGATACATAATCCTCGGGCTTTTGTGAGCATCTTACAGTGGATCTTCGGATTTTTGTCATCCTATCATCATTTATGCTCCTTAAATACTATATCTGGTAACTACGCCATCTTTAGTCACGAAGAAAAGTAGATAAAAACTGCATTCAAAAGCAAGCTTTCAACAGGCATTTGAAAAAAGTCTAAAAATGGCGACTCTTTGAAAACAACGGGTTGTTACCATAGTGATTTACATGACGCTCTTCAGATTTATGTTTATGAGCTTAGGATTCACGTGCAGCATATGTACACGTTTTAAAGTATCACAAATTTAGATTTTTCTTTCTTATATTCGGTTTAAAAGATAAGAGTAGTCTTAATTTTGAAAAAAAGTGCAAAATAGTGTCAGTTAAACAATGTTTATCATGTGTCTAAAAAGTATAAAACATAAATAAATAAAAGTAATCGATCTATAAAATTTGCTGAAAATAATTAAAATAATAATTAATAGATAAATTTAAATTTCAAATTTTTTTCAATGCAAATTCTTATTTTAAAAAATAAATAAGAAAATATTTAAAGAATTATAGACAATTATCAAATTAAATATGAAAAAATCTATTATATAAATTAACGTTGAATTCACTTTAAATTATGTATTAAATAACCTTAATTAATGAAGGCTAATTGTAAATGCATACGCTAGTATTATACTAATAATTCATTAAACAATAATTAAATATTAGAACAAATTTAAAATAAATATATTTTATAAAAACATTATTTGAGAACTTGTTTTATTAGAAAATTTTTTTTCACATGTATAATCTTCGCGAAGAATTTTTAATATAAAATTAAATACAGTCGAAAATTTCATATTCTGTAAACTTTTTAGAATCTATAATATAACTAAAATTTATTATTAAAATTACATGATAGATACTTTTTTCATTTAAAATAATTATTCCAATTCATAAATTTCATATTTGTTTCATATTGCATAAAATTTAAATAATTTACCACAGTTAGTTTATTCTAGGCTTGGATTCAATTTAACTTTGCAAATAATAACACTCCTTAGAAAAAAAATTAATTGAAATCATGCATATAATGCATTTAAGTATATATTGAATTGTTTTAATTTTATTAAGAAAAACGTTTGTTTCATTTTTGCCCTTTATTCGTATCAAAATCGCCATTATAAATGACTTGAAAAAAAATTGACCAAAGATGGCAGAAACCCAAACGTCCTGCTCAAAGGCTTTCGGTAACTATGGTGATGATGTGACGTTGGAAGAGGAAACAAAAAAGATTTTCACGTGTTTCCGAAGATCCTCGCTTTGGGGTAGTGCTGTTTTCGTATCATCTTTCCGATTTCTATATTCTGCTCTCATTAAAGATAAATATATCGATATAACACACGATTGGCAACAAGCTTCTACAAACGTTTCCAAGACCAGTCCTTCAGCATTAAATATAGAATATTGGAATCTGTTGGATCGGGGTTTATCTGCACGTGATGTGGTCACGTGTGTTGTAAACAAAAGTTGACACAAATTGTTTTATTATTTCTGTAAACCCGTTTTTTGAAAGGCTCGGTTTCTTTAAAGAAATGGGAAGGAAGTGCGTGCGTCATGCTCGTTTAAATGCTTTTAGACACTGTAAAAAACTTTTCAAAAGGAAAAAATGGCTGTTTTCTCAAATTTAAACAATTCTATATTATAATAAGGAACAAAATCTTTTTTTTAATTCAATGTATGATCTTCCACGTTCTTCCATCATTCTTTATTTATTGATATCATTTATTTTAAGCGTGATTTCTGAGAATGGGAAAACACGTTTTTGATACGGAATAAAAGATCGTGTTATTTCGGTTTTCACTTCTATATTTAGCATATATTCCATCAGCGTCAGATGAAAACATTTTTATTGAGTCGATATGGATTGCACTCTTGTAAGTCACGTGAGGGAAAGACGGAAGTTAAAAATAGTAATTTGCATTTCAGAGTATCAAATGTCCTATAATCACGAGTTTGGTACTCGCGTGCCTTTAATTATTTCTGCAGGAATTTTAATTCTTTTGCATTGCAAAATTTTTGTTTTCGTAAAAATTTTCAGTTATTAAATTATATGAAGTCATTAAAATTTATTTATATTTAAGACATTAATTATTTCATTAATGTTTTTACTTTATTTTCTTTTATAATAAAATAGTAAAATTAAGTATAGACGTTGGAGTAATTCCTCATATGTTTAAATTCCATAGCATAAGATAAAAAAAAGCATATTAATATAAAATTGAAATCTACTATCTCAAATTTGAAGCCATCATGTAAGAACATTATTACTTATAAGTCATTGTTTGTCTTAATTAATTTAAGTCATTAACCAGTTTAAAGCGGTTTGAAACAATTGCATGACTCTCAGTTTATGTATGCGTCATATAGAAAAACAATGGGGTTTTTTTCCCTTCCCATAATTGATAAAAAGCTTCAAAACCTTTTCTCGAGAACGGATTTTTTTTTCGAAAATCCGGTTTAAATTGATTTGGAATGATTAAGTGATTACAGTATTGCGCAATCGTTAATGTTTTAATAAAAGCGATGTGTTTTTTTCCCCCCATCTCAAAATTGTTCGAGCTCCAAAACTTTTTTTGCCAGCTAGAAAAATTGAAAATGAAAGTTAAAAAAAATATGTTATTATTATCATTATCTCTCTCTATATATATATAGTACACCAGTCGATACCTCCCCTCGCTGTTTCGTATTGATTCCCGTTTTCTTCTTTGGGATTCTTCAGACGATAACTTCTAACGACTCTACTTTTTATTGGACAGACATGAGAATCGTGTAAGTAGCGGACATTCGCGCCAGATTGCAACTTTTTGTTGGTGATAAGTTGCCAAATGTGACAACCTTCTTTACTTTTTTTCTAATAAAGTGAAAAATTGTTGCATCAAAAGAGATAAATCGCCAATTTTCTGCCCGCGCATTTTGTGGCTTCAAAAACCCCAAACCAAAACAACATCATGTTCTGACATGATAAAAAAATACTTTATAATCGAAACAAATGAAATAACTAAAAATTTTCTAATTACTGAAAGACATTAAATAAAATCAATAATTTTTTTTTATATCTAGGGCACATATTTATTTCATTATTTTTAATTTTTCATAGGCGAATATGTCAATTAGTGTATAAAAATTACGTACAGATGATTGAAAAATATTTCTTTTGTCAATATTCCATAACTTAAGATAAAAAAAAACACTTTATAACCATAATTGATTATGAAAAACTAAAATTTGAAATATTAATAAATTAATTGAGAGTAAGAAAAAAACCCTTATAAATCCTAGATTAGACTTTCCAAACAAATTTCAAAAATTTATTCATTAAAGCAATTCGTTTCATAATTTTAATATAACATACATCATATAGATTCGAGTAATTCGTATGGAAGATCTTGAAATCCGAGTTCTAAATTGCCAGTACCGTTTTTTATTTATCTATTTTTTACATGAAGTAATTAATATAAAAACGACACACTGAAAAAAAAATTAGAATATGTGACAAAATTTGTGCTGAATCGCAAACATAAAATGCCACAAAAACGTTATAAAAGCATTCCTAAAGAAGTACATCCCTTCAAACATGGGGAAATAACAATTACATACTCAGGGACTCATTCAGTGCTCTACAAAATCATCAATGCAGCAAAACAGCGCACAAATCACCCAAGTTTTCTCTAACCGTTGCTGTGAAGAATAGTACATACACACAATTGCATACACACAGAGGAGAAAGTAGTAGAAGTAATAAAAACCACAGATAAGAATTAGAAATACAAGCAGAACAGTTAGAATATATGACATAATTTGTATTGAATTGCAAATATAAAATGCCACAAAACTATTATAAAACGCCTTCCCACATTCTTTCAAACAAGCGGAAATAACAAAGACACATTCAGTACTTTACAAAATCTTCACTTCGGCAAAGCAGCGTACAAATCGCCGAAGTTTTTCCTAACTGTTGCTGTTAACAACAACACAGGGGAGAAAGTAGCAGAAGTAATAAAAGCCCACCGGGAAGAATAGGAAATACAAGCAAAAAATAAGCCGGCAGTAAAAATAAAATAAAACAGCCGATCTCTCAAAAATAAAAATAAAGCAGAGCTAGAGAGAGAGAGAATTCTCAAATCGCATCAGAGCGAGCAGCAGAGAAGAAAACGATTTGTCACTACAGCGCCCGCAGTCATTTATAATCCGGCATTCCCCCGGATGCGATAAATTCTCCCGGACCTGCTTCTTGATGGGCCTACTTAGTTAGGCACCCCCCACCCACACGACGGTCAGGCTCAATGGGATCTTTTTTTTTATTCTCCTTCTTTTATATTTTGCTTTATTTCTTGGTTAGAAAGGCGGCATTTCTTTCATAGCATGCGGGATGGAAAACTATCTTTCTGGTGTTATGTGATCAGAGAAAAAATAAAAGAGCGAATTGTGGAGCTTAAAATACAATCTGATCTCAGATCGCCGTTTTGGTGAAGCATACCTACAGTGGAGCTATGAAAAGTCGAACGAATTCAAAGGAGTCACAATCATGTTAGGTTTAACATTTTAAAGTGAAATACAATGGTGGCTTATAACGAATAGTCTCCGACAGAAAGCATTAGCACATGCATTAAAGAACTTTTTAAAATCTTCGTCTAAATACTAAAAATAGTAGCAGTAAAGTGAAATCCAATTATCGCTAATAAGGAATATTCTCGGATAAAAAATGTTCGTGCACAAATAAATGAATAGTTTTAAAATTTCTTCTAAATACTAGAATAATTCAAGACATTTTGTATACTTTGTACAGTACACTACCGATTATCCGGTTCGCGAATTTCCGGCTTCCGCACTACACGGCCTAGTTCTCTTTTATTGTAATTAAATGAGAAAGACAAGACTTGCAATGGTAATATTGGTAAGACATTGGCAGCGGGCGTCTGCTAAGAACCTCCTACGTGTCTTGTGCAAAATATAAGTTGTGACAGGAAAAGAGCAGCGTTCTGCTCGCTGTTCATTGTTTAGTCAGCGTGCAACGAACTTCAATTGTTGCTGCTGTCTCTGATTATAATTGCACAATATTCATAAATTGTTCTTGGATACGCTTAATGTTTTTTTAAATGTACCACAGTGGAGATTTCAAAATGGGTGATAACCGTAAAATGTTTTAGTGACTATGAAGCTAAATTACGCGTTATACATTGTCTAGACCCTGGTGTAACAGCAAAAACCGGCAATGGCTTCTATGATTCGCCGGGCCGCGTTCACAGCCTACTTGGCTTGAGATAAATGGAGGGCTTAGTACTCAATAAGAAGTAAGAAATTACATATTATAACAATGAGTTTTAGTATAAAAACTATGTCTTCTGGTATGGGGGGGGGTAAAGAAATGAATTCATAGAGCTCCGACCTATCCGGCTTATCCTTCTGCCACATTAGGCCGGATATTCGGGAGTTTGCTGTATTACGTAAAAATGTCTTAACCTTATATTTAAATATAAATGTTTAACAGGTGGCATAAAGGAAAAAAAAATGACTTTGACTTCTCTTACATATATATTTGAAAGTGATAATTATAATGAGCATGTGGAAATCCTAAATGCCAAATTGAATTTAGTTTAGCTAAATTAATATTAAACTTAGAAGCAACATTTTAGTGGGACAGACAGTAATTTTGTATGGGGACCAGAAGACGAAGACAACACCAGAGTTGGATTCCATCTTCAAAAGAGTCATATTGTACTAGAGGGAGGGCATTTGTCTCCTGTAGAATTAATCCAAGTTAGAAAGCAGATACACGGTGTGTCTTCGGTAAAATCAGGTTTCGAACCAAGGATCCTTCACCTCCAATCCAAGACTTTGTCACTGAGGCCCCTTGATTTTTCCAGGCGTTATATAATCAAAACTTTTCGATTAGAGTTGGCAAGAATTCTTTAAAGAATATAAAATAAGTTATTAATGTTTTTTATAATGTAAGAATATGATGTTGTTTTGAGAGTGGGATTTCCGATTTCGAAAAAGATTGGCCAGATTTAAGTATTGCCACTTTGATAAAAACAACAATTAAGCTTCCACTTACTTCCATATTTCGAAAATGATTAAATGCACATAGATAAAAATTTAATATCTAGAACAAAAAGTAAGTTAAATAAATAAAAGAAACAAAAATATTTATTGGCAACATTCTATAAAAAATCAGCTAAAGAAAATTCCACATGCTGTTTCAGTCTTTTCGGTTATATTAATTTTTAATCTTTATCTAAAAAGTGTGATTAAGAATTTTTTTTTTTATTTTTATTTCAAATTTTAAAATAAATTATTTTCTTTCTGAAAACATAAAGATCATGGATCATAAAGAATAATGAATTAAAGTTTACAAAAAACGAAGACAAGAAACAGTTCGAAAGTATAGATTGAAGGTAAAGAAGAGAAAAAGAAGCGGAACGAAAATAAAAAGCTAAAGAAAATTAAAAATACATAAATTCATTGTACTTGTTAATAAAAAAGAAATCGAAACAGAAATCTGTTTGGACACAGTAAAATAAGAAAACAAATTGATTTTACAACGGAAACGCAAGAAATGAAAATATATAGGAACTTTTACGATTTCAGAACTTTTACGCTTGGATTCTGAATCATAACCCTCAAATTTTGCTTCTAAAGGAATTAAGAAGTATCTTTCTGCAGAAAGGTTATGAAATAACACTCAATCTAATTTTTTCAGAAAAATTTCATTCATTAATTTTTTTATTAACTTTTATTAATTTTTTTCATACAATTAATTTGGGTATTAGTTTTTTCATAAAATTATTTATGATTCAAATCATGAATGCATTTCATGCGGCCAAGTATGCTTTATAACTCCACTTACATATTCAAAATTTAGAATGCAAAATAAAAATATTCCCACATGATAGTACAATACAGATTTAATTTTCAATTATTTTTTTTTTTTTTCCTTTTTAAAAAAACTTTTATTGATAAGAAAATTTTTATCCGAAGGAAATAATTTCAAGTCATCTAATATCTCCATACTTCACCTTTTCCCTAATACACTTACTGATTCAAAAAATTTTTTCTGTAAAGTCTTCGATTATTTAAAAACTGATAACTGCAAGAAATATTTATATAACGTTTCTCATTCTTCACTATATATATGTGAATAAATTGAAATATTTTTTTTAAAAAACTCAACTTATTACACCATTCAATATTAAAACATTATATTATGAAATTTAAAAATAAAATTGGTGAAACATTTCACCTTACATTCCCATTTTAATTTAACTCTTTCAAAATGCAAATCGACAAATTACTCTAAGACAAAAAAAAAAAAAAAATTACATCCCAAAGTGAAATATTCAATTTTTCTTCTACTCATAAAATAATTGGTTCTTTAAAATTACCAAATGTCATAAATTAGTGTTAATTAAGCAAAAACAAAAATTACCACAAGCAGTAAAGCAAGAACGGGTGAATATATTTTTTTTCTAATTCCCCTTAAGTGCAAAGTCACCAAGCTACAGTAAAAAAAAGAAAGCATTATTGATTAATGCCAGCAGTTAAGCAGTTAAATCAGTCAACCATTTAGCAGTGTTGAGTTGCCTCTCAGTGACTGAGATGAGACTGACACTTAAAAGATGTAACAAATAGCTCCGACACTAAAAGTAACTAAATATGGAGTCACATTAGTGGTAATTATTTAAGCGACGTTTCGCTTTAGTGGTAATTTCATTTCACTCTAACTAACGAACCAGGGTTTTTTTTCTGTGAATGCATGTGTGACAAACTATTATTATATTTGTATCCATTAATACTTCAAAGAAAATAATAAGTAATTGTCAATATGCGCATAGAAAAGTAAGAACTAATTTAATTTAAAATTTTTGATTATATTTGTATTTTTGTATTAGCTGAAATCCACATAAAATATAATAGATATATATAAAATAATTTTTGTTACTTTTTAATAGATATCCACTCATTAAAACTGGCTTAATTTTAATGTTTAATTAGGAAAAAGTAATTATATACTAAAAAGTTATTGAATTTATTAAAGAGAATCTTTTACACAAAGAACATAAAAATAACTTAATACATATTCCTTTTTTGCCGTATTATTTTTTTTATTATTAATCAATTTAAAACATATATATTATTTAATTGTATTTTACAGTAATATATTTCATTGTTGAAATCAAACTCAAGTCGTTTTTAGTTTAACTAAATTCAAATTCTTTTCATCCCGGCTATTTTTTTCATTTCTTATTGTTCATTAATGACAGGAAAATTCAACAAGCAGCTTTGCATATGTTTAGTAGGTTATAGAACAATACATGCTTTTAATAAAATTTTTGAAACTTTGTTGTATTTAAAAAAAAATTAAAGTTTTTTTTTTCTTTTTGCAAATTAAATAATGGTAATATTTTTTTAAAAAATTGGCTATTTATTTAAAATAGCTTTCTTTCGTGATATAATCAAATGCATACAGATATAAAGAGAAAAATAGGGAACCGCATAGCATTATGAGCTGAAAGATGTAAGGCTTCTAAAGTAGTATGAATTATATGTCTAACAAAACTTGAAAATTAAAAATATTTTATAAGTGGGAACCATTAGGATATATATGTATTAAAGACTGAATCTAAATTTTTAGCAGTCATTAATTCCGGCTGACAGAATGATCCCAAAATTCGCTTATTCACGAGATAAATAAATTCTTTAACGAAATCTACTTTTTTTATATCCACTATAAACAATTTACCAACAAAAAGCATAATAAACCTACACCGTATGCAATTTTATTTTAATATAAAACGGTATACAAAAGATTAAATGGAAAAAAAAATATTGCAACAAATTCTTTAAATATATAATCTGCTGAAATTATTTCCAGAGCGAGACTCAAAAGTATTTCAGATAACTGTAACCGAACAAAAATAGCAGGGATTTAGAGAGACTGAAATTCAATACGTCGAGCAGATTTCCGCAAATATTTTTCTTTAAAAAAATCACAGAAAGCTACGAAACGAGGCCATAACTCTTCTCCGCATTTTGCGGCATCTACAGGTTTCCATCTTCAAATCAACACCTGCTGGAGTTTAAAAAAAATATCCAACACATCTATCACACAAATGGAATAAGCGTCCTAACCCTCCCTTCCACACACGCAATCAGACAGACAGACAACTCGTACATTACTCACAGACTTAGAAAGAAACAGGGCACTGTGGGTAAACTGCATCGGACGTTAAATCCAAAAATTTCAGAAGGAAGACAGAATTCAGGGGGCGACCGCTCAGAGTAGGGAGTGTATGGGGGGAGGCGAGGGGAGAGAAAGCAATTTTATCTTGCGGTTTCACGCACTGGGCTTTAAAAGTTAAGAGAAAACCCCGAAATCCCGGGTCTAACAAATGGTTCCGGTGAAAGCGAAAATGTTAAAATAAAAATATGGGGTGGAATAGAAAAAAAAAAAAAATACTAAAACGAAGAAGAACGAAATGTATATATATAGATATATCCCTCCCCTCTATGGATATATCCAGAGAAATGCCTCACAGTCGTCATTTGGAGGCGTTATCTCTTGTTCACAGTTTTGGCATTATCACAGGAGAAAAATTGGTGGGTGCGCTGTGATTGCCCGGCTGCCCCCCTTTTCCACAGCTGAGGGCAGGACGACGCAGTGCTGTTATGAAATTCATGATGCTTCGAAAAGCGAAATTAATGCCTCCGATTCCGATGACAACACTCCACGCGTGGTTGCCTCTCTTGCCTTAAGACTTATTTATTGCACATGCCGAGGCGTCTCGACCTAAGGGCTAAAAGCTTTATTTTATACATTTTTTTCCCTCCTCAAGACGCTTTGTTGCGCGCTGGAGAGATGGTGTCTAATTTGGCGGTGGGGAAAAGATTCGCGGAAGTGAATTTTAGGATCATGAGTGGAGTGACTGTTATGCAGGAAAGAGTTCTAAGGCAATGATTCTAGACAGAGGGTTCTTTAACCAAAAAGTGGAAATGCCTGGGCTGCTTTTTTACCTTTCGAAATGTAGAATCAATTTGTGTTCTACCCACAGATTAGATCATTATGAGATCATCGGCTTATTTCATGATCATATCGACCAAATAAAAGAATTGTTTATTTAACTTATAACTTTAACGATAAATTCTTACATATTATATTTTATATAGTTAAAATAGGGATTTAAATCTTTTCATTTGTGCAACTTGCTACAACCAGATATTTATATTCTTCTGAGTATTTCTTTTCAATGAAGAAACAATGAAGCATGAACTAGTTATTAATCACCGATATATTTAATGAAATAATTAGAACTTCAAATTCAATACTTCTGTTTTTATTTTATTTACGAAGGACTATCAATAAGTAACAATAATAAACCAGCGGCTGTGACCTTTCTCTAATAAACTTGTCATACCAGAGAACATCTTACATGGATCGGAGTAAAATAATTACGAAAGATTAATTTTTGGCGAGAAAGCCGCATTTTCACTGAATCTATCTTGTCATCCTTGGCGAGTTATCTGTCGATTAATCCTTGGAGAGCGTTAATAGTAATTAAAAATGGAATTTTTGTTTCAGATGCGCTTTTCTCAATCGATTGAAACAAAAATTTGACACAAAACTGTACATATAGTCAAAATATCCCAAACTAAATTTGATATATTTAAGTCATTGCTTTTTTTAATTATCGCGTTTACTTGTTTTTAAAAATACAGACAGACAGACAGTCAACCCATAGTTGGATTTGGCAAAAAATTTTATAGGTGTCTATACCATAGATGCTAAAACTGTAAGGATTCTGTTGGAATGCATTCTGGAGCATCAATAATGCAGTTTTGGTCCTGACACCTTCATATTTCCATCTGTTTAAACCCACCAAGAGGTTCCTAGGTGGTCAGATGTTTGACTCATACGATCATCTTATATAAGTTGACGATGTCATGAGAGATTGGGACTTTTGAACTAATCCAGCGCTGGGACAATTGCCTCAACATGAGTAACGGTTATGCCGAAAAAGTAATAATTCGGTAATGCTTTCTTTTCTGTTTCATACTGTTCCTTTACCGGATTTTTTTTATTATTACGTACAAAATTACATGCTTTAAAATTATGTATGTTTATTACTGATAATTTCTAATATATTGAGCCAGAATACCTACTAATGTTAAAGAATAGGTCAGACTAAAGATTTGAAAATTTTTTTTGAATTAAAGACTTTTCTTTTCCGATAATGTGATTACATTTATATGTGATTTTGACATTTGTTTTCGCATATTGAAAAATTCATTCTTAAGATAAAATAAAGAAATATATCTTGCAGGATCCAGATCTGAATTTTTTCCATATCATATATTTCTACACGTTCTAAGTTTTACTATGAAGAAATTTACAAAAGTGAATTGATCAACGATAATTTTTAAAATATTGTATTACAAGAATTGAAAAATTATTATGCGCGAAAAGGCATTTCAGAATTTTTAATAATATTGAAATGCCAAAAACAAACACATAATGAATTTTTCAAAACATTAACTAGCAGATACAAATGCACAGAAATTAATTCTTCAAAAACAATTATGAAATTATTTTATAACTGACTTTTACTTCATCTACTTTTTTAAAGACATTTATAATTCGTTTTTCCCATGAGATTTCATTAATTTCTGTATTTACTTTCTTAGACCATTTAGACATTTTTAAAAAAGTCACAAATTAGGAGATATCGCTTTCATTTGTTTACATTTTTCAAATCTCTCTTTCTAAAACGACGTCTATTGTTTTACTATTTTAACTTTTATTTCTAAAGACAATTACGTTTTCAAGAGTGGGGAGGATTATTCCATGTTTAAGATAATGTTGAAATAGTATGAGAAGAGATTATTTTGTATGAGGAAATTTTAATATTATAAAAATAAAGTAGAAATGGAAATGAAGATGAAAATTCGAAGAATGTTCAGTCATTATTAACAAAATAATTATAGACACCATAATTATATATTGGCCCTATTTATAGACATTTCTTCTAAAAAATTATTATGATATAAATAACCGAATATTTTTATCAACAATCAACAACTTTACGCACTAAAAATTCTTTGCATCTTGTTAAAAATTTAAAGAGTAACGCATTTTGATGAAAAATGTTGAACAGAGTTTCGAGACTTGAAAATTTTAAACTTGCAAAGGGTTGTGGGAAATTAAATACGAATGTAATTATTTCTCCCTGTTAAATTTATCATAAGATTTCCGATTTACAGTAAAAATATTGTAGTTGTTCTTCGATTTTTATGAATTAGAAACCAAAAGCTCATATTCAAATTAGAAATACCATATTAGTAGCAAGCAAAAAAATGAACGAACAAAAAAGAATCTATAAAATATATTTTTACAAATCATAATGAACATATAAATTATCCAAAGAATGTATTAATGTATTTGCTACAACCCAAATGAAAGAAAAATCAATACTATATCAAGTAGATATTCAGTACTATAAATCGCATCTTAAAATTGTTCAAAATAATAGAATTCTTGGCTTGCTATATCTTGAAATAGGCCTGATGTACATATATATATATCGCGGAAAAGAATAATTTAATACAGCAAATCCCTCTTTAAAGGACTTCAAAGAAGAAAATTTTCAGAAACACTCCAAAATCGGCGAGATTCTCTTAACCCTCCTTTGGATGATTTTTTACTTTTTTGTGAAATAAATCATGTGATATAATAAATTTTGTGATATAATTCATGCCCAAGGTAAAAGGAAATTTTTTTAAAAAATCCTAGTACAAATATAATTAAAAAATAGTATGATGGAAATATCCATCATCATGCAAATTTACATGTTAAGCTCAGTACAAAATCTTCAATGTCACTCTCTTCTAAATTTCTCCACCTTATTATTGCTTTTATTAGCAAAAAAACAAAACAAAAAAAAAGAAAAGTTATAAAAATATATTGAAGAAATCGCACTTTCTTCCAACCACAACAAACAGCGGAATGACAAGTTCAAATCCTCTATAACGATTGTGACATGTGATTTTTTTTTTTTTTGACAGCTACGTTTCTTATTACGCAATCGTCGTGAAAAAAGTTACCAGCAACAACCAATTTATAATACACCTGTTTTTGAGTACAGTATTTTGTTCACTAAATATAATGATTGAAATTTCCATCATTATGCAAAGAAGGGTTAAACCGTTTCGAATCAAAGGACTTATTCCCTGTTTCATTCACGTCGCAGATGATGCGCCTCCAAATAAGAAATAAGACAAGCCATTCCCAGGTCAATTTGTGCGCGACCCCTCATTAAACGGCGCATCAGGGCCAAACACCTTTATCTGGAAGGGGAGCTGCAGCCCATCAATGCCACAGTCCGGCCGATCAGTGCGACGTCTCAATGGCGGTAATTTGGCCGGTAATTGCCACAATCCGCAGGCGCAAATGACAATCACATTAAGAAGATACTCAGGGAGTGTGGGTGGTGGGAATTTTTACTCCCCACCCCCGAGTGCTTATTTTTCATGGCCGAAAAGTAGGGATGACAAAGAGAGTGGCTTTGAATTTGCTGGCGAATCAACTGAACGATTACGGATAATTCGTTCCAAGTGAATCTGGATTAATACGGCATTGTATCGATAAAGAAGAGCTTTGGTGCTGGGATCTTCTTAGGTAAAGAATCAATGAGAGGAGTTATTGGTGGGCGCTAAATGCTGATGCGGAGTATTTATCATTAAAAAAAAATCTTAACAACGTAAAAGCTTGTGTGGAGGCAGGCTCGTTAAAGATACTATATAAAAAAATGTAAGATGAAATGAATGAATCATGGACAAAGAAAATGAGTACAGGTTAGTTTGATGAAACTTTTAAATTGTTACAGAATCATGGAACTTTAAAATTTCAAAAATTACTTCGTTATATTTATATATGACAATAGGGGCGCATTCGTATTTCTTAACATAATTCTCAATCATAATTAAAGTTTTTAATTCATTGATCTTTATTATTTAACAAGAAAAGTGTTGCGACTCCATCCCTGAACGAACACCCCCCCACCCCCGTTTTTTTTTACACTTAGGCTTGTATATATATAATTAATTATATTATAGCTGAATGTATTTTTATATAAACACATTCAGTTATAATATTACTAATATATATAAAACAGCTATAGATACATGTATGCATAATTTCTTAATCCGCTAAAATCCAATTTCGCATAACAGAGCAAAACACGGAGTGCAGAATATTTCTTTTAAACTATGTTAGATATACTACGAAGAGAAATTAAATTATAATATTTTTCATGATTATATTTTTCTTTTCAAATCTTGTTTTAGAAACATAATCGAAAAGTTCGTGAAATGCTATTTCAAATTTTTTTTTACCCATATATATATATTAAATTCTTTCAAATACAATATCAAATATCAAAATATTTTTCCTTCTAATTTCTCGAAAATAAATTTAAAAAAAATCAAACTAATGACATTGACTTCAAAATCTCCCAAATTATATACCAGATGAAATTTGTCTAGAAATTTGAGAATCCATATTGATTTCTTGGGCAAAGCAATAACAAAGAAATGTGTTAGACATGGAAGTGAATTGCCGCTTTCAAAAAATAAAAAGGTAGACAATAATGGGTTAACTTCATGGTAATAAAATCAGTGTGTAGCTTTTTAAAAAAATATCACACTTATTTTACACATTTTAATTTTTTTTAATTCTTAAATGCACAATATTTTCATAATTTTTAAATTTTTATTAGTTTTAAAGAAATAATTTTGTCTCTAATTTAATGTACATTCCCACTTAATTAAATACTTATATAAAATAATACTCATTGAATAGCTTTATCCAAAGCAACGATTCAAGAAAACCACGCCCCCCCCCTCCCTTGAAAAAAAACTTTGAAATTAAAAACTAACAATGATTAAACAATTTTCATCAAGCATTTCATTAACATACAATTCAAACGATCTTTTATAATATCCATTAAATATAATTAAATTATTTTCCGCGCATGAAAAAAAACCTTGAAAAGAAAGTTCGATTTTTTAAAGCAAGACATTATTATGAAGTGAGTTGAAAAGAACATAGCATTATAAAACAACTACTAATCAACTTAATCGCCCTTTAGATACAAAACATGTGATCAAAAATCACTGTTTTTAAATACAGAAAAGTACAAAAACCTCCAATTCAAATAACACAAAATTCAATTATTTCCAGTGTCCAATCTTGATGGATTACACGAAGTTCGATTTCTTTCAAGCAAGACATTGTTATGAAGTGAGTTGAAAAGAACATAGCATTATAAAACAACTACTAATCAACTTAATCGCCATTTAGATACAAAACATGTGATCAAAAATCACTGTTTTTAAATACAGAAAAGTACAAAAACCTCCAATTCAAATAACACAAAATTCAATTATTTCCAGTGTCCAATCTTGATGGATTACACGAAGTTCGATTTCTTTCAAGCAAGACATTGTTATGAAGTGAGTTGAAAAGAACATAGCATTATAAAACAACTAATAATCAACTTAATCGCCATTTAGATACAAAACATGTGATCAAAAATCACTGTCTTTAAATATAGGAGAGTTCCAAAACCTCCAATTCAAATTCCACCAAATTCAATTATTTCCAATGTCCAATCTTGATGGATTACACGGAATACGAACGTCACATTTTGAGTCACGCCTCACAAATACATAGAAAAAGGGACGCATTTCGCAGAAAATAGAAAGCACAGAAGCGTCAAACGAAACAAGTTATAGAAGTCTGAAAAATACTCTCCAAAAACTGGAAAATATATTTATATCTTTCAAGCCACGTGCTATTGCATTGGTCATGAAATGTAGAAGAGAGAAACCCATGAAGTGAATCCAACGCTCACTTGTAAGTCAGCAACGAAGCGATGAAGTAGATCTGATGCATCCCCCACCCCCTTCTTCTATTCCATCACATAGCGAATAGCGTGAAAGTAGGTAATTTGTTATAAATTTTGATATTGTACTAACTTTTTTGTTGGTGCGTGAATTTAAACCGAGACATCCAATTATTCAGTGATTAAAATATCAGATAAATGAGAATCTGAGAAAAAAAAATAGATGTAACAATGAATTAACAACTTTATAGTAGTTAATATTTAGGGAAAAAGATTAAAGAAATAATTTCGAAATTTTCAAATATACTAGCTACTTCTACACTTCAGATTTAGACAAACATAAGTCCAAAAAGGGCGATTAATAAGTTATTGAATTTTTGCATGAAGATTCTAAATTTACATCAAGCCATTTAAAAAAACCCGCCACAGTAAATGATTCTTTTATCATTTGTTATTTGCCTTTGTAGACCACACAGTTCGGTGGAAATAATGATTTGTGTTAATCACAATTTATGTATTAATTTAATTGCTCATTATTTCCTTTAAATTGTGACAGACAGTAACATCGTGATATTTTAACAACCTTACATCCATTCTGTTTACTGAGTAGAAGAGTATTCCTAGCAAAGACAAGAACCATGGAATCATATTAAAACATTAAGTATTCAAGTATTAACAAATTTATTAACAAATTATTATTATTTACAATTATTTATTAACAAATTGCACATTGTCATTCAGGGGACTGTAACTTCACTTTCTTATTCCACATGTAAGTTATGTAGATAATAAGTAGAATTTTTTTTCTTAATTTTGAGCAATAGAAAAAAATTAAGAGATTAAATATTTAATGAAACAATGAAAATAGATTTAGCAGTATTATTCCAACATTGAAAACTGTTATTAAGAATTATGCAAAAATAAATAAATAAATTCTTACAAATGAAAAATTTGAGCAATTAAATTGAAGCTTTGCAAAACACAATTTTGAAGAATTATGATGAAAAATTATGTAAAAATAAATAAATAAATTGTTACAACTGAAAAATCTGCGCAATTAAATTGAAGCTTTGAAAAACACAATTTTTAACTTTTCAACCGATGTAAAAATAATGCTATTCTTCTATAATATTTTCTGGAAATATCAAGAATAAATGCGAAACTACCGTTTCATTTTTAATTTATTAAAATGTTATTTAAAATACCAAGCTAAATGCTTTCAATGCCATTCTTTAAAGTATGTTTAAATCAAATTTGTCAGCTCTAGATCAAACAGTATGGCCAGTGGGGCACCAAGAAACTCACCTATAGAGACCTATAGGGACCACAACTTCAAGAGCATCAGACCTTACGGCAACGTGATCTTTCTTTTCAGTTTTTTAACTCTTCTGAAACGTTGTATAAAAGGACTTACGTTCGTCTGGGTTCGAGGTGCAGAATTACAAGATTATGTTTCTTCTTAAATAAAGATATATGAGCCGTTTATTTTGAAAGTGGGGCAAGATCAGTTTTGAAAAAAAAATGGGGATAATGGCAGTTATAGATAAAACTTGTTATGATCTTTTTATGCATAAAAAATTTATAGTAAAAAAAAAAAAAAATCAGACTCTAGTATTTGGAAGATGGCAGTTTTAGCTCTAAACAGTATTGAAAATCTGTTTATTTTGAAAGTGGTGCAAGTCCATCTTAGATTGAAATTATATTTGACCGAATATATAACTGCAAAATTTAACTCCGGTTGCTGTATAGTGAAGCAAATGTGGCCGTTTGACATCATGTCTGAAATTTAGGGTGTTTCTATTTATCTATTTTTGATACTGAAAATCGGTGGTTGTACAATATTTCATAAATAATAAAAAGTATACCTTAATTTTGTGTGTCGTTAATAATATGTTTACTTCCTTCATCGATTATTCAGTCCAGTGACAAAATAAATATCATTGATCATAAATTTTTATTGTCGGGACATTCATTTCTACCGAACGATCGCGATTTTGGAGTGGAACTATCCAGTAACTATTCAATCCAGAAACCAGTTCCTTGCACATTCCCCAGGATTACTATAAAGTAATACAAAATTGTCGAAAACATAATAAATTTTTAGTACATGAAATTAAACGTGGAAATTTATTTTCAACCCAACCTCTGAAAAAAAACGGTTTTAAAAAGAAATAAAAATACCGATGGAGAAACCGTGAATTGATTAACTATATGCTGTATCAGATTTACAAGGGATGCGCCATACAAAATGTTCAACAAAACTTCGATAGAACGAGATTTTGAATTTAAAATTATCGATTTGTCAATACAACGAGGAAGACCAAGTAATTTCAGAAATATAAAATTATCTTTTATGTATGAAAAAAAAGAGATCTATTACATCTGAAAAATGCAAGGACATGGTGGATTTATTACCATATATACCTCCCATCCCTCATAAACATTTTAAAATGTTAAATCATGAATTAAATTGAATTTAATTATGCCTGGGTATAAACTGAAAATGTATAATTTCATTGAAATTCTTAATAAAACTGAATTGTTTTTTGTTATGTTATATTTTATAAAAAAATATTCTTTGTTTTGTTTCACTTTTTATCGAATGATTAAATATTTATAAAAATGTAAATAGTATTTTGTTTTTATTATTAAAAAAAGGCTGATGCAACTGAAATGTTTCCCAATTAAAGTACGTTTATAATAATTCATTAATTTTGAAAGTGAGACAAGTCCATTTAGTTAAAATAAAACTCTTATTTCTTTTAATAAGCCTTGTAAACACTATTGGATTACAAACTTACATTATCTGGTACCACAAAATACAAAAAATATATCTATTAATACTTACCAATATTTTTTTTTTTTAATTTATTGAAACGTAAACCTTTAAATATCTTGCAATAACAAAAAATGGACTTGCCCCATTTTCGAAATAAATGGCTCATATATAGCATTTTTATGTTATTGCGTATTATGCGTGTTTTTGGCCGAATCTATTGGTAATATTAGATAAAAACTCACGGGGGCATTTAAGATGGACAAACTTACTAAACTTTTCCAATTCATTCTGAACTATAACATGAATGAAAATGCGAAATTTCAGCATATTTCAAGACAGAAATTAATCAAAGTTTTAAAAGAGTAAGACATAGGTTACATAGATATCAGATATAAAATATAGATATCAGGTTAGAATATTTCAAAGCTAAATTAATACAAAAAATTACAGAAGATTTAATTACACTGAACATTGAGAATCTTATTGGCAGTTTATTCGCCATTTATAAAGTACAAAAATGTAATGTCTTATTCACGATGATAGATTTGTTTAGTACATTTTGAATAGCTGATTGATTAGGTTTAGAAGTTTAATGGGTAGGTTTTTGAGGTTTTGATTGATTGATTGATTTACAACATTTTGAAGAAATATAGGGACTAATAACATTCATAATTTTGGTCAATTTCAAATAATAAGGACAACTTAGTCAAATTTGGCGGCGACAAAGTTTTGAAAATTCCGTTACATTGAAATCTATTAAATCTTCCCAATAAAATAAGCTTTTTCATCGATGGAATCTTTATATCTGCCATTTTCCCGTCATGAAACCAGAGCTTTACCAGCAGATGCCTGCAGCTTTAATATTGCACGATATATGATAATAAACAAATTTTTGATAGTGGACATTTGCAATTATATGGTTCCATCAATAATATTGTTACATTACATCATAATCGATGAAATCCAAGGTACATTATATAACAATATATCCATATTTATTACATGATTACATTTTTTTGATGCAATTATTCCTATATTTTTGCACTTTTCAATTTAATAGATGGCTTAAAATGCCATATCTACTTCTTTTGAAAAATTAATAATTAGAAGCAAATCATTATTAGTAGCGGACATGTCCGCTTGTACAATCAATGCTTAATGTACAAACCATCTGTTTAATTAATTTAATATGAGTATCAGATATTCCAAGGACTTGTTTCAGTAAATTTAATTAACTGTTTTAAATTGTATTAATTATTTTTGAACTTTAAAACTGCATAAAAATGCTTCTTTACAACGTCATTTTAAGATGTTACCAAAGAAAAAAAAATTCTTTTTTTAACTAAGACAAATTCCAATTATTTTTTTTTAATGTTTCAAGGTGTATATTGCCACATCTCAATGCAAAATTGATATATCTAAGAGATTAAAAAATTCATGATTAAAAAATTATTGGTTTTTATAATCACATCTAAACATTAACCGCGATTTTTAGCACAGTCCCATACATCATTGTTACGCTTTTTCATGATTTACAGATTTACGCTTTTAGACATTTGGATTTTTTTAAGCATTCCATATTTTGATTTTAATATCAATTGATATAAATATTTTAATTTCAAGAATCTGGCGCAGCTTAGCCAAAGATGGCTTTTGTGCCATAAAAAATAAACTCAATTCAACTCTAAGAGATTAAACAGTCTGCTCTGTATAGGACGAACAGTCAAATACACACACACACATTCGTTTTTATTAGTATCGGAGATAAAACGAATATGTACACACTTAAAATATATTCTCAAATCCATTCGGATTCATGAATTGAATGTAAAAATTCAAACCGAACTTTAGATTCGCATAAAAGGCACTTAACATGTCTTTGTCATATAAACCGCCGAAACATTTCAAAATTCTGGGAGTAAAAATTCTTTCTTGCACATAAAATAAAGTTTCCGACGACATCAACTTCAACAGATACACATTAAAGAAAATAAGCATTTAATAAAGTCTGTCTTAAAATTCGCAATTAGCACAACTCGAATCACCCCAATAACACCTTCCAACCTCGCATTTTTCAAGCGGCAACTCCAATCTATACTAGACATCTCCATTTACTTCATCAGCCACCGCGGGGGAGGCAGGTTAACAAACAAAATAAAAACCCAACCCTCCCCCCGAACCTTAAAACTCTTCGGCAATCAAAACTACGTGTGTATTATTGAAAGCAGGCAAAGTTACTCGAGGTAAAGATCGGGCTGCACCTTACCAAGCGTAACGAGTGGAGGGGAGGGCGAAAGCGGCTGACTTCCCCCTCCCACTTTTATTTCAAAATTCGAAAGTGTGCTCTCCTCCTATCCCTCCCCCACCCCTTCAACTTCGACTGTCTTTAACTTTAATCCATTGGACGCGAGTGCAACAATACTTCTATTAAACAAGGGGGTGCCGTGGACATTAATTAAAACAGGTCGACATCTGTGGCCGGTTGCTATGGTAACGAGAGGGGTGGGGAAGCTTGGAGAACCGTGTTGATGTTTGGCGCGCGGACAAACATCTCGCTGCAGGGGGGTCCTTGAGTAAACAGAGCAGACGATGAAGGAGTGTTTTCTTAGATTGCGTTTTGTTGTTCTTGGCAACAGTGCGCAAACAGTGCCGCCACCCTTGGCATAGATGTGTTCTGTTAACCCCCCCCCCTCTGCTTCACCCCCATCCCCGACCCATCACGTGATCTTTTCTCCTTGGCTGGGTTTGCTTGTGATGATGATGATGATGATGGGGATGCCCAGTTGCATCAAAGGTGATTTTTACTTCTTTTAGTTATGTGTGTGTTGAGGGGAACACCAACCGGCCAGGAGATTTGGTGGAGGGAATGCCCAATACTTACAACAAACCCAGCATCTGTTGTTCGGTATGAAAAATCAATGTGTCAAATGAGAATATGTTGCAGATAACGAACTAAGAAAAAAAAACCTACTACAATAAAACAACTATTCAGAACTTTCTGAAAGAGAGGATCAAACGCATGCTGTGGCTGGGGGAAATGCTACGAAGAAGAAAAAAAAATTATTAAACCATATTCGTCCCATGCACTAGTATCACAGTAGATCATTCAGATCTTAATACTTAGGCAGACCACAGTAAAAAAAAAAATGTTTGGAATATATAAAGGAATAGGATAGCTCAGTTTTCTAAATTTATAAAACAAAATCTTGGTATAAAAATGCTGTGCCAAATTAAAAAAAAATTAAACAAATCATTAAGGTACAAAAGATTTTGATCTTTCAAAGGTACGGGAACGTTCTTAAAAAATTGTGACGGATTATAGGAAATAACTGAAATTTACGCTATAAAATTTCTAACGCAAATATCGAAAATATTAGTCTGTAATCAACTGTTTGGGTATTAGCCTAATGGTGTATTTTTAAAGATCTATACCCAGAATTATCTCATAAAGGTTTTATCCATTTTAAATTTTTTCATAAAGTTATCTACTACAGTTAATATGTTTCATATCAAATGAGAAAAGAATCATTATTCTTTTCATTTTAACTAAAGTACCATCAAAGTATTTATACATTATCACTAAACAGAATCTAACGATATTTAGTATGATGTAGCATCCCATTAAATAAAGTTTGTGACTTTCAATTTGTTAAAATGAATTTAAGCCACATCCTTACTCCCATGATACCTTTCGAATACATCATAGCTAAAAATTTAAATTGTTTACATTTAAAAAAAAAAGAGATTGATTTAAAAAAAAATCTGAATACAAATTCCTCAACGAAAGATGGCCAAAAAAAAAAGAAAAAAAAGTAGCGTTTAAAACCAGTCTCAAAATTGTCTACTTAAGAAATGGAAACAGTAACTTCTCGGCACTCAAGGGCATGCAATGAAGATTAACCAATGAGACAATAATCTTTCATTTTATAAATAGGTGTTCTGCTATAGTTACATATTCATACACATTTCTGGGCATTCGCCTGAGAAGGTACTCATCCTTGGAACCAGCTTATTTTCGTTTCATTGAAAACTATGAACCATCCCTAGGACATATAATACCGAAACTAAATTTATGGCATTAAGTGTGAAATTTAAAAATTCATGTTAAAAACTAAATAGATAAAATGAAATTGTAAATTTGAATAACATTAAAAATATGAAGTGTTTATAGAAATTAATATATTAACAAGAGGACTCTCATCAATTAGAAAAGAATTCAACCAATTAAAATGTCGCGAATTGACATAGGAACGTCACATGGATTGGTGAAAATTCATGCAGTTCATGTTGGAGATTCATCAAACACCAAATTCCCAAATTCATACAGTTAATTTTCCTCATACTTTTAAATGCATTTAAATATTCAGAACATTTTTTGGTCTATTCGAAATTTGCCATTTAATTAATAAAAGAAAAATAGGAAAGTCTTATCAAAAATATGGAATTACATGAACAGTAGATTAGTGGAGACCATCACAAATCAGAAATCCATGTTAAAGATTCCCCAAACATCGCAAATTACATATATGTGGATAAGACGCGAGTAGTATATACGCAGTAGAGTTAAAATCTCATCATACCTCTAAATGAACGGCATAGCTAAAGATTCGTGATGTTCCTTAAACCTTTGAATGTATCTAAATTCGAGAACTTTCCTTTTTTGAAATTTATTTGTTATCTAAAGAATGGATGAAAAATAGGAACGTATTACTAGACTAATGAAATTACATGGACTGCACAATGCTGGAAATTCAAACTATTTTATAAGAGATTTACAAAACAAAGTTTTTAGTTTAGTTTAGTTTAGTTATATTAACACCCCGTTGTACAGCAACACGAGGGCTATTTTAGAACGGACCTCGTCATTTTGAACCGCGGTCAGATGACAAGGACGACACCTGAGCTGGCACCCCCCTCTCCACACCACACCAGCGGGAGGACGTTTGGCATGACGGATTTAATATGCAACAGACCCCCTTACACGACAGTTCTTCAGTGGAATCGGGTCTCGAACCTGAAACCCTACGGTTCACTAGCCGAGACCTTACCACCAGGCCACCGTGGCCTTTACAAAACAAAAGTCACGTATCTGTGTGTAAGATACGAATGATCTTTGAGAATCAAACATACTTTGATTGAACGATGTAATTGAAGGTTCATGATGCAACTCATACCGCCGGATGTATCCAAATACCAGAACATTCCTTATTCCATTTGAAGAAAAACAAAAATGCCTTGTCAGGCTTAAGAAAATTTTTTTCAAAATGTTCCATCGATCTACAAACTTTAGTAAATAACTTAGCATCATGCAAGACATTTAAATGTAATTGAAAAGAGATACAGCAAATATACAAGGCGTGCAAAAATCAAAGTCAGGACAAAAACGATTTCAACTGACGGTTTACTTAAAAATCTCTTTTCCACTACTTTTAATAAAAACTTGAAATAGATAAGCCAGAATTAAAATATAAAAAACAAGGGATGTTTTAAGAAGCTTTAGAAATTTTCCAGTTAAACTGAATGCGCAATTTTTCCACGGGGGGATAACTTTTTGCCGCGTAAATGCAAAAGGAAACAAGTGGCGTGAAGGAGGGAGAGAGAACAGGTGGAACTAAGATGCATTACTGCGTCAAACAGTGTGTTAAATAAATGCATCACGTCGTTAAAAACAAAGCGGTTAACTGTGTTCTATGAAGTAATGTGACAAAGTGCTTAACAAGAATAGCTTGTCAACGCCCATTTGCAAACAAGGATCGCACGCGATGATAAAGTCTGAGAGCTTTTGTTAGCTGTCTGCGCTGCGAGCGCACTCGAAAACGGACATGTTAATTTTTCACTTTTACAAGTGGAAATTAAACAGATAAAGAGATAGATGCAGACATGTTTGCATCTTCATTGGAACTGCAAATAAAAAAATCCCATCTTTAGTTTATATTAAAAACTATGAAGAAATATACAAACACAGTTTTTTACAAATGATATTGAAATACGAACTTTAAACTGTTCTTTGGTAAATTCGATGCAGCCGTTATATAGGGTGGTTATAATTAAAGTTCAACTTTGAAATGGTCATAAAAGAAAAACTACTAGACCAAATATTATCTAACTTGGTAATAGTTTAAAGGAGATCATGGGAATTTCTTTTCCGCCCCCCCCCCACAAAAAAAGTTCAAAAACTCAACACCAGATGTGAAATGGCGCTGTATACAGTATTGGTAAGCAAGATAGGACATGAAGACATCGGTTTAAAATGTGTTTAATCGTTTCTGAAATGTGTTACAAAGCATGTTCAATGTGGCGTCCACCATTTTCTGAACGCAAGTTAAATCGCATTATCGCATTCTCAATAGTAGTACTTAGCATATCAGGAGAAAAGATACGCACATATCGGCGGATTACTTCTTTCATTTATACCAAATTGTTTAGATTATCACCATGAAAAATGCTTTTGAGATATCACATAGTGAACATGCTTTGTGACACGTTTCAGAAACGATTAAACATGTTTTTAAACCAATGTTTTCATGCCCTATTTTGCTTACCAATATTGTATACAGCGCCATTTCACACCTGGTGTTGAATTTTTGAACTTGTTTTGGCGGAAAAGAAATTTCCATGATCTCCTTTAAATTATTACCAAGTTTGATAGCATTTGGTCCAGTACTTTTCCTTTCATAACCATTTCAAAGTGGAACTTTAAATATAACCACTCTGCATAAAATGTAAAACGAGGATTTTAAACCTTTGTACTCGGAAAGATAATTCGAAACATAATTAACCACATTATACATGGATCTTTTTATTACACCCAAAAATAAATACATGCAATTGTTTTTAAGTTGAATTTCCCTAAAAAATGAATCTACATCTTTTTAACATTCTGTAGGTATTTTTAACAATTGGAATTAAAAATAAATAAATAAATAAAAAGTCAAAATGGTGCACCGTCTTGAATGGTGACTGAGAGGAGACATTCGAGTGCAAAGAGTTAATACTGTGTATTTGTGAAAATATTATACGATTACAAAAAAAGGCTTATTTAAAAATAAATTTCGGTTTTACACTATCAATATTTGCCAGGAGATTGCAATAGCATCCACAGCATTGCTATTATGTTTCATGCAATAGAATAGATCATTTTTTAAAATTATTTTACAAGGATTCATCGCCACTTCAGTTTAAGTTTTAAAAAATGACATTTTACAAGGTAAAAAAAAAAAAAAAAAAACTTTAATCTTTTTAATCACAAAGAAAATAATAATAATAATAACCATTTTAAACCACTTTTTTAAAAAAATAAATGACTAATTTTTAATTTAAAATATATAATATATTAATAAATTTAATTATGACTAAATACATTCGAAACAATAATAATATGTGATAGTGAAACCATTTTAAAAAATTAAATGACTAATTTTTAATTTAATCAAAATATATAATACAACAAATAATAAATCTAATTACGACTAAATGAAATCGTAACAATAATAATAAATATTGTAATAAACTACATTTATGAAATGTGAAAATTTTACTTGAAACAAACTATTATTTAACGTAGTTGTTTATTTTAATACAAACCAAATTACAAAAAAAAAATGTTTTGTTAGTTCATCATTATCTTTTCCTCGCAATTTATTGTTTAAAAATACATAAATAAATCAGAACACGGTCATCAATATTCTTAAATTTTCCTAAGAATAAAAGTAAAATAAAAAAAAGCAAAAATTATCCTGCAATCAAAGATATTTAACTTAAATATATTGTGGTTATACATAATTGATGACAATTAAAGTAGTAACATTTAACATCGCTTTATAATTAATGTAATTCAAGGTCACAAATTCATTCTAACGAAACACTTTTACTGCCATCATAACTATTAAATCGAAGTATTTTTTTGATTTGTTTAGTTATAACAATCGAATTTAATTAACATAGATTAATTACACCATTAGAAAAAGCACAAATTAAAAAAGTGACCATAACTTCATGCGACCCGCTCCAAGATCACATAAGGAGAAATCAATTCTTCATCTAAAAATTCTCTAAAAACAAGCAGCAAAGCTAGAAAGTATGCAATCAATATATGATATATTTGTTTTAAAAAAAGGGCCATTTAACGCTACTCTTTCTCCAAGACCACCACATACCTACAACGGAAAAAAATAATTCTTCACGAAAAAAAACTATCTAAAAGCAGTCTCCTTTTGCTAACTATACGCTCCCCTAACAATACCTTAAACTAAACAGATCGTCTTCAACAGCAGATCTTTAATAGAGTCAGGCAGGGCGCTTGGGGCGGCTACACCGGGGCATGTAGTTGGAAAAGTTCCCCCAATGAAGACGTCCTGCCACGAAAGAACTCCGGCTGCTGGATAAACATCACGTTTCTATCCGGTCTTACTTCAAGAAAAACGACAAGTTGCGTTACACTAGTCGCCATGACAACGGTTTGCACGCGTCTCGGCTTTTGTGTGTGTGGCGCGCCTTTGATTATTAGGACCAGAATTCTTTTAAAGTACCTACGGGCTTTGCACTCACACGCGAAGGATGTACAAGTTAATGGGTTAGGATTGGGTTTCTGTGAATAACTGCGGGTTTTACGATATTTATAGCCACCTCGAGGTAAATCCAGAGCCTAGAAATTAAAATACGAATGCAGACATGTTACAACAAAACGCGGAAGAAAACTCGGATTCGGTGTTCTAAAATTGTTTCGAAAAGAATGGTTGGAAGAGACAAACAATTGTCAGATGATGATGGGAGTTAAACAAATGAAAATAAAATCAAGTAAAATGACGTTGTTTATGATGGATTTGAAATGCAGATTCACTTTGAAGATATATAAGCTATAAAATTGCTTTTATATGCTGATTATGTTGATTTTTTTTTATTTCCTTAATAATTCATAAGAAATATTCAAGAGCAATTAAGAAGCTCCAAAAACAGAAAAACTTAAGAACTTGAAGTTAAAAAAACAAATAAAAATTAAGAGTTTAAACAGTATATGAAACAAAATATGTAATTTTAGAATAAATTTACGTATTTTTTTTTATTCGAATCACAGAAACTTTTATAATAATAGAAATTTCAGCGTGAGATCTATTTGATTTGGCAGTAAATTCTAGACTTCATAACTGAAATATTGCCGATTCACTAAAACTTTGGCTTGTGGTAGATTTTTAATTTGTATCTTTGAACTAGGTCATAAAAAATATCACACCCTTCACAAGGCTGATGCATGCATATCTTGGTTAGATTCAGTTATGTAGGGATTCTTAAGCAATGTATTATCGCCATCTTCCATTTTCCCCTCTCTAAATAAAAGTGAAACTAAAACTTTTCAATCAATTTAAATTTAATATCTACATAAATATTTTTAAAGCAACAAAACTCATAAAAAATTCAATAGCATAGTATTTAAATTTCAATTCGCCTTCCAAACAATTAGTTTCAGTAATTAGCATATAAAATGTTTTTAATTTTAATGAAATTTTATATAAAATGGTAAAAGCGTTAACAAAATTCTTTACCATAATATAAAAGCTCTTATAAAAAGTTTACATTACTGAAAAGAAAATCTCACGACTAAGTAGTTTAAAGAAGCAATGTTCATTTCGCATTTTTCAGGCATGTCCGATTCCCACATTTTCAAAAATATTCAGTGTTTAAAATATCAGGCGAAATCTACAAAGCATTCCCACCCTTACTTGTTACATTTCAAAAAAAATCATTGTTACATTTCAAAAAAATCATTGTTACATTTTAAAATTATATATTAATGAAGATAATAATATATTTTAATGAATATATAAAGAAATATCTGTCGAATGCGAGATCCAAACGAAAAAAAAGATTGACCACCCTTAAGATATGCTAGCTAATCGTCACCTTGCAGAAAAGTGAGGACCGGAAAAATAAGGAAAAAACGCAACAAGCCTTACAATAACAATTAATTAAATGAAAGGCGCAATCGAATAATAATAAAAAAAAAACCTCGAGAACAACGACATTACATCGAGAAAATTAAGAGCGCAGAATGCGGATGAAAATGGAACCACAAAACGTAGTAATTTTTTAATACTAAAACAATATCCGAATCGCATAAAAACTAATATCGAGAGGAGAAAACATTAAAAATAATAATAATGGGAAAATGAAAAGGAAATACTGCGGGTATAAATTATTCTCTCTTAACTGTTTCTATGGAAATAAAGAGAGAGAGAGAAAAAAAGAAATGAAAGAAAGGTATCAAATGAATCCACCCAACAGACGCGTAGATATATGGATACATTTTCACACACACAACATAAAAAAGGTCTTTTTCTCTTAAAAGAAAAGTGCGATTCCAAAGAAAGAGAAACATACGCCCATTTAGTGCCAGCAAAGAAATAAAAGCATTAAAAGCGGAACAAAATAATAAAAAAAGAAACCAACCGACCGCCTTGTGGTTTCCAAAACGTTTTTCGTTATTAACCCACTGTAATGGTTCCGGCTAGGATATTTTCTCAATTCTCTCTTCCCCCCCACCCCCAAAACTCTATATATCTAAGAGCGACAGAGAGAGAAATAAAGAAAAATATATATATATATGTCATATCTTATAAGTTTTTGGCATTCCAAAAACTTTTTTGTGTGTGTTCCCCCGTATATATGTCTGTATATTTCTTTTGGTATTTTGTTTCGCAGGAGAAAGTCACTGATGATACAACCGTTTGATATTCCAACGCTCTTTTCTTTGGGACGTAATGGTGTCATTCCTGATAGGACGGTGTTAGCAAATGTCTTTGCTTGACGAGCGGTGGCTGAGTTAATATGGTTTTTGGCGGTGGATACAGAAAGGAGCCAAAGACGGACGGGAAGATAGGGAGAGAAAACAGTAGGGGAAAATAAACTCGGAGAGTGAGTGAATAAAGGTTGACAAAATGGTTCATTAAGGAGATATGTCAGGAAATATAAAGGTTCGTTATGCGTCTATACAAAAAAAGTAGCTCACAGCTTAGGAGAGTCATTTCTACAACTACTAAGTTAGTTTATATTTTAGATACTACATTATTCGTAGAATAATAATAATTGATACATCGTCTTTCTAATAATTAGACGATATAACTGTACAGTTCTTTTTTTTGTATTATTATGGCATTTTCATATTCGAGAATCTGTAATGTAATGACTGAGCAAGGAGGCTAAAGAAAATTTAATTTATATACTATATCCAAATATAACATATATGAATACATTAATGAATATATGTATATAATATATATGAATACATAAAACTCTTAATTGTTCAGTTTTTTTTTTTTTTTGTATAAGATGGCCCTTTTATATTCGAGAATGTATAGTTATAATGACTGAAAAAGGAGGCTAAAGAAAATTTAATTTATACACTTTTATATCCAAATATAACATATATGAATGAATATATGTATATAATATATATGAATGTATTAATGAATATATGTATATCATACATATGAATATATTAATGAATAAATGTATATAATATATATGAATGTATTAATGAATATATGTATATCATACATATGAATATATTAATGAATAAATGTATATAATATATATGAATGTATTAATGAATATATGTATATCATACATATGAATATATTAATGAATAAATGTATATAATATATATGAATATAACATATATGGAATTCTTAATTGTTCAGGTTTTTTTTTTTTTTTTTTTTGTATAAGATGGCCCTTTTATAGTCGAGAATGTATAGCTGTAATGACTGAACAAGGAGGCTAAAGAAAATTAAATTTATACACTTTCATATACAAATATAACATATATGGATGACTCGATTTAAGATTAAAAAATTTAGAAGCATGAAAATTTTGCATACAGGAATAATGAATGGACATGGCATTTAAAAGGCTTAGAAAAAAATTTGCAATTCTTCGCAGATACATTTTTAAGAATTGTAAAAATTAATTTTTTGGCAATGCGTTTCAAACAAAAACTTAGTAAATTAACTGGTTTGTCTATATACTATATGTGAATCGAATCAACATATTTTTAAACATAAAATTATAACACTTTTAAATGATACAATTCGACAAAAACTCATGTCGTATTCTTAAATATGCGAGATTATCTTTGGCCTATTAAATAATAAAAAAATTCCAAAATAGAAGATACCTTCTAATTTGGTAGTATAAAATGGAATAGCTATATAGTATAAGTTAATTTCGATCAAAACATTGTATTGGTTTATAATTATTCAAGCAAAATTCATTCTATCTTGAAACGCATTACAAATATCATTGTTTGAAATTCATAATTAATGCTAAAATAAATTTTTTATAAGTATAACTGAGTAAGCCATTATTAGAAATAATTTTCTCGCTAGTGAATTGTAGGTATAAATAATTCCTCTGGTCGCCTTACGAATTAGTAAAAAATTCTACAGCACATGAAAAACTGCCGATTCAAATTATACCAAAAACTTTATACTAATGTCTTTTTAAGATACTTTGAAAAAAATAAACCTCTGTATGGATATATTGCCGTTCTTTAAATTTCAAGTTTTATCACAGCAAATATATAGCTTCAAAACGAAAGCAACTTCTTGCAAAATATCTATACTGCGCATTAATATTATTGAACATCCAAATAAAAAGCTACATACATACATCTAAATTTAAAGGTGCAAAAACTTTAATATGCTATTAAGCATCTTTAATTTATTATGTTTATCTTAAATTAAAAAAATTCAAAAGTTAATAGGAGTATGAAAATTAAAAAAAAAATCACACAAAATTCGTTTTCATAAATTAAATTAGAAAATATATAATTTTTTAATGGAAGAAATTTCAAAAAAAGAAACACTTGAATTCACCAAATTGGAAAGCGTGGATTTAATAGGAAGATAACAAAGAATACTTCATTCGCTCGATTTTCCTTCTTCTCATTTTCTTTCAACCGGTTCAGTATACTACTGCGTTGTTTTCTCTGCTGATAACAAGCGTGCGTTAAATAACACCTTTTACAGGTAACAGTGAAGGTGACGGCTGCTGGTTAACTTCATAGGTAGTTAACTAAATAATAATGTAAATTCTTTGTTGAAAATTTCAATTTTCAATATTGAGATGACAAACTTTTGCACTTTCCGAAAAAAAAAATATCAAATGATATCTTATTTGCTTTCTAATTTCATTTCATTATATATACGTATAATAAAAAGAGAAGCTTTTAGTTTGTGATTATGATACATTCCTGAACTTTAGATTGAACCATGATTTCAAATATCCACTCAAAGTAGGAATTCTCAAAGGATTTATAGATGACATTTTAGTCTTTTAAAATTATGTGAAGAAGCTTTTTGATTCTTATTGGGTAACTTATTCTTGTGCCCTCCCCCCTTTCTTTTTTGCCCTCCTCCCTTAGAGACGAACTCAGTTACCTTACAAACGACGTTACAGAAGAGTAAAACTATCCATAAAATGATCATAAACTACTATATTAAGTGTTTAATATAGTAGTTTAAAAGTTAAAGTTTAATAATTGGGAATGAAAAATTTATATTATAAGGAGAATTCTTTATTAATATAACATTTTTTCCTATCGCCTGTAAATGCAAACTTTGTAAAAGCAAATTTATTATGCAACAGAATATCTTTAAATGGAAGCTACATATAAATTAAATTAACTTAATTAGAAGAAACGTCTGTTAACTCTAAGCGAATAACAGCCCCAGTCCACAAATCAGTACAAAGCATTGCCTTGAATTGATAAATTTTAAATCTGAAATATGGCAACTTCAATATGAAAACGATAATTTACACATCCCTAATTCTTTCCAAATCTTTGATCATGTTTTTTAAGAAATAAATTTTGCTAAACTTTTTTTTTCCTACGACGACGCAGTTATTGCTTCGAATATTTGTTAATCATTCGGATAGTTTAGAACAATTTTTTCTGTTTTCACAATTTTAATATCTTAAACTTTATAATCAGACGACAGTAAAACAAGTAATAGCAATTATTTTAACAACAATAAACAATGTAGTGTGAAAAATTAAATGAATCGTAATCAGATAAAACAAATGTAGCAGCAGATTTTACGACGATTAGCAATGCAGTAAAAAAAAATTAAGTTCTCATTCTGTGGTCTAATAACGAATTTTGAAACTGTTAGATTCAGGCATATATTTCCACATGGAAAAATACTTTAAATGATGTAAATAATCAGATTTTATTATTTTTAATTCAATTAAGATATTGCTAAAAAGCAGCAAAATAAAAATTCTTTCACATTTTTGGGGCTCTATTATTCATATTTACAAAAATATCCAAAACGTATTTGTTCTTCGATTCTGAGACTAAAAGGAACCGAGTTATGAAGCTTTAAATAAGACTATTTCCAACTATTTGAATGCTGGTCCTGAGAAAAAGTCGCCAATGAAGAGGTGACGCTTCCATGACCGTTGTTAGGTTAAACTTAACTGCATTCAAAATTTTATAGTTTTAATCACAGAAAAGTGAATTTTTTTTTTAAATTTTAAACTAGCTAATACCCGGCGCGTTGCTGCCGCAGAAGAAATAATTTTGAAAATATCATTTGAGATAACAATCTGGTTTAATTGGGAATGATAGAAAGAATAATATTTATTTTCTTGTCGGCAATGAATATATTCATTGAAATTAAATGATGTATACAGGAGAAGTATAAATAATATTTATTCTATTTTTTGACTTTATTATTCAAGCGCTATAGAATAGGCTATATATATATATATATATATATATATATATGAATCGTATGAATGATGGTATGGCAGCGCATAAAATACTAATAAACAAAAATTCATTTTTATACATTAAATGTTAATGTACCAATAGCTAAATATAATTAGCAAGACCAAGGGATTGTATAAAAATTTACACACTTTACAAATTTTTACAAAGTTCATTTATGGATTCAAATACCATAAGACATAATTATTTACGTCATTTAGAACATTTTCCCAACTGGAAATATAAGCCTATTTCTAAATGTTTAGAAATCACCTAATGGATCTTGATTAGAGTGGACACCCAATACAAAATTACCGTCAAACAACATATTTCCAACTGGAAAAATATATCTAACTGTTTCAAAATCACCTAATGGATCATGATTAGAGTGGACACCCAATATAAAAGTATCGTCAAACAACGTTTCAATTATAAAAAAGCAATAAAAGTGACTAACCATGACGAAACATCAATACAATACTCCAAGCTAATCTTCCGAAATAAACCAAAAGCAAACACAACACAGCGATAACCCTTTCCAAACTACCCACGTTATTCACTCAACATAAAAAAAATAAAACAAGAAAGAAACCCCTTTACTGACAACTCAACACCAAAAAAGATAATAAAGAAAAAAAAAAAAGAAAAAAAAGGAGCCATATATCTATATACGATTTCGAAAAATAACCCACGTATTTAATGAAAAAACGAAGCCGCATGCGATGCCATATGACCACAAACAAATTGTCCAGCCTCAAACGATTCAACTCGCTGTATTTACAGTACAGCTAAGATAAATAAAATGACTGCTCGGTTTCGGATCAAATGAGCACGACCTGGGCAGCCATAAACCGCGATATCAACTCCCGAAGAGAGGGGGGGAGGGAAACCGTGACAACAATTCATGTGTCACGCTATTTCTCACTTACACGCAGAACACAAGAGAGCGACGGCGAGAAAAAAAAATCAATGAGAATTAAGGTACATACAAAAAAAAAAGCATATGATTGGGTAATGTATGGAGAGAAGTGACTTAAGTCATTATATATGAGTAGATATCGTTTGACGTTTTGATGAGTCAAAATATTGCTACTGTAAAGCTGCAAATTATTTAATTATATTGTTGTTGTTGCTTACCCCCACCCCCTTCGATCGAACACCAATTCAAACCAAGTCCAAGAGATGGAGGGAAAGAGGGGTTCAGTAGCTTCTGAGGGTAAAGACCCTTAAGCATCCGAGGACAGAAGTCTGACTTCTAGCTCATACGAAGATGACTTTCACACAGTTGCTTGCACAATTCCTTTTTATAGGGAACTCCTTCACACACCTCACAGGTAGAACACAGGGTAAAGAACAACCATGCCCGAACCAGGACACGAACCCGGAACGCCCAGATTAATTTAATTATATAGCGAATAATTAAATATGATATATACTCTTTCTACAGTAAATTAATTTAAATTCATCCTAAATGAGTCTAACTGATTATAGGTTTTAAAACTTATTTATGATAGATTTAATCATTTATGTATTTGTAGTAAAAAGTCAAACATCGGAAATGAATCAGACCAAATTATCAACTTATAGAATACAAGAAAAAATGCTTTTTCAAAAAAACTGATCATGAATTTCTTTTGATTTGAGTCATTAATCATTATATAGCAATTATGCAATATTCAAACTTTTAACAAATATGTAACAAGATCGAAACGAACATATAATATTAAGATATTGCTAGGCTACATGATTAGTCGATTCAATAAATGTTGTTCCAACTAATAATCGAATGGAGTCAAATTTTCGTCATTTTAACTATGACTTTACTTTAAAAAAATGAATATTTAAAAAAAAACTATGTATAAGCTTTAAATCAATTATAAACTTGTCTCAGTCTTGTCTTTAATATAGTTATTTTTATGCATTTATAAATAAATATGAAGTATCATTTATGTCAACTCTCATTTTGAATAATGAAGTTCCATATGCCATTATAAGAAGTAAAAATTATTACGCAAATAAGGCGTGACGTCTTTATTTTATATTTATAATATGATTGTCATACCATAGCGCGCTGCAGAACTTATAATAATATATCTATTTAAAGTATACACGAATTACTTTTAATTTTATCTTTATGTTTTATTTTTTCCACTTTCTGATTCTTAAGTATCTATTTCAAAAGAAAAGAAAGTAGATTAGTCAGAAAGCAAATAGACATCCACGACAATGAAAAGTGATTTTCATTCAAATAATTCGCACAAAAATACTTTGTGTCACAATTGTCCATGTATAGTAATTAATGTATGCTAATCAAGGTTGCATAGTAATTAATTTCCTACAATTATTTAATAGCTGTTATACTTAGTTAAAGTAAATTATTCACTGATAACTCAAGGTGATATCATGAAGAAAGACATAAATGACCAAATCACAAATGATTGATATGACACGCATTTCTATATGCCCCAAAATATAGGGTGTTCATTAATTATTGTCGGGGTTTCCGTACCTCATAACTTTAGAATAAAAAATATTACGCAAAAACCGATTACATATTCGTAAATTACAACTCAAAGAATTTTATTAATGATATTAAAATGTAAAGCTTGCACAATTTGCACTTTGTAGGCATTCAGTTGAAGGCGGTTATGGAGAACGTTCCATATCGTTCCTACTAGTTTCCTGAAATTGTGTTAACCAGCGTCTGATAGAATTATCCGAAGAAGGATCTTTCTTGCACGTGGTCCTGAAGCGACGTTGAGTAGTTATGACTGATTTAGTTTCGAAAAACCACAATACACACATTGCTTTTTCTTGCACGGTCGCCATTTTTATTTATGACGTCATAATTACCCAGACTGCAAATGCGCTAAGATCGCATTGTTGCCACGTAAAATTCTTTGAGTTGTAATTTACGAATACGTAATCGGTTTTTGTGTAATATTTTTTATTTGAAAGTTATGAGGTACGGAAACCCCGACAATAATTAATAAACACCCTATATATAAAAGCAACAAATAAAAAAAAAACTTTTGTCTTAAGTACTAAGTTTAATTACAAAAACTATCGATAATTAGTCCTAAAAGTAAGTTATGTTCAAATACATCAACTATTTTGAAATACGTCACCCTTAAACCAATTACAATTGAATGATATTAAACGTATTTTTATATGCTTCGAAGTATTCAAAAACCACAATTTAAAAAAAAAAAAAAACTTTTGTCTTAAGTATTGATTTTAATTACAAAAAATATCTGCAATTAGTTCTAAAAGTAAGTTATGTTGAAATACATCAAATGTTTTGAAATACATCAATTAGGACATTGATTAAATCATACATTAAGTATAGTATTAATCAATAACTTAATATATGCTTGATAAGATACATTAAGTCAGATTAAAAATATCATTCGGTACTTTTCATCATATCTTAAATATCCATTAACTATATCTCATTTTCTTCCAGTGGTTATACTATAAATACTAGTTAACGAAATTCTGCTCTCTTATATACAAAAAAAAAAAAAAAAAAAAAATGTGAAATCATTATGTAACAGAAATAACACGAAAAAACATGTCATAAGCAAAGAAAAAAAAATAAGGAAATGTCATAATAGTTTAAAAGCTGTTCATTTTGTTTAAAGAAATCATAATCTAAACCTAACTATTCTAACGCATAAAGGTTACTCTGTCTATTTGTACCACTGTTTCCATGAAAAAACCCGGAAATAATTGTTTGAATGCAAAGGTGCATGTATACAAGCATCAGGGTGTGGCGTTCCGTGCGACCAAGTAAATAGTTAATTTCACTCGCCACACTGGAAAATCACAGTGATCGTGCGATTACTTTCATATTTTGTTTCTTTTTTTATGTTCCTGGCAGAGATTTTTTTCTTGTTATTGTTATATAGTGTTAGCGTGCGAAAAGACAGTTGGGACACAGTTGCTTCGTGTATGCATTCTTTTAATTTTTCACCTTGTATATTTTGGGTAGGAATTGCGACGTATTTTTGTGGGAATTTTGACAGCTAAATAGTTAGAGTTAGCAGCAGAACAGATGTGCATTTTTTTTTTTATTTTGTTGTAGTAATAAGTCGTTTTGAATTAAATTATTCAATTTTTTTCACAAGTTTTCTCTCCATAGAATAGCATGAAAAGATATAAAATATTTTTAACTAGAAATATTAAACAGCTGGTTAAAAATAGATTAGCAATATAAAACAATTAGGTTAAAAATAATTTAGGATATTAATTAAAAACTATCCGATAAGTTGACAGCAGATAATATATGAATTAAATATCGCAACTTGTAGTACTTTTCACTATATATTTCATCTTTTAGTTCTGGTTTTCACTATAAAATTCCATCTTTTTGTACTGGCTTTCGCTATATATTCCATCTTTTAGTATTTCGACTTATACCGGTTCTATTTAAATTATTTTTCTGCGCTGAAGCTGCAAGGATACTAAGGGAAAATATCATGCTTTTTAAAAATTATCAAAAAACGAGAAAGGAAAAGATGGGACGCTTTAACCAGAATCCCAATCCTTCCATATAGAAGAAATTAGATATATGTGGATATAATGCATTTGATTTAATGTAGCGATTATGATTTAATGTAAACATAACATATTCTGAATCAACGCGAGGGGCTATTTTTAGAAATAGATCTCGTAATTTCGAACCGTTGTTAAATGATGAGGACCACATTTAAACTGGACTTATCCTCTCAAACTTTTTTGCCATATATATTTCGGTTCTTCAGCATTGCTATCATCTACATATAATAGTTCGTACCAATACTGATACCGTTGTTTTTATACAATTTGATATCATCTGAATTGTTTCTCGTTGGTAAAGATGGTATTTCTTATTCGAATACTACGCACTTTCTTTAAGCAATATAGTTTTTAAATTTCATACATTTGTGTATTCCTGATGAAATTACCCAATTTTAATGTATTTAAACATTTTATGTCATAAATAGATTAGCTAATAAATTTATTTAATTCAATTTGGAATCTGTATCAAGAACGCCACCTGGACGTAAATTTTGCTTAGATGATAAAATTAGATTATAAAAATTAGATGATAAAATTCCATGATATTGACTATAGAGAATACAGTAATGATTAATAAAAATAAAAAACAATGAAAATTAAATAAAAACTTTAATTAAAAAAGTGAGTTTTTAAAGCCCATCCCAAAATTAGATTATTTATTTACTTATTTTTGCAATTCTAATGAACATTAAAGCACTTTGAACAATACACCATTTAGGTGTTTCTGTAAAATGTAGTTTTAAATTATTATTTTTTTTTTCGATAATAAGACACAATTGACAAAGAAATTTCTCTTACAACTTTCAAGACATGAAACAACATGTTCTTCAAGTATTAATTTTAATGATGCATAGTTACTGCCAGAAAAAAAAATTACTGACTCTTAATTCAAAGTCTTCCGTGAATTAAGTTAATTCAAAGTTGAATTTTGATTTTTTTTTCTGAAATTTGAAATGAATAGAAATATATAAAAGTAAGAATTTTCGATTCGTATTTGAAATATCTTTAAAATGTTTTAAAAGAAAAAAAAATTTGAACGTTTGAATTTCTTTATTATTAAAAAAAATCAGCAAATTTAAACTAATTTATAACTACATTATAATTCAGAAAATTTCAGGCAATTGCTTCATATCTGCACAACTCAATACTAACTTTAAATTTGATTTTCTTCATTCAAAAATTAAATACTTCGCCAAGCTGCACGATAAATATCTAAAAGTGAGCTAACAATTAATAATGTCATATATTTCACAAGAGGAAATAATATTGAAATACAAATTTAATCGTTTAAAGTAATTTTTATATTTCCTGAAATCTCTACACAATGTAATAGTAAATGTTTAAATGGAAATAATACGCAAATATGAAACCGCAGAGACATGCAAATAATGCGTTTCACTAAATTTGTCTTCTTTCTCCACATCAAACACCATTATAGAGCATAATTATTTTCTTGCGATATAAAGCAGTAATATGAGCTAATATTTGTGGAAATTAATGTATTTGAAAATGGAACTCAGACGAAAAGAAAAATCCCATTTAGATTAATTTATTTGATAAGTAAAGGAATTTATAAAAATAGAACATTGGTCATATTTGTTAACCGGCTCTTCCATGAAATCTAGCGAAAATGATACACCACATTAAAAACACAAAAATTAATACAATGAACTACCGGTTGGAATTGGGACACTAGAATTTACAGAGGTAATAAAAAATGAAGCGAAATTTAAACATTCTGCCTTAAGCTCTGAATAAATACAACTCCCTTTACTGTTTTATACCTAATATGGAGTTTTAAAGCAGATAAAAATGCACTGTTGACAGGGCACAAAGCAGAAGCTACAGCTAAGCAGACACAGCGCCAATCTTGCTTTGAAAACGATCCGAGAGAGGGCGCTGCACAATCAACTGGCAACAAAATAAACACGTGTTTGGGGATAACCGAGAAGACTGCAGCGCAGTTGGCCTTGGAACGCTGGAGAGACCTAAAGATACATTCTTTCTTTCGTCTTTCCCTATTCATTGTCGTCTGCATCGCAGGCTGCTTAGCGAATTAAGGGACAATCCGCATATTGTAGTTATTAAAAATCGTTCGTGGTTGCTGTGAGGGAATTTGAATGAAAGAACAATGAGGATAAAGAGGAAAATTCTTTTAACTTCTCAGTAATTTCTTTAACTTTTTTTATTGAGAAATATTTGAAAATAGGAGAACAAAGAAAATGATCTGATATTAATTTTGTTAAGATAAAGATAACTTAATGAATAGTGATAACTGAATGAATAGCCCCCCCCAAGCTTGATAAATGCTTCTTTTTTTTCTGTTGACGTGAATACTGATAGCAAAATAAGTAACCGGGGGTGGAGTAGGATATAATGTATCACTTTTAAGCATTTTTAATTAGCCTTTCATGTGTTTTAAAAATAAAAAATCTATTTTGGTTACATTAATTTCTTATTCTGAAGCAACACGAAGACTATTTTGAAATTAAAAGAGTAATTAACTTATCCATACTTGTAAAAAGTGAATTAATGTAACATAGTAAATACTTATAAAATAAAGGAAATTCTGAACTCAGCTCACGCTATGAAATAAGGGAATACTGTACTCTATGTACAACAGTTATAAAATAAAACAGCACTATATGTGGCACTTAAACATTCAGTAAAAAAACACCATATGTAGTGATATGTGCTTTAGAGATAATTTAATATCATTAGTTTCGGATGGATTTTTTTAAATAAAATTCTACAAATCAATGGGGAAGCGTGTCCCTGAATCTTTCTCACATATTCTCAAATAAAAATGTCATCTTCCTTCCCCATATAAAGATTGTGGATCTTAAACAAGGTCGTAAGTAGCTGAGGATTTTTCTTCTTCTTCAGAAACCCGTATGTGAGGATTTTATGCTTCGTAATATAGTGGAGAAAACTAAGTATACAGTCAAATATACGTTTTGGACGTCTTATACTAAACCGAATGAAATCCAAATTTGACACATAATTATAATTTTTTACACAGGATCATATCTAAAATTCCATTTAAATCTTTGCGGTATTCAATTATCTCAGTTTACATGTATGATAATGTAAAAATCAGCAGATGGTCAATCCCTTGGTAGATTTCATTCGAAATTTGGCAAGTATCTAAGTACACTTAAAATGATACAACAGAGAGCTAAGTTTAATTTAATTAAATTATTGAATCTTTGAACTATCGCATTTATATGCACGCGAAAGGACAGAAAAGTTGATCCATTCTTTGATGGATTTGATTCAAAATATGGTACCTACCTACACTTCTGATGTTAAATGAGTGTATAAAATTTTTCTTCATTTTGTAATTAACAAAATTTATTTTTAAATCATCCAAAATTTCAAATAAATTATCTCTTCAACTATATAAATATTTTGCATAGATATTTTTTTTTTTTTCAATTTTTAACCATTTAAAAAAATATTGTTAGTATATTTTATAATAATATATTTCATTGTCAAAATGACCCTCAAATCATTTTCATTGGTGCCACTAATATTTCATCCTAGGTTTTCTTTTATTGTTAATGGTGACTTATTTTTCCACGTTGAATACGTTTGAGAAACAGATACTTTTAATAAAAGTATTAAAATTGTGTTGTATTTCCAACTAAAGTTTAACTTCAGAATCATGGAAGATGAAAAATTTTTACAGTTCGTTCATCTTTAAATATTATTATTTTTCCAGTGATACGTATCCCCCCGGGGGGGGCGCCTCGAAATGAGGATGAGATGCTTCCGGCATGGTGGTTGGATCTCGCCACCATGGAGGGTACATTAATAGGTGGGGGATCTGGCTCCTCCCATCGATGACGGGGCGTACTTCCTTCGGGAAGGGTTGTACCGTGGACGGTGACGGCCCTTAGGACTCAACCACAGTTCCCGCCAATGTTGCTGTTGCGGCGGTCCGGTCATTCAGTTTTTATGGTTTAAATCTGTGTGCCTTCGGGCGGGTCGGAGAGTTAGATGGTTGACTTTCCCGTGATACGTTTGAGTGTAATAAAGACATAGACAGAAAAATTAGAGAATTATACAGCATATTGGAGAAAACCATGAAAGGCTTCTAAAATCAAATGAGTTGTATATCTATCAAAATTTGAAAATTAAATATATTTTGCTGAATTCATTAAGTTAAAATTACATAAAATATTTAATTTAAATGCTTAGCCATCATTAATCTCAGTGAATCAACTGGTCTTAAAAGTCGGTTAAGTATTAATAAATATTTTTACTTATATATATAAAAGTGCCAAATCTGAATTGATCGCCAAGTAAACAAATCAAATCTCAATTGATCGCCAAGTAAACAAATCAAATCTCAAATATAAACACCGCGGAATGTACGTTATTTATATCCCTAGATAAAACACAATATACATCACTTACTAGAAAACTCAGTGAACTATTGCAAACTTTGCAATCGAAGGATTGGCATCAGCAGCAATTCTAAGTGCCATAAAAGGAAGTCTGAATTGCTAAACAACAAAACCTGGATCTCCTCTTTCAAAACATCGAAATAAAACTACAATGGAAAACGAGTCAGCAGATACAATAAAAAGACGCAAAGCAATAAATCCAAGATACAAATCCTATGATTTCTTATACAACCGATAAGAGCATCTCAATAGACGAAACTATGGGGGTTCGGCATTGTGTATCTAAGGAACACAATAGAGAAATCGGAATTGTGGTTTCGGAATGCCTTTGATTCATCGAAGTGACCAGTCAGACTTGTGAGGGGGAGGGGGGGGTCAGTGTATAATATTATTGATGAAATCAACAATGCAGAAAAGAAATAGATTTCTGGTAGAGTAAATATTCAGCGCCAAAGTAGCAAGTGTTTTGGTCAATATTTAGATTTGGATGCAGGCAAAATCACTAAAATTTGTTATCAATATGAATTTGTTCAGTACTTGTAACAACGAACGATGGCGATTTTTTCTTCCGTGTTTTCTGAACTTATTTAGCATAAAAAGGGTGATTTTTTTTTCTTTAAAACTAAAAAAAAATGTCGGAATTAAGGGTATTGAAGAAAATCTAAATTCATAAATAATTTAAAGAAATTCAGAAACAGCTTTTAATTTTAACCCATTAGCTGCCACAATCCCAGTTTGGGGATTTTGAAATTTTACAAACGCCACTTAGCACCAAAAATATATTTGGTACGTTAGGTACGTAAATATATTTGGTTTCATTTTTTATATATCAGTCAATACTGTGTGCAGCAGAAAGTGTTTATTCTGTGCTTCGTTTCTTTACAACAAGCGGACAGATTTGAAATTCGTCTGTAAATTGTAATATTTGAAACATTATATTTTTGATTTGGTTCTTATATTATAATGAAATACCGAACATAAAATTTAGAAATTATAGTAACGACCTGTTACTTACTCAATCTTTGTTTTAATTAAAATTATTGTATTGGTCATTTTAATAACTATACCCTTTTTTCAAAAATATTAAATATTTTTTAAAAAAGATAATTTGAATATAATTATATCGTTATACAACTTTTTGTGCATATATATAATTTATCCGGCTCAAAAATTTTAAAACAATTTTTTTGGCAGTTAATGGTTTAAAATATTGATAGCTGTACAAAATTAAAAAGGAGGATTATACAAAAAAATTGCGTAGCAATTATTATTTTGAATTTTCCTTTAGACTGATTCCTTTACACTGGATATGATAAAATAATCATAAGACAAGTTGTGGAAAGAAATTTATTCTAAATGTATTTTTTTATGTGTCAATATATGTATTTTTTATGTTTTTATAACTAAGTCGATATTTTTTTCCTTTACTGTAGAGTATGCGCAAAATTTTTAAGGGGGATTTCGATCGAAATTGAAGTGAATGTTGATGACAGGAGACCATATCCAGAGATCATGATCTTTAGTGTGGAAACGGAAACACACTAGTGAACTTTTCCTGCGGTTGGGGCTTGGAACTTGTCTTTTTGTTTTGCCAGTTATTTACGAAATCACGAAAATGTTTCCGTCAAAAGTAGAGCCAGAGTAGGAAATGGTTAAGAAGCTCCCTGCCTGTAATCAGCATACTTTATTAAACACTAAAATATCGCGCATATTTTGCATAAAAAGTATATCTTTTATAGTTATCAATCTTCTGATACGGAATACCAGATTGCATTGCATACCTAGAGCCTTCTGCTGCTTTCTTTGTTTCAACCGTTTGCCACTGATTTCTTTTTATGCAAAAAACAAATAATACAAATTGAATTTCAGATCTTTTAGTCACACATTTACCATGGAGCTGTGGCCACTTGTCAACTAACTGTGTAACATTAAAACAGCCAAAAACATAGTAAAATAAATCAGACTTTTAGAAAAAGTTGAGCTCTAGTTTCCCGGTTCAACAAATCTCTAATTAACGAATAGCTGCTCTAAAGCTGTGAGCTTCTCTTTCATCTATTAGGTTTTTTCGAACTTAGCTTCATTCGAATAGCTATTAGTGTTATTTTTTAACAAAGCCAAAAAACTATTTTGATCAAAGCCAAAAACCACAAAACAAGATAAAAATCAAAAGTAAAGTGCCACTATAATGACAACACGATAAGCCACTGAAAAATACAAGAACAACACAGGCGGCCCAGTAAAAAACAGGCGCAAGAGTATACGGAAAAGAAAGCTCAATATAATCTTCTTTCCAGACATTTGTAGATCACCTTAAATCCTCTCCGGGCTCCTATAATACGGTGGTAAAAAAACAGCGGGCCTCCTTACTCCCCAAACGCAAGAAATGACCTTCTACTTGACGGCATACGGAAAATAGTCGCAAAACAAAAGCCACCAGTCCGTTCCTTTGTGGCCGAAGCGTCCACCGTTGTCATGGCGACTAATCCGCCTGAGACTAGTGTTTACAGACGCTACTTGTGTTACGTGTTTACATCAACTTCCATCGGAATCTGAGCTTCGAAACCGCACTGCAATGGTTTCGAAATATTTTCCTGTTCGGGTAGGATTTGTCCTGGATTAATTTTTAACGAGAGTGTTTTTGGCCAGTAATGGTCTTGTTAAAGGTGAGGGCAAAAGGGATAATCCATTTCGGTAAGGGAAAAAAAAAATTGGAGTGTCGGTGGTTTGGTTTGGTTGGGAGCGGGATTTTTTGATGGGTATTACGCTTGAGAAATCGCAGACCAACAGTTGTTTTTTCCTTTGAGTTTGTGAATGGACCAGGAAATTGGAAATTTAATACAGTACAAAAGAATCTTACAGATTTAAACATAAACATTACAATCGTGCTTCATTTAAAAGGTCTTTTTTACGCATTATTTTTATTTATTAATTTTTAAGGCAACATTTGTTTAAAAAAAACGATGTGAACATATATTAATAAATAACCTATTTAATGTCACAGACTTTCGAAAAATATCATTTTTATTTTTTAATTAAAAATTTGAAATGTTTAATTTACAATTTTACTAACTATTTAAAGATCTAGATAAATTTGTTTAATTTTTAATATTAACTATAATGAAATAAGGCAAAATAATTATTTAGCTCCAGGTATCACTAATATTTGCTATCTTAACGACGGACTCTTTAAGGGTTTTAATTAATTAATTAATTTTTGATTTGGAAACCTTTTACAATATATTTTATTCTTTAAGATTTGAAATAAAATATATATAAATAAATCCATATTTCTTAATACAAATTAGCATGGTTAAAAATTAATATAAAATTAAAACCCATATTAATCTTAAAAATTATATTTTTCTTTTTTTTATACATATAGATAGTAAAACAAACAAAAATGTCTAATTAATTAATTACGAAGTAGCTTAAAAATGAAATGAATCATATTTTTTACGTTAAATTTATACTTCTAAAATTTTTAAATGAGATTATTACTTGCATATAAATTTTAATAAAAGAGGATGTAAAATAATACAAAACATTCGTAATCAAAATTTATATTTCGCTTTACTACACAGAATTCGATGAAGTTTGAAAATATATTTATAAAGCGGAAATTCTTTTAAAATAAATGCATCCTAACTTCTTACAGGACACAATAATCATTTCATTATATGTGTCATCTTTATACAGTAAAATGGTAAACTATCTTTTTTTATTAATGATCATTTTGAAATATGATTTTTCACGATTTAACACATTTTTTATTACCTTTTTTCATATACCCTAATACATTACTTTTAACGAATATTTGAAAAAATATAGCAACAAATGAATAATTAATGTCAAAGCTTCTATGTATGAAAAATTATGTCTATTAGAAGCGGCTATGTTTTTTATTACTCTGACGTGCATATGAATAAATTACCTAAGACAAATATTTTTTCAGCAGAATAAATAACCATCGATAAAAATCAACCCCCTAACACCTCCTTTTTCAATTTCCGCTAAGTGCGAATTTTTTTAGTACATATATAGCCAATTTTTCATGCGGTCACTGGACACGCTTTGCATGCTATGGTACAATACAAACAAACAAAGCAGGGGGGATACAAAAAAAAAGTGCCTTCTCTCACAAAATCGAAAATAAACTTTTATGCTCCGGCAAATTTATGGTCAATATCACCGATGGCAGTCGCACTTAAAAACCACCCTTTAGAACAAACAATTCCAAAAAGGGCCTTAGGAAATGCTTACTTCTGGGCCTTTTCACAGCAGCACCCCCTCCCCCTTCGTCCCTCTTCACTTCAGCACACGGTCCGTTAAGTCCCAACAACACACTCACGCACTACTCCCTAAAAACAACCTAATAAGAAACAAAGTTAAGAAAATAACTGGGAGACTGTGCGGTAAGAAGAGGGGTAGGTGGACCCTGTCACCATGGCAACGGTGCTGATCCTTCTCTCGCCTTTTCTAAAGTAAACAAGGCCGGACAAACAAACATTAAGGGCTTCAAGTATTTGCGAGCGGAGAAAAAGAAGGAAGAGTCCAGCTTGCTGTTGCGGTTGCCATAGGAACTGTTAGATAACACAAAGACGCAAGAAGATAAGGGCATTGTTAAAATGGTTTATTAGAATCCATTTAAGATTATACTAACGTTTGGCAGAGTGGATTACAACGGAAAGCCCTATAAATAAAACGTCATGCTTATGTGTCTCGTTCTAATTTCTGATTCTATTGGGAGATGACTTGTCAGAATCCTCCTAATCGTTTATTCTGCTGGTTGAGGAAGCAAATCAATGATTATATGGTAATGATGGTCAAGCAACAGGTTGATTATCATTATCATTTTAGGAGAACAAGATGGAGTATTATATTGCAGCTTCATTCAGCAAAAATTTTTAATTTCCTTATATTAATTTAACACTATATGTGTGAATTTATATTATCACAAATCCAGAATCAAAATGTCAGAATTATTTATAATATCTATTATTAGAAACTCGATAAATTTCTATACATTATACAATCAGCAAGATCACATAAAAAATTATTCGACAAAAACAATTCAGAAATGTATCTTTGCTGCTAACACTCAAATGAAAATTTACATTTAAAAAAAAGCCTTGCAAATCATAGTAGAAAGAAAAAATTGCGTGATGTAAAAATTCTGTGCTCTAAAAATGCATGTCAATTAAACTTTTTAAAGCAAGCATATCTGAAGTTCCGAAGTTTTGGAATTTTACAGTTTGAATTTCAACGGTTTATTTCTCTGCGAAAAAGATGTCAAGTCTGTAGCTTTCGTTTCAGAACAGACTCAAGAAACTTAATTTAACGTGGTTAAAAAAAATTCTTAAAAAAAGCACAATTAAATGTAACAAAAGCAATTGAAGTTAAACATTTGGAATAATAGATTGATACCACTTTTAATTATTACAATATACTTTTAATTTATTTTATTATTATCGTATTAAATTTATTTATAATAGACGATGGTTGGTTGATTTAATTTTACTGGTGCAAGAACCTAGAATAAATAGGCTATACTGCGCCAAGCATATGATTTATAATAGATGAAATAAGTAAGAAGAAGGAAAAAATGTACTGTTATATTGATACTTTATCCACTGTAATTGTGGCCCTCATATATCATTTTATAATAGTAAGTCTTTATAATTAGGCTGGCAGTATATACTGGTACAATTTCCTGATGCCCTGTATTTTTTCTTTCGTATTAACATGAAGTTTTATTGCTAAAAAGAATAGTTTTCTGCAATTGGGCAGTAAAAGAAGGAGGTGAGGATCTTAATGAATCAACGGTCCAGTTTAAAAAAAATTAACTATAATAGTCTTACAATTCCATTCAAATTAAGCTAGCGTTCAATTTTGTTAAATCAGTATTTTAACAAATATAGAAAAAAATTATACCTTTACAAATATCAGTTAATTGCTCTTAATATTTATTTTATTTTAACTGGAACAAGATAACATAAAAATAAAATAAAAATAAGAAATAAAAAGAACAGCAATAAAACGGGGGGGGGGCAGTGATAATAGCATTTGTTTTTTTTTATATATCTCACCTATTGCTAACATTACTACTGTTCACTAAATTGCAGACGATCGAAATATATTAGGTACGCAAGACGAGATAAAGACAGACGCAGAAAAACCAAACGATTATGATAATTTCTCTCCACTTGATGTTCTCAATGAGATGAATGACAAATGATTTTGTTTGGGAGATGATTACTGATGAATTTCATCATTACTTAAGTATGATGTAGCTAACATGCTCACGGGAGGAAATATTGTTTGCCCGAATTAAGCAAATAATTCGAAAAGAAAACTACATCAAAGAGCAAATGAGGGTTGAGGGAGGGAAAAAAAAAACGAGCTTTGAGTACTCAAATTAAAGACAAATAAACGACGGTGGGGTAGTGCCGATGGAAAAAAAAAATGTGAATAATGATGAAAAAATAAAGCGTTTTTATTAATGAGAAATTTAGAGAACGATGATAGGAGTTTTCATTTTTTTTTTCTGTAACGACTTGATTAGGCATAAGGCAATAATGGCGCGAACTTACGATGCATTCATTCTGTGATCACTTATTTTTCTTCGATATTTTACTTACTTACCAACCTCTGAGAGTGGTGGAGAAATTATTTTTTTCCCACCTCAGTTGAGACGGGATGAAGTGGAGAAAAAAAAATAACATGGAGGAATGGACTCAAATGTATGGAAAAAAATAACTGATATCTTAATAACATTACGGAGACTTCGAAAAAGCATCAGCTCAAATGATTGGACGCCCCCATGGCGGGAAAGAAATTTGCACCTGTCGAAGTGTTTGAAAAATTACAATCGTAAATATTTATCGAAATCAGTTTTTGGGTCAACGTTGCAGAAGGTAAAGGCTAGTAATGAACCAGAAAACCATGATGCTTTACTCGAGAAGAAAAAAAATATGTAAATTACTATTTGTATTGATCGAAAAACTAGTAACATATTATTCAGAGCTTGTTACCAGAAATAAGTAAAGTTATTATGTTTGGAATCTTCGACAAGTTGTGATTTTTGTAAATTGAGATTGTATTGGGATATTGGTAAAAGCATTTTCTATTCTTTTTTTCTTTATTTCACAGACGCTTGGGTAAGAAATCCATAACTCTCAGACTAGATGAAGTTACATTTTAAAAAAAATTTAAATCTGATTCATAATTTATGTTTTTTACTGCTATTTATTTGGAATGGTTTCAGCAGAATTTTGAAAAAATATATTTTTTTTATCAAATACGCAGTAAAACATGCAAAAAATAAAAAAAAGAACTAATATTTACTAAAAAATAAGCTTTACAGTTATTTTAAATAGACAAAAGTAAATGATAATTTATATATATATATATATAAATAAAGGTGCAGGAAAAAAAGGGTAATTTAAATATTTATGATTGAATTGAAGATTTAGAAAAAAAGATGTAATTATATATTTTAGTTTATTTACCAAAACAATTATTTTTATATAAACTTTCAGCGTATTAGGTTATACAATTTTTTCACTAAATACAGGATTTTTCTAACATTGTTGATATATTTTGAATAATTATTATTAGGTAAAAAATTAATAAAATGCTTGCTTAAAAATAAATTAATCAATGAAAAAATATAAAATATCATTAGTTAACGAAATTCTTCGTTATTTAAGTTTGGCAATGGCCATGTATAGCTGATAAGAGCAAACGATTAAAACACCAAGCATATTAGTTGATATTTTGCGACTTCCTCAGACAATCTAAAAACAATGGCATTTAATGGCTGTTTTTAACCTCGTGATATATTACAGGATGTCTCTAATATTGTTTACATATTTTTGAATAAACATTACAAAAAATAATAAAACGCTTGCATAAAAATAAACTAATCAATGAAAAAATATAGAAGTATCAAAATTCCTTGACATTTAACTTGGCAATGGCCAGGCATTGCTGATAACAGCAACCGAATAAAACAACATCAAGCATATTAGTTGATATTTTACGACTTTCTCAAATAAAACAGCAAGCATAGTAGTTACGATTAAAACAGCAAACATATTAAGTTGATATTTTGCGACTTCCTTAGACAATCTAAAAACAATGGCATTTAATGGCTGTTTTTAACCTCGTGATATATTACAGGATGTCTCTAATATTGTTTACATATTTTTGAATAAACATTACAAAAAATAATAAAACGCTTGCATAAAAATAAACTAATCAATGAAAAAATATAGAAGTATCAAAATTCCTTGACATTTAACTTGGCAATGGCCAGGCATTGCTGATAACAGCAACCGAATAAAACAACATCAAGCATATTAGTTGATATTTTACGACTTTCTCAAATAAAACAGCAAGCATAGTAGTTACGATTAAAACAGCAAACATATTAAGTTGATATTTTGCGACATTCTCAGACAATCTAAAAACAATGGCATTTAATGGCTGTTTTTAACCTCGTGATATATTACAGGATGTCTCTAATATTGTTTACATATTTTTGAATAAACATTACACAAAAAAAGCAATAAAATGCTTGCTTAAAAATAAACTATTTAATGAAAAAAGGTAGAATACTGTTAGTTATCAAAATTCTTTGATATTTAAGTTTCGCAATGACCAGGTATTGCTAATAAGCGCAATGGATTAAAACAACATCAAATATATTAGTTGATACTTAGCGATTTTCTCAGTGGCATTTGTTGGCCGTTCTTAACTTTATAATTGCAATTAGAGATTGCAAATGGCAATCAACAGTTATAGAGTTCCTCAGAAGAATCGGTTAGATCTATTTACCGTAAGGGGAGATTTTCTTCTCCCAACCCAAACTAACTTAACTGAACATTCTCTAATTAAATTTGAGAAATTATATTCCACGCAGAAAAGAGTAAAATGAGAACTCCTTTAATATTTTTCATTAAATGTCTAATAATTTTAAAATTAAATCCAGTTAATCTTTTTTCATACAAATATTTACCAAAATTTAAAATCCAAGATAAAAGGAACATTTGAATTAAATTCAGACAAAAAAAGCCAGAATCATATTTCAGTTTGGGACAAACAATTAAAGTTAAGAATTTTTTTCAGATAATTCGGGACCATTCAATAATTGCATTAAATCAAATTTACCTAGTCTATATAATTTAACCCTTTAAAGAGCCATTTTTTTCTAGTCATACTTTTAGGCTTGAAATTAGAATAAGAAAAGAGATTCATTTAGCTTATTAGATAAATTTAATTTGGTTAATTAATAATTAAGTAACAAATCAAGACGCATCATTTTGTGTGAGATAAAGAACTGAAGCATCTAAGTTTCTAAAAAAATTTGTCAGAACTTACGCCAACCTACATAATTTCATACAAAGATTGATAAATTTGGTGGGAAGCATACTTCCCACGGCCCTAGAAAGGGTTAAAACACATTTATTAGACTGAATATTTCAATAATTTAATTATAAAATTTTTTATTAAAAATAACCCTATTGAATGTTTGAATGTGTTCCATAATTTATATCGAATTATTTCTTACGAAAACACCGAAATTATGAAACAGTATAGACTAACCTAATCATGACATATTTATACAATGCACAATCAGTGCAATACTTTTTAACAAAATCCAGTTTTACAATTCTTTTCTTGGCCATACTGAAACAGACGAGAGAAAATCCTCGAATTCCTCAGAAAACTCGCCAAAGACATTTCTTAAACTCCCTTTTCTTCCAGCCGAACGATTTTAATGAGAGCAGCTATTCAACAACACGGAAGGGAAGTGAAGTAAGTGAACATATATATATAAGCCAGGTAAATTCGTCACGGAGAAAAACAAGAAAAATCTCGACATCGCTTTCCCAATTCCATCCGACGCACTTTACAACTTAATAACGAACACTCCTTGTCAAGCACAATACCCGAAGAGCTATCAACGCGGAGGAAAAAAAATGCAACATGCCACACCAGATTTCAACAAATTAAGCGAAGCTTAAGATAAAGCATCCCATTATTCAATATCGGAGACTTTTACCCAAAAGAATCAAAATAATATTTTCTAATTTTCCAACAGATTTCCAGTTTGTTGCACCTTTTGTTTGTGTCGGGCCGATTTATTGGTAAGGTGGAGGCGTAAAGGGGTGTTGACTAAGGGAAATAAGCGATATCGACAACAATAGGCCACCCCTCTGCATTGTTTAGCACATACTTCGAACACCCCATTGTTTGCGACAATATTGAGTGTTAAGCGTTCTGTTTTAACTTCCCATTATTAAGTGATTTATCTCAGATGGTTTGTGTTTTCAAAAAATCTTCTCTGGGTTTTGATTTATAGCGTATATCTAGGAGTTTTCCGAATGTGGCGAAAGAGCGTTATTGGCTGTCGGGGTGTGTGAAGTGACGAGGATTCGGAAGAGGAGGGGGGGGGGGGTTGAGAAAGGCGTGAAAGGAATAGGGAAGAGTAAGCAGAAAAGACTTTTCTTTGAATCGTTTCCCAGACTTTTCAACAATTGGAGAAGGAAAAGCTTTTAGAACACTTAAATGTTGTCAATTTAAAAGAAGGGTTTATTAAAAGTTCGCACAGACAATTTTAGGAGATTTTTATGGCCATAGAATTTGCTTCGTAAATGAGGAAAATCATAAGAAGACAAAATCACATAAACTTGGACACAAGAACCGTACACATAGTTAGACTATCCTATTAGTACAAAATTCCCGCTAATACCGTTATGATATTCATAACTTGGAAAAACATTCATGGAGATATCTATTATATAATATAGGGTGATTCATAAAGAAGTACAAACTTTCCAGATGCTCTAAAACATTAAGAGTCAAAGACACGAACCACAAGTTAGATGTACTCTTAAAGTCTCCTTGACATAGACAATAGCATGTGTGTCATGTGACTAGCGAGTCGAATGGAATAAGTCTTGGAAAACTGACAGTATCACAAGAAGTCGCCATTCAATGAAGTCCGGAAAAATCAACGCAGAGGATGAGTCATGAAGTGCAGATTTCTCAGCCCACCGTCTGCAGAGTTTTGAGAAAGTATGCTGAAAATGATTCCATACGAAATGCAGGTGTTGCAAAATCTGAATGACTTTGAGAAACAAAAGCGCTTGGAATTTTGTGCCGATATGAAGCTTCGTTTTGAAAATGATGTTGCCCATCACTTAGTTTTTATTGATGAAGCAACATTTCATGTCAGCGGGAAGGTACAGAAGCACAATGTTCTCCTTTGGGAAAGAGAGATCACAAATTCACAGTGGACCACATGCGAGATTCTCCAAAGATAAATTTGTTCTCTGCAGTGTCCAGAAAGGACGTGTCCGGTCCCCTTCTAAGGGATCACACATAGAACCTCTGTGATTTTCTCTAACAAAACTTAAAATAAGTCCCTACAATTCTGCTACATGTGACATATAATATCTAACATTGTTCTTGATTGATAGTGCATTGAAACTGTATACTTCTTTATGAATAAGCCTGTATTTTGAGCTAATAGGGATGCGTATTAATGATGCAAAAAATGTTGGCCATGCCAACACAAAAATTAAATATTTATTAGCCTGTTAATTTTTCTATAAAACTGAAGTGGAAAGACTTTACCAATAATTTTTAAATCGAATACGAAAGTATAAACATCTCAATTCATTCGACTTCAAAATTTTGATGGATCTTCAAGTTTTGCAATGAAACGCATGTCTGGAATTAGGTCTGCCTTAATAATGAAACAAAATAAATCCATGTTATTTGGTATATCATCGTTATATTAAAATTGTTTGTCTGCAACATTTTTTTTTTTGGATAAAATCCATGAACAAGAAGACTATCTCTCTGTCCACCTATTTGTGAAAACGGCATCTAAAACTCAATGAGTGGTAAGAATGAAATTCGGTATGAGATTTTGCAGAAAAATTATTGATCTGTATCAAATTCTAAAGAAAAGAGGACAAAGAAGAATTGTACAAAAATGCAAATTGCGTTTTCTTCATTATACAAAGAAGCTACGATCAACGTGTCGTATTGTGAAAGTATATCAGAAGTTCGAAAGAAGCATCCTCCAATGAATTACTATCTTATTCAGGAAAATCTTCACAGAGATAAAAGTGTTGATATCAAATACGTTACTGTTAAATCATACTAAATAAAGTGTGATAAAAATTGGAGAAACACGAAAAATGTTTTATGTTTTTTATATTCTTCATATTAATGTACCATGACATAATGGATGCGAAGCTATTTTTAAGTAAGCAGGCTCACTCTTATCTAATATATATAGCAATGTTGAAGGGTATAGTAAACTCCACTCCAAAAATGGGACATATCTCCTATGGCAAGGGCTGGGTCATGATACTGAATTCGATAGGTATTTCAGTCATTGATCTTAGGGCACAAATCTTAGTTCCCACTTCGTACTGTCGTGATGGCAGAATTTAGATCAGAATGTGACTAAATGACTCTCATTATACATGCAAATACGTGAATCCTGTGTGATCCAAACAATCTAAACAAATGCATTATTTGTGATATACACGTTACCGAGCGATTAATGTGTTAAATACTATGTACAATATTATATAATTTTAAGAAAATCCGTTCTTAAAATAGATTTTAAGTAAATGTTTATAAAAATCAAATCTTTGAATTTGCTTATATTTTTATGAACCTTGTAAATAATAAAACTTTATTTTAAGTTTTCATCTCATTTAGCTTTGATAATTACAATCTAAATTAAATGAACAGGCTCTATAATCATAGTTCATTTAAATTAATTGAATAGCTTCGATATCAATACATTCTTTATATAATTATTTTTAAAAAAACGATAGAATTTCTGCATACGTTATTATAAAATAATCAAACTAATATATAATTTGTTGCGAATCATTTAGCCAACCCATATGTAAATTCTTGGAAAAAATTATTATTAATATAGACAAGAAACAAAATCTGCACTTATTCTAAAATAGTTCGATAATTTATTATACAAGCCTTTATAATTATTCGTTCCCTTGCATGTCCCAGTTACTTTAAAACAGCCATTCCAACACAACGACAGGAGCATGAGCTGATTTATGAATAATTTTAAACAGCTCAAAATTTCCGATGTTACATAGTTCCAAAACAGTCATAAAATACTGGACAAAGCGAGACAGGAGAGAAGACTCGCCATTTATCACGGGAAACGCATCGATTCATAGCAGTGTATCGATTTCATTGCTTAATCGAAAATCCCATAAGGCAAAAAGGTGTTAAAAGAATTAGGCAATCCATCGGCAAGCATCGACTGCGACTCGTAGGACAATAGCAGACGACATATCGATAAACACAATGTTCCATCGATTAATCAAACGGTACAAGTCGATTCTTCTCCCTTTCCGTATAATATAGTGGGAGAGGGGGTGAGATTAGAAATAAAAGTAAAATTTCAGAACACACTAGGGGTGTAGTGGGATTCGGAGGGTGAAAGTGTTTGAAACAAAAGGTTCAGGAAGTTTAGAAGGGAATTTCTTATTTTTATTTTCATTGTAGAATCCAATCTGACAATTTGTTTCATTGCCTGTGTTTTGTGAGAGGAAAAATAAAATAAAAAGAGATAGAAATGGATGTGTATAGTTCCAATGCGTGGTGAAAAAGTTTAATTTCTAAATTGGACTGCATGTAAAGAGTTGATATTCCTTTCCAGGGGGGAGGGTCTTTTTGTTTGGGTTGTCGATCCGGGTTGACATTAATTTTGCTTTTGTTTTCACTCGCGCGATTTGTTTAAAGAAAATCAATTTTTTACAGATTTGGCTTCCTTCTTACTCTGATCAAGCTAATGCCAGCACATATTAATCTGAATTTTGAATAACTTCCATCGATGCGATTTGCAAGAGTTTCTGTATCAGCAGTCAATATTACGGTGGCAGATAAAATATCAATAGCTGGCATCATTTATATTCATGTTTGAATCCATAAATCTCCCTTTCAGTCAAGTGCCAACAGCTCTTTTTCTTATTCAGATCCCTCGAAAGTTTTCAGATGAAGTTTTAAATAAATTCAGATCAAATATTTTTGGCTACAATCAAATGTGTGTTCAGAGAATTAAAGTTAATAAGTAACGTTCAATTGGTATGTTGGAAAATAAGAATAATATACTCACCTGATGATTAGTGTGATAAAAAAACAGCCAATTAATATTTATGTAATTAGCAAAAGTGACTGTAAAATCCATAGCCTCCACATTAATAAGACGCAAGATTTAAAATCCCTCAATGTCTGTAAAATTAATACCATATTTTAATTAGTACCTGATTATATAATAATAATGACGGGTTTTCATAAAGAATTTGGTATTATAATCTTCAAGCCTTTTCGAACTGGATATTTTGATTTCTCGTCACAAAAATATCATGTTTTCTTACGTCAGGGTGACAAATAACAAATATTCCATGAACTGGAATAAAATATCTTTTAATATTCATCAAACGAAGTTATGCATATTTATTTACAATTCCATTGATATCTAAATCATTCTATCTAATAACCATTTTACGATAAGCATTTACGATTCGTATTTTACGATAATAATTATCGTATTTTACGATATGATTAATCAGCTTGCTCTCAGCATTGTCTTAGTGCAGGAGTTCTAATTGTGGGACGTGATTCACTGGTGAGTTGCGAATGAATTTCTGACGAATCGTGACAAAATCTTGAACATATATGTATATTTCCACAATCAGCAAAAATGCAATTAGAACCCATAGAATTATTTTTTGTGACATTATATCTAATAATAAATGCTTTTTTCTTTCAAAGAATGTTTGGGATCCATAAAAGTTTTTTTGGAAAGAATGTGTGCTATTCGTATCTGAAAAACTTCAATGTACCAAAGATGAAGGCAGGTTGCTATAGAATCAGTTTGTAAAGATGAATCAGAATGTTAACAGTTTGGCCACCCCTCCCCCTCGAGATGATATTTGAATTTTGTACGATATTACATATCTATTAATCCGATTTAAATCCTAAATTATTTCCTTTTCATTTTAAATCAGTCCATACTACTTTATTCTAAAATGTTCTCTTATTTCCTGATCTAAATTCCATTTTTTTTTTTATTTAGTTATTTAAAAAAAATCAATGACTATGTAATTCTCACAGCGCAAGAGCAAGGGGAAAACAGTCCCTAACGCCATGGTATTTCTTCCAAAGATACCAAAGATTAATCGATACATATCAAAGAAAATCTTATAAGAATCTCTCAGTAAAAAGCCTTGAGGGGAAAATTTCTCATACTTTTCCTTCCCATGGAAAAATTAATGAAAGTTAATTATAAAATTGTCTTCTTGCCGGCTTCATATCTAGAAAATATAACGTAATAATTTCGGTGCTATTATAAAAAGTAATAAGGAATAATTTCATTGATCGAATTGCACAATAAATCTTTCATAAACCATGAATTTTTTAAATGAAATCAAAACCAGCTAAACAGATTTGAAGCTGAAATTATTGATCAAGACATCAGAATAGCCGATAATACCTAAAATGCGTTTGGTCATTTTACTTTCAATATCAACTTAAAAACTGCACGTGGAATGTTCGCTTTATATTGCATTAACCATATATATCATGGAAACAGATAAAAACTATAAGAATACATCTGCGTATTTTTGTTCTCAATACAGCCTTGTAAAAAACATTCCAGTAACATTACAGCATTCCAACATTACTATAACAATACACAGTACGAAAATGTCTTAGAAAAAAAATGAAACAACAAATAATTCATATCGAATTGATTTAGAAATAATTTTGTAGCTCTACCTTTTAAATTAAGAAATATGTCAGTTTGATGTACATTTGACTGACTACTGACTGATACTGACTTTCTCGATATGTCTTAGAAAAACCAATTTTTAGAAATTATAATGAGCCTCAAAGTTAAAATTTTAACTACCTTAATATCAATGTGTTTCTTTCAGCAAAATAAAGCGTTGAGGCTGAAATGTTCTTATTAATTACTAGGGGTTTTTTCCATCTGCTCGCTTTTGCTCGTCACTCTCGATGCTTCCCAATACAGTCCGTCAATTCCAGTTAGCAAGTTTTTAAACTCCACTGACCATTCGTTGAATGCTAGAAAAGTTTAATCTTTCCGTGATAAGAACATACATTTTCCAATCGGCCTACTTCTGACTCGAAATTCAACGTAACACAATGAGAATATTAATCACTTATATGTCCAATATCTAAATATTGAATTAATTTTTCAGACTTTAATGCCAACTTAGTAGCTTCACGATCAGCTTTTCTTTTCAAATTGCCAGCGGTCTTTCTTTGATTTTCTTCTTCATCTGATATCGATAGGCGCCCCAATAATAATTTTCTTCAAATATTTCAAACAATACTGGCAAAACAAACTTCAAACTTTATAGGTCAGGCGACTTGATATCTACCAATCACAAAGCGTATAAAACGCAATGTTTACATAATTTTTTTAATATAACAGATAAACAACAGCATTATTAATAATTTCATGTTCACCATTTTATAAAAAGTTGCCTATCTAATATTACATTTTTTTTGGGGGGGGGGGGAGGGCGGAAACTAAAATGTTTAAACAGAATATTCTACATTGCATACGTGCATGGAATATATTTTTTTAAATTTTAATAATATTTTTAATCCACATAACACTTTAAATTAATCCAATCCACTTTCTGTATACGATAACAAATATAAGTAAAAAGAAGAAGAAGAGACCGAATGTTTGAGTCTTATTTTTTAAGAATAACTCCCCCAAGATTGGAAAGACGGCAAACAAATAGACTCAATCACTCTCTCAGCTGCTGCCACACAAAAATCAAAAACTGACTGGCACAAAATTAAATAAAGGGACGTAAAATACCGTCCTCAAACAGATTAACACGTTCAATCCCCCTTTCGAATATCCGGAAAAAGACATCAAGAGATGGATATAAAAGTTGTAAAGAAAGGGTGTTAGAAGAATTAACTAATCCATCAACTCAGAGCTGCGCTAAAGCAGTGAACAATCGGAAAGGACACATCGATAAACACCTTTTCCTATCGATTAATCAACCCAGCCAATTCGACATCGGAACTCAAACGACTGTAGAAGACGAAAGAAAAGAAAAAAAAAACTTTCAACTCGAAACAAAAGAAACGAATTATTTTTTATTAGCGAAAGCGCGATCTGGCAACAAAACAATTTGTTTTCCAGGGCTTCTGAATTAAAGAGGAAAGTTTTTAAGTAAATTGGTTACGGTCCATCTTCGTAAGCATTGAAGAACAATCCATCAAGGACAAGATCTCCCAGGACAATGGGACAACAAGGAATAAAGATTACGCTGAGTGTTTTTCTATCACTTCGCTGATTGTGCAGCAAACAATTTTTCTCCTTACAAACAAAAGCTTTTTATTTTATACAAAGTGAAATATTAATGTTTTGATATGAAATTATGTATAAGATTATTAACAATTTTACGACATTGAATACAAAGGCGAGGGTTTGACTTTATAAATTTTCAATGCCAAACAAATTTAAAATTTATAATTTAACTTCTTGTATTATATTTGAGTTTTGACAGATTACGTATTAAATTAAAGTAAAATATGAAGACTGTATAAAAAGTATTCGACTTTCAGCCAGGAAAAATATCTTACTTACATGACGAAAGTCGGACCCTAATTCCCTTCAAAATAGGCCCTTTTCGTCTTCACACACTTAACCCACTGATCCTTCAACAGCCGAAAATACTCCAGAAAGACTTCCTTTGGAATGGTGTTCATCTCCGTTATCCCGTTCTGCATTATCTATTCTCCACTCAAAATGAGATTCTTTCAACGGCACCTGCAATTTCCGAAACAACCAGAAGTCGCAAGGAGCTATATCTGGGGAATACAGACGTTGGGAGAAGACTGGAAATCCGTATTTCGCCAAGAAAATCTGGATCAGCCATCTTGAGAGAAATCAAAAATCCGACGAACACTTATAACAGCACCTCACTCAACGATCAGCCGGGAGCGACTGACTAATTCGAATATGGGAAGAAGAAGAAAATTCAAGCATGCGCATTAATTGTCCTCTACCACTATGCACAGTGGCGCTACTCTAGCATCATTACCGTATGCAGGGAAATTCAAGGTCGGATCTTTTTAGACAGCCCTCGTATATTTGAATTTTAACAAATGTGTATTGATTAATGTAGAATATGTTTTCAAATTGCAAAGTCAAATCCAAAATAGGAATTCTATTCTCAATAACTTCTCCCTGTGTTAGCTTTTATTAAGGGTTCAGATAGAAATGCATTAAAGAATCCAAAATCAAGATATTTCTGTAATAAAATAAATAAACTATAACACATATTAGATTGATAAGGAAAAAATAAATTTCTCTGTTGTTGGTAGAATACTCGTTAGAAAATCAGCATTCAGTTGAATTCAAGAAAACATTTTCGAATTTAAAATAATATGATGTTAGAAAAATGAATTTAAATAAAGCTCGAAAAACTTTTTATTCAGATTTCAAAAACGATTTATTCAACGTTAGATCCTTCCAGATCAATGTGTCTCCGTTTCATTCTGAGAACTTTTTGTTACAAAAAAATTGCTCTATTATAAACGGCAGATATAAATAAAGCTGAATTATACTCACATTGATCACTGAATAATTTTAAATTCAAAACACTATAATTGTTTACATGTAGTCGAGCATAGAGAATACATGAAAATACCTGATATCGGTAAAATTAAGCAAAAAAAATAATTAAGTAATTTTTTAAAGAACATTTTAAACAAAAAAAAATAATCAATCAAAATAAATGATTAATTGACTGAAGGTGAATATATCATTGTATTATTTGAAGAAATTGTAATTTTTACCTCATAGCATTACAAAAAATATTTTTTCCGACAAAAATTGTATGGAAAGAAGATATAAATAATTGCTACAGCCAAAATTTTATCGGAAAAAATGCAGCATAAGTAGAAAAGCTACGGTTGTTCTAGGAATCATGCAAATCTTAGATTCCTCCAAGACAAGAGTCATAATAATCCACTTCTAGAAAACCGAATTTATTCGCCTTTCTTACACCACCCACCAAATATCCATCACCCGTTTACAACCCCCACCCCACTTTAAATATTCAACCTCATCTGAACAATTTAATTGCGCCTCTTTTTCCCTCCACCCCTTCGCCGACCCCTTTAGAACTCTTTAATCTCCCCTTTTCCTATTCATCGATTTAAAGTCTTTTTCGTTTGAAAATTCCCCTTTTCCACTTTCTCCCTTCACTTCCTTTAACTTCCGCAATCAGTTTACGCGTAATATTGCGTCACACGATTCTTACTTCTTCACCTCCCCCACCCCACCACTGAACTCTTTTCATGATTCCGCGTCCTTGTTTAGAGCTACTCCTCCCCCATCCCCTCCGTTGCCACTCCCTTCTTCGTAATGGCTAACTAGAGGGAGAACGACAGCAAGGTGGAATTTTTGTGCAGACTTCAGCAGGTTGCTTATACTGGCGTTGTTAGCTACCCCAGTTACGCTCCCACCAGGGAGTGTATAGCTATTGACGGGGCGTTACTTTCAAGTCGGGAACAAGTCTTCCACTAACAGAGCGTAAACAAGAGATTTCAAAGGAGTGAGCAATGTTTCTGTACAAAGAATCGTTTGAGATATCGAGATGAGGTTCGGTTATTAAGAAAGTTCCAATTGCACAGCAATTTCATGAAGTTCATCAAATGTTCGGTTGATTTAGAATGATGCAAACAAGACATGCCTCCCCTTGGATGGATAAATGAAGAAATTTCAGGGAAATTTTAATTAAACGGTTTGTATTACCCTTTCACAAATATTAGTTTGCAAAATTATATGTAGCATTAGAATACCAATCCACTTAGGAATTGTAACTTTTTTGAAATAATAAATACTAGATGTTTTCATCATCAATTATTCACCCACTATATAAATGGCATAAAACTAATGGCGTCAACTAACTTAGATTAATCATTTTTTATCGCAACAATATTTTAAATTATACTTGGGGAATAAATATAAAGTTCTTTAATTGATTGGCCAAATCGGTCGAGTTATTGAGAAGGAGAAATTGTCAATTTTTTTGTCATATAGAATAATTGATATATATATCATATGAATAGTTGAGATATATGAAAAAATACAGGAGATTTGGCCTTTAAATCTTTCTGGTATACTATCTAATAGAGATGTTATCCAGCATAACTTGTGGACCCTGAATATGGCCATGTATGCCTTGCATGGATTGGTGAACAAAAGTTACGAAATACAGATTTTTGGCGTGAAACTAGCATTTTTACTAATGAAACAATGAATCCCTGAATTTTACTGATCAAAATAATCTTTGTTGATGAATTCCTGAATTTTACTGATCAAAAAACAATCTTTGTCGATGAATCCCTGAATTTTACTGATAAAAAAACTATCTTTGTTGTCGAATTCCTGAATTTTACTGATCAAAAAACTATCTTTGTCGATGAATTCCTGAATTTTACTGATCAAAAAACAATCTTTGTCGACGAATTCCTGGAATTTAGTTAATATAAAAGTAACCGAAATCCTTTTTTCCATCCAATTGATGCCACAATTTGATACAGAATTATAATTGCAGTCACAGAATTACATACCAAATTTAAATTATTTAAGATATTGCGTTTACAAACATGCGAAATTACAGAATAACAAATGGTCAACCTTAACGATGGATTATAATCAAAATTTGAAACTAATTTAAATGTTAGATATTATACCTGTGTACTAAATTTAATCCATTTAGCACTTTACATTTTGCAGCAATCGTATTCTATTGCACTAGGACAGATGAAAAGACATACTTCCTCTGAATAGATATCATTTGAAATTTGACAGAAATCTAAACATTTGGTATAAAGTCTGTATACCAAATTTTATCTTCCTAATACAAAAGGGTCTTTTTTATTTCACAGACGGACAGGCATAATTCCAAAAAAGTTCTTTTTGCACTCGCAGGGGTATGGAATGTGGATCTTCACAAATATTTTGAGTTCACAAATATCTTAATATTCGAGAAAATTAAAATGGAGGACAAAAAAAGGCAGATGATCACTGATGATGTATTTAATTATCATAAGTTTTCATAAAATGGAGGATAAAGAAAGGCAGATGATCACTGATGATGTATTTAATTATCATAAGTTTTCATAAAATGGAGGATAAAGAAAGGCAGATGATCACTGATGATGTATTTAATTATCATAAGTTTTCATAAAATGGAGGATAAAGAAAAGCAGATGATCACTGATGATGTATTTAATTATCATAAGTTTTCATATAAAATAAAAATTGGTGAACTCGGTATAATGGCTTTTAGACATTGCCAAAATTTTCTATCGTACAAATACCAACGTGGTTTTTAATATTTCTCATATTTGAGTATGATTATGTGGGGGTAGTTAACTAATGACAACTATCATTTCTTGGTATCATGAAAATTTCATATAAAATAAAAATTGGTGGCCGAGTGGTTGGACTGGCTCTCTGGTTCTGTCAAATATTCTAAATGTATAGACAAAATGGTTTTCATTAATGGCATCCTTGATTTTCACAATTACTTAAAACATATACTTTAAAATATGAATTTAGAAACTTTTTTTAATATGCAAAAAGAACTATAAAAGAGAAAGCTGCAATAATTTATTAAAATATAATTCGCATTATTAAGTCTGTAAGGAAGCAAATAAAAAGACACCACTTACAACAAGAATCTTTTTTCAAGAAGGCTTGATGATACGTACCTAAAAATAAAAGAAAAGAATAAATATGTTACTAAAATATAACTTTATAAAATATGAATATAAGTCAGAAACATTCTTGAACATTTAATAAAATTCATTAAACGTAAATGTCGTTGTAATATATACAATCCCATTGTACAAATTATGGGAATGAGATATGTTCCTAGAATGGAAATATGTTGTGTGAGGGGGGGGGGGAGATCATAAATTTAAAAAAAATGTCATACATGGTATCATATCTTTAATGCTTCAGCGAATTCAGCATTCGAATTTCATAATATTTGAAATATTTTCAGATATTTCACATGTTTACAAATTTATTACCATTTGCAATAGCATTTGCTGCAATCGACAAATATATATTGACCCTTCAGATATTTCGCTTGAATCATTCTAATAAATGGAAATTATACAAAAATAAGGATGATAAAAATTTCTCAAATATATTTAAATGGTTATTATAATATTAATATAATATTCAGAATATTCATTATTACAATATCCAGAAAAAATTATAGATAATTCAGATTATTATATTTTTATAGAAAATTCATATACTAATTGAAGAGTTGAATCACTGCACGCAAAAAACCAATCACGATTTTTGTCAAAGTTCTTACTATTCCTAACCCCATTCGTGAGTGGTTCTGTAATCAACTAAAATTACATATACTTTGTTTTGAAAAAGAAATACAACTGTAAATAGGTTATAATTAAATTAAAATGAATTTTATAATGTAATTTGGTTAACTTTTTCATTAACCTTTATAATTCAATTTACAGACTAATTATATAACCCCCTTTATGTGTGAAGATGATCAAAAAACATGTACAATTGCATACTGAATGTTAATTTTTTCAGCGGTTTTATATGTTTCTTCATAGGCATATAAGGAGAAAGAATAGAAACAAAGTTATTGAGTACAAAAGAAAAAAAAAATTCAAATGCAATTTGTTAGGTTTTGCTTAACTCTAGTAGAATTTTTTATTATAAAAGATCAAATCATGTATTCACATTTTAAAAAAATTAAGTTTCAAGCAATTTTAATGTAACCCAATAAGAACGGCGGCCTCATTTATGTTTGCAATACACTTAAATAGGTTGAAAAAATAAATAAATTACGTAATTTAGATATCAAAAGAGTTTCAAAATAAAATATGCATACAAAAAAAACAATAAAAGATAGCCGCTTACTATTATCCTTACAGAAAAGCAAAAAAAAAATCTTTAAGGAAAAGGGATATGAAGAAGCGGCTAGATATTTTAAAGCCCATTTCTTATACGACGAGGGGCATTCATTTATTTGCGCAATTATTTATCGCGCTGTTTTAAAAATAAATCTCCCTTTTAAAACGACCACCCGATTTGCGGGCACGACGCAAATCTCAACTCCATTTCGAGTTATAACATCAAAACTTACTGCCGTCGCATCTCAACAGCGCGCACAAAATAGCGCACAAAACTGGCGAGACAAATAGCTCAAATAAGAAATAAACGGCACAGGAAGATAACAAACTTATTCTCCTGGAAATAACAAAAAACACAAAGAATAAGAAGAAGCGGGCAAATTCAGAAAATTCTATTTCTTCCTCCTTTTTTACAGTAGTCCGCCTTGAGTGATGGGAGTGGTACGGTGGGCAAATAAATTCTGCTAACAAAAAAAAGAGGGGGAAGTAGTGAGACAGTGGTCGGGGCTTGAAACCCTCGAATAGAAGAAAAAAAATATAACACTAAAAGGACGAAATGTAATACCTAATGACTCCAATATGTGAGACGCAAAGCCTGGAAGAGACGGGGGGGGGGAGGGGAATTGGAGAATCAAATCTTCTTCAAGAGCGTTTGAATATTAAAATCGCTTCCACTTAAAATCGGACTCTGGAAAATTCTGGCGAAGCCAAACGACGCGATCTTAATGCCGCACATTCATCACCCCTTTCGAAAGATTCCAGGAAGGGTGGTGGGAGGCAAAAACGAAATTGGAAGAATGAAATCGCACCCATGCGCGGTCGGTCCGTCGGGGAGTACCCATAACGATAACGCCGTCTTCCCGCCTGCGTTGGAATAAAAGACTCGGGGATCAAAACCCGATTTTACGTGAACTTTTCCAGGATTTTCATATTTTACTTCGTCCCTGGACTTTTCTTTCTCCACTTATGGGGCATGACGCAATAACCCTTTCGCTTCCATAACTTTCCAGGACGAATTGGTGTGTGAGAGAGGGGGAAAAAAAGTAAAGTTTGGATCTCTAACGTCCATTTTTTTTTTCTTTACTCTACTTACCCGCTTGTGTTGAAACTGAGCGTGAAAACTAGATTTACGGTACAGGAGAATATACTCTATTTGCTGCTTACGGATTTGCTTTAAGGTAATTTGAGAAAACTAATTTTTAAGGAGTTAGTTTATTAATTTGCAAATGTCAAATAAGAGGAGTGGAATTTCGATTTGTAAATGAAATTATCAAATACAAATATTACATTTCTGCAATCTACGTCAAACAATTTACAAAAAAAAAAAAAAAAAAAAATGATACTACTAAATAGAAAAGGGGGGAAAAATAACGAAAAAATTATATCAAACATAAATTTTTTTCTCAATATTTAATACCAATTTGTGTGTTTTTACCATCAAAATTTATTATGGTCCTTCAAATAATCCATTACCAAAAAACAGAGTTATTATTTTCCAACGCCAACTAGGTGTAGCACTAGGACGGACGGAATGTATAGGTGTAGTGCTAAAACGGAATGGAATTTAAATCTATGAATATGATAACAATTGCAAATATTATAATTATTCAATCTGTACGATAGATATACAAAAAAAACCCACAAATATAAAACAAAAATCAAGAGAAATGTAATGTCTAAAGATTTAATATTAATTCGTGTATTAACAACATCGAAAAAATAAATGTTATTTTCATTTTTTCATACCAGAAATCAACCTCAATACTCATCAAAAAATAAAAACAGGCCGCATCTGTTATAATAATAAGCATTAAAACGCAAAATGTATAACAAAGTATTAGATTATTGACTGTATAACACTTAAAAGTTCTCAATATTCACTACGCGTGAATCCAAAAATCCTAAAAACTTTATACCATTTCCGAAGACCACTTTTATTGCTATTTTAAAGTTTACACAAGAAGATTATATTTTCGATTGGTAGATCTATATGATTACAAATGCAGTTAGAAACAGAGCGCATTATTTATAATCTGATATGATGGCCAATTTGAAATGAAATGCTAGAAAAGAACATCTCAATTTAAAATCATATATACTTATATAGTATATATTTCATATATATACTATATAAGTATATATGCTTTATATAGTATATATTTCATATATACTTATATAGTGATTTCATATTTCTTTAGGTAGAAGAATTTTGAGTTTTATGACACAAGAATCAGAATAATCCATATTGCATCACATTATATAGTTCAAAGGAATGACCAGAATATTCAGCAGAGTATTTCAGCATAAAGAACAAACTTTCCTTTAAGATAAAATATAAGAATATATATATAACTGCAATTTATCCACGTTATAAAAATAATAATTTTCTAAGCACTCTAACGCGGGCTTCATTTTAGTTTCCGAGTTGTGCGGGTTCTTAATTTTTTCATGATGACTCTTCAGGTGCTGCATCCAAAAATATTAATAAATAAATAAATAAAACAAAACAATATAAGATTAAAATGCTTTCACAAGGACTCTGTTTAAAAGTTACAGATTTCTCATTCAGATAACGCCAGTGCTGGTCATAGTTCTAACAAAGAACTTTAAAAACGAGTATAAAAATAGAGATCTTTCTAAAATAATTGGGGAAAAGAATAAAAATGTATATTCTCTTTTCATAAGAATAAGATATCTTTTATACTGACAAAATAGACAGAAGTTTAATATATAGAAGATATAGAAATAGAGATATATATTTAAGATATAGAAAATTTTCAATCAATACTCTTCTAAAAAATTTCTATTAAAAGAGGTAATATGTTTATTAAGGATCATGCTATAAATTTAATTTGATAAAAAGCACTTTTCTCGTATAAAAGAAAAAAAGAGGGGGGAATTGGAAAAAAAAAAACTCCAAAAATTTGTAAATAATTATATAAAATTTTTAAAATTCTGAAGTAATAACTTAGTTGATTGTTGAAATATTGAAGGATAAGTAAGTATAAATATTATGGTATTACTGTTCCACTTTTCTTCTCACCTTCGATTAACATTTGTCATATGAGAGCAATTTACGATTCTATTGCGTAAAGTGAAAAAAAAAAATTAAAAATTAAAATTTTGAAAAATTAAATCAAGTTAATTTTATTTTAACATGAACTATTTACTAATAAATATGTAATACATTCACTTCCAATTCGAGACGCTTTTTTTAATCAAGAAAAAAAATCTGAAATCCAGACCGTTCGATAATCCTTTTGAACATTTCTTTCCCACAAAATTAATCCACGTTACCTTTTTGTATTTTGTATCCAAAAAAAGTAAATAAACCTTCAAATACGTCCAAAAAGAAAATCGAATACAAGATTCCTCTAAACACACGCACACACACACACACACACAAAAAATTGAAACTATTTTGATTGAATAAAAATATTAGTCTTAGTCATTTAATGCCTACATAATAACGCAAGTTGCGAAGATGTTTAGAGGTATGACCAACATAAAGACAAACTTGTTTTCTATTTATTAAACTCCATCGTCACAAATATTTGTTTAAAGTTAGCCTGTTTGAAAGCGATAGAAATCAGGCCATTATGACACTTATGAAATGAAGTAAGCACATTCCGATAATTATTAGAAAGTGATCAGAAGAGACATTTAAGTCGACCTAAAGTTAATCTGTTTGAAAAGTAAAATATATTGTTAGTCGGAAATTGTTCAAGTCATATAAGGTTTAAGAAAAGTAACAGAAATCGTTGGTCAAAATTTGTTCAAATCATATCAGGCTTACGAAAAATAACAGAAATAGTTGATCAAAAATTGTTCAAATCACATGAAGCTCACGAAGTAACAGATGTTGCAACGTTGACTAGAATGTGATCAAAATGAAGGCAAATTTCATTCCTTTTAACCCATCGCCACATAAATTAAACCCGACATTTCATCATTTACAAGGGCTAAACATTTTTCATTTATATCTCTCCCCGCAGGGAATTAGATGGCTACATCCGCGTCAACACATCTAACGGCTGTAACTTGGGATGCTTAAAAGAAACATATTATATAATAATTAATATTATATAATACTGAAATGAAGTAAGCACATTGAGATAATAATTAGAATATGATCAAAACTGACATTTAAGTCGACTTAAAGTCAATCTATTTGAAAAGTAACAGAAATCGTAGGTCGGAAATTGTTCAAATCATACGTGGTTCAAGAAATAGCGGACGTTGCAACGTTGATTAGAATGTGATCAAAATGAAGACAAATTTTCTTCTCTTTAACCCATCGCCACATAAATTAAACCCGACATTCTATCATTTACAAGTGCTAAACATTTTTCATTTATATCTCTCCCTGCAGGGAATTAGATGGCTACATCCGCGTCAACACATCTAATGGTAGCAACTAGGGACGCTTAAAAGAAACATATTATATAATAATAACAACTCTTGAGAACAGAAAAAAATGTATAATAAAAAAAAAGAGGGAAAATAACTTCTACTTAATAAATGACACCTTGGGATAGCTTTTGTCACTGTCCCCTTTCCAGAGACAAGGAAAGTGAAAGAAAAAAAAAAAAAGGCTAGAGGAGGTAGAGGGAAAAAACTATCACCCTCATTGTAATAAAAAAAAAATAAGATCAAGTATTTGGGGGGGGGGGAGAGAAAACCACCCAAAGTAGCTGAGTTAGCATTCTGCAAAGGCTAGGGTGTCGGGGTACCTTAAAAAAAGATTTAAAAAAGACTGCGGGGGGAAGACGCAAAAGCGGGGGCGTAGATGAAGAGACGCCCTTCATTATGCAAACGACGCAATTTCACGCCCCGTTGAGCCCCTTTAAAAGAGGGGGCAGTCAAGGGGGTGGCCCGGAGATTTAAAAGGGAGTCACTGAGGAGAGACAGAAAGAAAAAAAGTAGAGTAAAAAGGAGAGCTCTAGGTGAAAGGGCCTGGGTGGTCAGGTAGGTTGGACGTTGAAAGACTCGTTTAATACAAGATCTCCAGAATTGTATAGAAAGAGAAGAGCTCCCGTTTTTTATTAATAAGGAATTAATTATCCGATAATTAAAGATTCAATGTAGATAATTTTCAATTTAAATTTCAAAACTCGTTAAGAATGCATTTCGGTAATAAGGTACATAGAGATTGTTTGTAATAGAAAACCTCGCATCTTACATTCGTAACCCCAAGGAAAAATTTCTATTATGATTATAAATAAATGGCACATTTTTTTTTTTTTTTTATGAGGGCATGTCTCAAATCAACTTAATTAACTTTTTTTTCCTACATATGATTGGGGTGCAATCAATTGAATTAAAACTGTTGCTTAACATTTTTTTTAACTCTTGAATTGAAGAAAAAGAAGTTGATTTTATTTATAATTATATAAAACATGATTGCAAAAGATAAGAATTAAATTTAAGTTTGAAGAATAGTTTGTAAAATTATTGCAATTACAAGATTTTAACTTGCGCGGTTTGTGTAAGTTCTTGTATGTTTGAGATTTATTTTTCTGATTGAGAAAAAAAATTCCTATTGTTAGGGATTGATTGAAATTCCTATTTCTATTCTTATAGTTGAAAGATTTACCAGATCTGTAGATATATTATTCTTAAAAATTTTAGAAATACATGTTTCCTTAAAAAATTTTATAGCCTTGAAAAAGTAATTGTATGAAAAATATTTATTTATTTGAAAGTTCAATATTATATATATATATATATATATATATATATATTTGGGAGAATATATATATATTTTTTAATTTTTATTGCAGAAAATATGCACTGGCAAGATGAAAAACATATTATATATACATATACATATTAAAAAACTCAATTTTAAGTAAAATAGAAATCATGTAAAAGAAATCTTGAGAAAAATAATTTAGGCCATTCAAGAATTAGAGTTAAATGGTTATTTTCATTTAGCTTCATAGTAAGAAAATTAGCGAAACTTTTAGAAAAAACGTATCTTTTTTGATAGAAATGAGATAATAAACCTCATAAAAAATATATACAAAATACAAATATTCTTATTCTCTCTCTATTCAATCTTAATATTTTCAGAGATGAAATTTTGGAAATGAAAATTATTTGGTTAAATTCTTTTGTTTCATCATGCTTTCCTCATTTCGCAACGGCAACAAAAGAGCGAGAAAAATGCAATCATTTTTATATACTTGTACGTATTTAAAATTTATGTTATACATATTAATATTTATACATTATTTACTATTTATTATTATTTTTTATATATATATTTAAAATGAAATGCTTAATGTTTGTCCAGAAAGTAATTTGTAACCATCGTTTTAAAATTGAATCGTCTTCAATTTTACCACTTTATGTATTTTCAATGATAACAAATAATTTTAATATTTTTATTTTAGTATTAATTATCATAAATTGATTAACTTATTCAAATTTTTATTTCACATTAACTGCACTACTTAATAATGAATATGAAGAAAGGTAACTTTCAATGTTCTAAAATATTGAAATTTAGAATACATTACACTGTAAGTTAAGCCTTTAATTGTTTTGATTTTTTATAATCAGATTAGAACATATTTTATTTTTATTTTCCTTATTTTTTTTTCTTGCTGTCTTACTGATTTTATTAAAAGATCTACAGAATACTTTAAGGTTAAGTGTAACTGTGGATTAGGTCTAATTTTTTTGTTTATAACAAAATCAGTATATCTTTGAATGTCCTAATTTAAGCTTATGAATTTGAGAATCTATAATTCGATGACGCAGGGTCATACGGATTAACGGGTTAAAGATTAAAAAGTAGAACAAATAAAATAAAAAATAAACTTTTTAAAGCTTTATAAAATTGTATCTTCAAAAAAATGTTTGCATTTAATTTATTCTGTATTTTAATTCTTTTCACTTAAAATAACTATATATAAGTTAATATATATATACAAAGATAACATTCCTAAGTGTCTGAATAATGTATGCAACAAAACAGAGTTCAACAGCGGTATACACTCAAGATTTAGTACATTGCATCTAATCCCTCATTCTGGGATTAAAATTTAAAAATCAGAAAAAAAAACCCAATTTAATAAAAACTGTTTTTATTAATTTTTTAACTGTTTTTATTTTATTTTTTAACAATTTAATTTAAAAACAAATCTAAAGAAAGAAATTCATTCAAATGCCCACATTTTTTAAGAGACCATATCCAAGTGACAATACTATACAACAAAGCAGTCCATATCTAAGTGGCAATGCTATGCGACAAAGCAATCCATATCAAGTGACAATGCTATGCAACACAGCAGCATTCACGTGAACAACAACCTAAACGCAACACTTAGTACCTTGCACCTGATCCCTCAAAAGATCGCTAAGACGATGGTGAAAAAGAGTGGGTTCGTTAAAAAGGGGTTAGAAAAAAAAATCTATCTGTGGTGGGGAGTGCGAGAATTCAGTAGTAGACGGGGCAGAAGAAGATGCGATTTTAACCGTGACTGTCGCGTTACAGAAGGAAGCCAAATGAATGCATTTGACTAAATTTGATAGGGGCCGGGGATCTGGGATGATCATAATGAGGGGGAACACCGCTAAAAGAAATATAAAAACTATACAGGGACTATCCTCATTGCATTTTTAACTTTTTTTCCCTCATTCCAATCGGAACCATTTATTACTGAGGTAAAGCTGGTGCCAAGCCGGCGGTGAGATAGCATTTATCAGCCATTCAATCTAGAGAAGAATTACTTCTAGTTACTTCTTTTTCAGTATGAGTGGGAAAAAAATTATTCAGTCACCATATTCGATCAAGGCGGTTGAATGAACAACTTTTTAAATTAAAATTATTTTGTATTTTATACATCGGTACAAATAATATTCTTTTGCAGATACGAGATAAAAATTTGAAATTTATATAGAAGTTCAGTAGATATTCTCTTAACATATATATATATATATATATATATATATATATATATATATATATATATATATATATATATATATATATATATATATATATATATATATAAAAATCAGTGGAAGTGATCTCTCCAAAATTTTCTCGTATACTCTCTAATAAATATGTTCTGCCAGAGGACGCCTTACATGGCATTGGCGTACGATAGTTACGAAATTTTAACTTTTGACGTCAATTTACAAGTTTATTAAATTTATTATGTCATCTTTGGCGAGATAATTGGCGATTAATCCCTGGCATGCGTTAATAGTAACCAAAAAAAGGGGAGTGAAACTTTGAAGATTTAGCAGCACAACAATTGCACCGGCTCAAATGTAGAGAAAGAAAATGTAACAGTATTTGTTCGTCGTTTCTATAAAGAGAAGACATAAAATTATATATAGCGTCTTCAGGAGATGCTACTAGTTTGTTTATTGTTTCCTTCTTTTAAATAAGTAATTTCAAACTACCGTTTGAAAATATTTATCTTTCGAATATATCGTTTGGTGTTTCCGAACTCGTTTTCAGTTTAATTACCGTACTCTTGTAATATGAAATTTAGGTAATACTTTAACGGCTTTTTGTACGCAATATAAACACACTCTTACGAAGTATCAGAGTTTCTCAAGAGAGTTGTAAATATTATGTAAGTATAAGAACACAGTTTTAAAATCAAATGGAATCATTATATTTATTCGATTTTAAAACACAAATAATAACATCAAGACAATAATAACATTTTCTAGTAATTGCAAAATTGTTTTCGAATTATTTTCCACCAGTTATTTGTTACTTTTAACTACCGCAAGATGAGCAACAACAATACTAAAACTGCACCTGCCCTTTTTAAAAAAGGCTAATAAATATGTCTATAACACATGGGAAGATACAACTGGACAAAGTTATAAAACAATAGAATGGGTGATTCAAATCTACAAATTAGTATCGTAACAAGAGTGAAATTGATAATTTAGAATTATAATAATTGAACTGAATCCAAACGTTAATATGTAGCTACATCTATACTGCAAATAAAGAAAACGCTAATCAATCAAAGGAATAATGGATTCATTTGGCCAAATTGTTTTAACGTTTACGAACGACACAATAAAATTATGATTTTTTAAAAAAGTCAACAGTAGCAGAAAAAGCTAAAAAGAATTTTTAGGGAAATGTATTATACTCTTAATGGACAGAGATGTTATTGTTGACTTCCGAAAAAAAAAAAAAAAACAATGTCAGAAAAAAAATCACACTAAAATTTTATGCATTAATTGATATGAAACCTATTTCAAACTCTTCATTATGTATTTTTGACTGTGTAAAATACACACAGCCTATCTATGTACAATCGAACTTATAATGCATTTCTCATTAATTTCTATTATAATACTTCGTGTATAACTATAAGTTAGCAAAAAAAAAAAAAATACTTAAATATATATTAACAAAATAAAAACAAGTACAAAGAAGCATAAAGCATTTATCAATGTAAAGAAACAACGCAAACCCATTGTTTAGCATCCATTTGCAATTCAATCTTTATTGTGTTCTCGAAACACAATTATCGAGACAAAAATGCAAAGGGATAGGAAAAAACATCTTTTATAATAATCTTTCATTTTCTTCACTATGGGTTTTCAATACATATTACCATATAAATGAGGATGAAATACACAGAATACGTTTTTTTTTTGGTTAAGATTCTGAATTTATTTTTTTCCACGTTCTTTGTTTAAAAAAGAATGAAAAGAATAATAAAAATTAAAAAAAAAGGTCGTTTGCTATAGAATAATATCACGAGATGTTTACATCAACATAACACTCAAAATGTGTTCCTTTTTAACTCAATAAACACGAGCAGTAAATTGTCTTAAAAAAATTCCCCTCTTCATCAGTTACCCCCTCAAGGGTTCAGAAATGCAAATATGATGAGGGGAAAAAATTTCAAAAAGTAAGGAATGGATAATAAAGAATTAAAAAAAAAATCCCTAAAAAAGGGAAGAAAAACAAAGATAAAGAATTCAAATAAATATGACGATTGCATGCAAAAAACCCTACCATCCAACTAGATAAACAATTTCGTCATTATTATAAAAATAATTTCAAAAGGCCCAAAAAACGTGACCATCATCACAGAAGGGAAAAAAAAACAGATGCATTTTTATATTCTCTGTAAGCTAAACTTCTGTATCTAATTCAAAACATAAAAGTATTAATAAAAAATATATATATAAAAGCGAAGCAAAACGATTTGAACAATAAAGTTAAAAGCGAAAAAAAAATTTATTTACACAGCTATCAAAACTAAAATTTAATAAAAGACTGGGGCATCGCGTATTCGAGGAAAGAAACTTACAGAATAAATTTCTTATTTCCTTCCAGATGACTGAATTAAATAAGCAATTTCCATTGGACAATTAAAAGGATTCAATAATAATGAAACTCTTCGCATAGGTATGTACAGTTACAGTGAACAGGTCAAAAGTGGCGTATGACCCATGGAAAAGTTAAGTACTATCTACCGGCTCGGATTCTTATGTTTTTACGGATTGCGATTTTTGAGTGGAAGAAGATCTTGGATAGCTTATTAAAAATGTAATGCGATGATGTGATTATTTTATTTCAGAATTCAATAAAGAAATCCAGAATTCATCAAAATTTATTAAAGAAACCTCAAAAATTAGATTTTTAAAAATATTTTTTATCTGATGAGCATCTCTGTTATTTTTTAAAAATAAAATTGAGCTGTGCTTTGATTATGGAAAAATTAGCTCATTAAGTTAAAGAAATATTAATGCAGCTAAAGCTAACTATATAAATCATACTTTTTTTTAATTGACTTTATCTTTTTAGTAAATAAAAATGCGACATTTATTTACTTAAGGTTGCAAATGTCTTTATTTTAATAAAAGTAAAATCAATACAGCAAGGCTAATAATAATGGAAAAAGAAATAAGCTTAACAAATCAAGTGCAACATTGTATAAAGAAATATTTCAGTTTAAAAAATGTATTCAATAAATAGTTGAAAAGTCAACAATCATATTTAGAGTATTATCAAAATATTCAAAAAATATAAACATCTTGGAGCGCAAAATATGTATATAAACCTATCTAAAACCTAAGTGCATTTATACAATAAAATACTTTATAAAAAGACATTTTAAAAAAGGGACATGCTTTTACAAATCTATAACAGATCTTTTAGAATCGACAATCGAAATGGTATTATATGCACTAAGAGTGATTTAATAATTAGGAAGTCTTCGACATTTTTTTATTTATTGATAATTGTTGATCAGAATAGATTCTTTTCATTTTTTGTAGTTTATGTTTTTGTAATTATAAAATTTAAATTTCTCTAATTTGGATTTTAAGTTGGAAGTCCTTTAAGATTTCATATTATTTAAACAAATTTTACTCTACCTTTTCCACATCACGTTTTTTAATAACCAAAACACAAACCTAAATTAATTTGCAGAAATACATGCATGGTTAAAAAAACATATCTTTTTCAGAGCTATTAATATTCTAAATTAGGATTATTTAATATTAAATTAACAATAAAATTCCCAAAAAATTAAAAAAAAATATATACGTTTTATATTCACGTTTAGAATTATACGTATATTCAATATATACGTTTTATATTAAATCTTACGAATTAAAAAAATATTTTAAATATAATTAAAAAATATATATATACTTTCTTCAAGAGAAAATTCATATTCACTTTACATAACTTATGGTAGTATTTAAAAAAACTGGAGGTGAAAAAAAATTTTTTTTTATTTATTTCTTTTACAGAAAAATTGAATTTTTGTAAATCAATTAGAGTTTGTTTTCACAAAAATGAGTGGCGCGGTCTTAATAAAACAATTTTAACACTTACAAATTTGAAGAAATGCGAGCAATTCCTATAGTGCAGAGAATTATACCACTTTGCCTCGTAGAGTAACTTACAATTCCAGACAGACAATGTTTGGGAACTCTACATAAAAATTATCAAGACGAGGGGAACAAAAAATACATATCGATACAGAAAAATAACAAATGAGAAAAACAGAAAGAAAATTTAAAATAAATTTATTCATCTAACCATCCAACCTTGAGTAATGCGGATTATTCCTAAGATTGTTTTCTCTATTTAATGAGATATTTTAATAAACTCGGATAGAGAAAAGCAGGGAAGGACCAGAGAGGGGACGGTAACGTAATTTATTTATTTGTTCTTAAATTCCTTCGAATTTTTTTTTTCTTCTTCTTTTTTTTCCTTCCTTTACATTTTTGTTCCCGTTTTTCTTTTTCTTCATCATCATAACGGAGTTATTGTTATTAGGAGTTTTAGAAATACCCACCGGAATCGATGAGCTTATTATTATTAATAATATTATTATTAACATTGTTTATTTAAAAAACTTTTTTGAAATGAATCCAAGGATAATAACGTCAATAACGAGATACATCGACTGTTTCTCCGCATGGCAGAATCCGCCGTAACACTTTGCGGTATGGGGAAAGAATGTCGAAATTAAAACTTAAAAATGAAAGAGGGAATGTAAGGATGGGATATATTTGTTCTTTACTTTTGGTTCTTAAAGGAAAAATCCGCAATTTTTTTTTTTTTTTACCTCAAATTGGTAGCCTTATTATCACGAGAACTGTTTGTAACGTCGATGCCAGCCTTCATTAAAAACACTGAGTTTGCTGAGAATACTATCAGGGGTTAAGTTATTGGATAAAAAAAATAAGATCAGATGGCGGAAAAATAAATTATTGTTGCCTGGTAAAAAAGAAGAACAACGGAATATTTTCTAAACAAATTAATGAAATAATTTAAATATACATTTTTGTATATTTTGGGATTTTCATTTTATAAAATGTTTACAAAAATGTTTGAGAATAATGTCTTCATTTAATGGCTATAAATAAAAATGTAAAATGTAAGATTGAAAATGACATTATTATTTATTTAAATTATTAATAACAAAAAAAAGTTTTCATGAATATAAACTTCATTGGCAATAAATAAAGCTTTTTTATTTATTTAAATCGATACAACTAATTTTACAATCAACATTCTTTTATATCAACTTATATTAAACTTAAATAACAAATGATGCTATTAGTGTAAAATCATTATTTTACACTAATAGAATCCATTTTTATATGTTTTCTCTTTACTAAAATTAATATATTGTTGCCACGTTTTTAATGGCAAAGCAATGCAGATACATATTTAATGAATATATTAAATCAAAAGAAAAACATAAGTAAATATTATAAATGCTATCAGAATAAGCTATTTAAAGTTTTGCATGAATTTTTAAAAAAGTAATTTCCTACAATAATCACAAACAATGATGTCAATTTATGTTTTCTTCTTTGTGTGTGTGTGGGGGGGGGAGTGTATGCGTGAAAATAATTAAAAATATTTTTACTGAAAATAGTTTATTGGGTGATACAATTAACGTAGAGTTTTTACAAAAAGAAAGAAAAGAAACAAACAAAACAATTCAATAAATAATTTTCTAAGCAAAAACATTAAGAAAATTCTTTTATTAAAAAAGAGAATTCTTTTAATAAATAAAAGAATTATTTCAATAAATAAGAGAATTCTTTCAATAAATAAGAAAAGTCTTTCAATAAGATTTTTCTTATTTATTGAAAGAATTTTCTTATTTCAATGACTAAGAACATTCTTTCAATGAATAAGAACATTTTTCAATAAATAAATAAAGAAATCTTTCATTAGCTAAATAAAGAAATCTTTCATTAGCTAAATAAAGAAATCTTACAATAAATAAATCTTTCATTAGCTAAATAAAGAAATCTTACAATAAATAAATCTTTCATTAGCTAAATAAAGAAATCTTACAATAAATAAGAAAATTCTTTCCATGAATACGAACATTCTTTCAATAAATAAATAAAGAAATCTTTCATTAAATAAATAAAGAAATCTTTCAATAAATAAATAAAGAAATCTTTCATTAAATAAATAAAGAAATCTTTCATTAAATAAATAAAGAAATCTTTCATTAAACAAAAAAAATCTTTCAATAAATAAGAAATTTTTTTCAATAAATAAATAAAAATATCTTTCAATAAATAAGAAAATTCTTTCTATCTGTTAAGTATAAGCTTCAAACAATTAAAGCTTATTATAAAAGATCTTTTTATTTAAAATGAAATTTTGATATTTATTTATGCATTATTTAATGATTTCCAAAAAAAAAAAAAAAAAAAAACCATCACTTGCATACTATTACAGAAGTTTTGACATTTAAAATTTATTAAAATTTTGATATTCAGTCTATTTAAGTAAACTAATTAAAGATTTAAAATAATATAGTTAATACATTCCGTATATATCCATTACATTCTTCTACTGGTTGAAAAGAAAAAAAGTTATAAAACAGAATTCAATCACAAGATTTAAAAAAAAAAATCAATGCACTCCATGAAAAAGCTAAATAATATGATAGATTCCATATTTGGCATATATTCTCTAATTAGAAAAAAATCTGTGTTTAATTAATTGAAGCTAAAATCATGATGCTGTGACGGAAAAAATTATATGGATATAAATAATATCCATTTAAATTATTGCTTATGAAAAATAATAATAAGGAATCTTAAAAACTTCAATGCATTTATTGGAGCAAAATTCATGATGCTGCGACGGAAAAAATTATATGAAAGTAAAAAGTATTCATTTAAATTATTGCTTATGAAAAGAATATGGAGTCTCAAAACACATCAGTGCGTCTTTAGGATCAAAAATCACAAAACCTTATCTTATTTTTGAAGAAACAAGAAATTATTTTATTTATAATGAAATAATTTTCCTATTTCACCGAAAATGACGCGATAAAAGAAATTTCTAGAAAATTCCAGATTTCCAATGGACAAAAGGAGAGACGACTAAAGTTCATTCTGAAAAGAAAATTAAATTCACAACTGAATATTTAATCTGAAGAATCTCACCTGCCGAGATTAAGTTTTCTTCCCTATAATAATCACATTATTTTTCCGATACTAATCCGTTTTTCCTTTTTTACAGCGAGTGAAAAGATTTTCATTAATTCGCAAAATACTTATGATTGTTTTTTTATACATATATATTTTGTTATCTGCACACAACAAAACTTTCTTCTATGTAATCGCATTGGTAAAAACTAATAACTCACTTTTTCCATTTCCAGTGAGTCTTTCTCATCCCCCCCCCTCTGCTTCCTAAACCCCCCAACCCACTCCCAAACGAATATTTCTAGCATTACAAATGGCAACAGCTCCAATTACAAAACAATTTTCGACACCCTTTTTAAGAAGCGTTTAAAAACCGATACCAATTATAAAAGTTGTCAGAAAATTTTTCGAGCATACTGAGCACTAGTAGTTGGGCGAAGGTATTAAAACAGGGTGTTTATCTATTGTCCAACTTAAATTACTTCTGTCATTTTTGCGGTTTTAGGGAAATAACACCCGGTGTAAATTATATATTTTTTTTTTCAAAAACTCTTATTCCTATTCGTTCTTCCTTACTTACCGCTAAATATTTGTCATTTTTTTTGTTTTGTTTTTCCGTTCCCTCCCCCCTTTCCCCATCCTTTTCCTTTCCAACTTACTTTTATTAATTCATTGTGCAGGCGGATAATTTTCCCTCCCTGCCGTTGCTATGACAACGGACGTCAACGTCGGACATGTTCAACACGAGAAAGCGTTAATTTTTCCGTTTGGGGTGCTAAAAAGAAAGAAAAAGTAAAAAGAAAAAGAAAAGAGAGAGAGAGAGAAGGAAAACCCGTCGAAATTTCTCTAACATAATATTTTGCTGTGCTGTCTTTAACAGTTCTTCATATTCAATTAATTTCGCGAATTACGGGGTTTTACTCCTTGTTTGGGTTTATTTTATTATTTTTTTTTCTGGTTGTTATTTCTCGTCTTTTAATATTGTTTTTTGATCGCTTTCCCTTTCTGTCTCACACAGCTTGGAGTTTGCCTTGAGGCTAAAATGAGCCGTAAATGTCTAACAGTATCGAAATTAGATGCTGTGGGGAGTTAAAGAGTGGTGGTGGGGGGAGAGCGGCAACCTTTTTGCTTCCCTCCCCCCTTCCCAATAATAATTTCCTGTTTTCTCAGGTTTCCTGCTTTTCGTTTTTGCGAAATAAGGAGTGCGTAGCGCTTTTAGTGAAGAGAGTTATTAGTTGATGCACTCAAATCGGATATAATCATAAGCTTTCGCATATTAATATCCAGCAAATGGATTAAAGCAAATAGTGCATTGCTTTTAAAAGGGTTACCAATCGACTTCCATTGAAAATGAAATTTAAAAATAATGTGGATTATACCGAATATGAATATAAATCACCCAAATAAAAATTTAGATCAGGGCCCAGATGATATCTCAATCATCAACTTAAAAGTTGGAATTTTGAGCCTCTTTTATCTCCGATATTTGAACCTCTTTTAATAACTAGTGATATATGTGCACTTATATTCTTTCTTCACTAAGCAATCATTTTATTTAGCTGAAAAGGGAGAGTCTGAGTACCTCGTAGGTGATAACAGGATATATATTTTCAAAGTTGGAGCGAATTCCTACGCTTTCTTATTAATAAAATATGATTTAGTAATACAGTATGATACAGCATATATATATGTGATCGCGACACCAGAACCACAAAGTGACTACTCCGACCAGCCGGAAGGCACACAAAAAAACTTGAATGACCGGACCGCCGCAACAGCAAAACTGGCGGGAACTGTGGTTGAGTCCTAAGGACCATCACCGGCCACGTTGCAACATTGAAGGAAGTACGTCCCTTCATCGATGGGAGGAACCAGATCCCCACTTTTACATGTACCCATAACGGTGACGAGAACCAGACACCATACTGAAAGCTTCTCATTTTTCAATTATGAGGTGCCCCACCCCGTGGAGCATACGATCGCGAAAGAAAAATGTTTGTTGGTACTGTATGTACTGCCCAGAGAAAAAGGATTAATAATTGATCACTGATTTGCAATAACCATAAAAGAAATCAATACTTAGGTCTTTTAAAAAAATGATTATGAAGAATTTATATATAACATATTTTTGATAAAAAAGACTTCCTATATAAATTCCGTAATAATGGGTATGATAATTTTATAAACAATATCAAATAATTAGTATCCAAATCTTTTAACGAAATGTGATTTTATAGTATTTATTACCATTTTTGATAATGGTTATCATCAGTTTGGTTATAAAATAAATAAATGGCAAAAAAAGTAAATTTCTTATTTCGTATTTTATTTCGTCGAAAATTTTCAAAAGCACTACAATGTATATGTTCGTTTTTCTTAAAGCGTTTTAATGTAAACATGAAACTTGAAGTAAAAATGAATATTTTTATCATGTTTATAAACATTTGAATCATACATAGTATTAAAGATTAAAAACTAATCAGAAAAAAAACTTTTAAGTGCATTACTTAAAATGCTTTAAAAATAAAAGAATTTATTGTCAAAAAAAATGTGGTAGTAGCAGAAAATATGAAAAAGAATTAAAAACATTTAAATATATTCCATCTTTATTGTCACAAGTTGTTTTATTTTTACAACGTCAAAGAAAGAAAGAAAGAAAAAAGACGATTTGATAGAGATAAGTTAATTTTTTTTAACCTTGCGTTTAGCAATATAGAAATCTGATCCGTTATTTTAAGCATTGCGTAGGTTTCGTTAATTTATACGGAATTCAATTAATCACATTATATTTACCACTGTAAAATTATTTACTATGTAAGATAATAAATATATACTTTATTAGCTAACAAACATATATTATATTAGCTAATAAATATATATAATATTAGCATTGCATCTCAATAAGGATTAAAAATAGAAGCGAATTTGATTGAGTTGTTCTAAAGGGTTGTAGCGTATGTGAAAAAAACTCATGAAATGCAATAATTTCTATGTTATAGAAAAATGCGTTAAATAAAGGTTTTTTCATATTTACTTAAAATGACATCTTCGTCAGTTTAAATAAATATCATTTGGGAAAAAAAAAAGTGCAATTAAAATAAACTTCTCGATTAAATTGTTGAAAATTTAAAAAAATATAAATCTTTGAAATAAAATATCAATATAAATCTACAATGCAAACAAATTAGAAATAGTAGTAAAACAAATTTAATCAGATTTTCAAAGAACGAGCAAAACCTAAAGCAGATAAAGCAATCACAATTCACAAATTGCAGAATTTTCGAAAGCAAAAACTTATAGTTGAAAAATTATTTAACCAGAAAAGCTGTCAAAAACACAGATTTTCAATTACATCTATGAATTAATCTCAGAAAACATTCCTTCAATATTTATCCTAAACCCTTTTTATTTATACAATCTAAGAAAATAACAAATCGGAAAAACCTAGAAAGTTTTGTTCTTTTTCCTACTTCTTTTTTTCTTTTACCTTTTCCTTCCTTTATTTCTCAATCACAGAATCTCCGGTCTAGCCTTCTGCCACTCTGCAAACGATAATTTCTATCCGTACACCCTCCCAATCTTTTTCCCAAACATCTAACCTCCTTCCCCGCTTCTCCCGTTTTCCGGAAAACAAAACAACAGGATACTGGAACTTTAATTATTCCACGAAATCTTTTTTGGGACGGCGCACTCTGATTGGCTCACCGAACTTCCGAACCAAACTCTCATCTCCAGACGTCACGGTCACGTGCTCAAACATGGCCGCCGCGGGACATTTCCATGACAACCAGCAGTGTTTTGTGAGTTTTTAACGCACCCCCGATCAGTTTGTCTAGCGTATTTTTGGAGCGCTCGCTTTTCGAAAAATGATTAATTTATTCATTTTTGTCGGCAGTTATAGGATTATTTTTGCAACCATATTTTTTCTTCTTTTTGTTTCTTTTTAATTCAGTGGAGGCGTTAATTGCCTCCGCTTAAAATTTTCACATCCGCACCCTTCAATAATTTCTTAACTGGAAAGAATGCGCTTAGAAAATTTTAATGCACCTCTGAAATAACCGGAACTCCGAAAACATGCCTTAAAATGCACAATTATTTAATTTTTTTTTTTAAGTAATAATGACTTTCAACGTCTTACTTTGCCCCGTTTCAATGTTAGTCTATAAAGACATAAAATTCAGGAATAATTTTAACTAAAAAATGTAATTATTAATAATAAGCAACTAAAAATAAGCAGTCCTATTACTTCAACTCATAACAAGGTCGTTTACATTATAGAGCAAATTTCTAAACCCTAACATAAAGTTATTTTATCTTTTTTCACAAATAATTTTAATAGAGTTTTACTTAAATTTCGAAATTTGTTTATGACTCTTCTTTTGGTATGTATAAAGAGCATTCTTAATGTACTGGATAACTGCAGCTAATGAAAAAAAGTTGTCTTATAGAATTTAAGATTGCTCATAAGATTTGCAGAATTAGTAATGCGGCTTATAATCAGTAGAGGTCCCCAAGAAACCCTCTCGCCTTCTCTCCAATAAAAGTCTTACTCCGTCCCTCATCTCCGCATAAAGGTAGGCCTTAGGTAAAGCGGCGAATACCTTGCATGCCATTGGTGAATGGTAATTACGAAATATAGATCTATATTGTGAATTAGCATTTTTCCTAAATCATCACTAGAATATGCATCTTGGACATTTTCTTGCTAACCGATTAACACAAAATTTGACGTGAAACTACAATTGTAGTCATTAGTCATAAGATTACATACTGAATTTCACTGACTTAAGCCATTGCGTTTACATGCATTCGAAAGAACAGACCGACAGACAGTAAACTGTTTGACGGATTTAGTTCAAAATTTATCAGGTATCTATATTTTAAATGATAAACCTGTATACAAAATTTTATCTAAGCTCTTTGAGTTTTGTAGTTACAGAGTTCCTTTGCACTCCTCGAACAGCCAGATACAGACTTCTTGAGAACAGATTTTGTTTAAAATTTGACAAAAATCTTCAAATTTGGTCATAATTCCATCTAACAAATTTTAGCCGTCTATTTGAAAACATTTTTGAGTTACTGTTTTCACAGGCAGACTGAGTGTCATGGAACATGCGTTTTTAGGTCTAAGAGAGGACTGAAACGTAGAGATGCGCGAGGATCGAACCTGCAACGCTAGCGTTCGTAGCCGCGTAACATAACCACTAGACAAAAGTGATCACCCCTCCCAGAGGCTGTTAACTGGTTTATGAAGCTAGCGCCACAATACTCCCCCACCAACCACTCATCTCGCCATAACGCTTGGCGCTACTCAAATGGGTACAGGCGCTTTAGACTCAACAGTCGATACATCACCACTCAACAGTAACATATCGTTCGTCTCATCTCCGACTCACTGGATGGAGAGTACTGTGGTGAAGCTTATAAGGCAGATATCAGCTACGGGACACGAGTAATTACTTTTGTCTAGTGGTTATGTTACTCGGCTACAAAGCCTAGCGTCGCAGGTTCGATCCTCGCTTATAACAATTTGCCACACAGATACGTCAAAATCTAAGTTCGAATTTTTTACACGATTGCAATATCTCCTCTACATTACGTATACAAGAAAAAAAACATTATATTAAATTGGTTGTAATTTATTTTCAATAATTTAATTAGTGCCAATCTGAATATTAAAGCATTTATTCATATGTCTTTTAACTGGAAAAATCATATAAATGCATATTATTTATGATCGCATAATCTTTAATATTTTACACAAGTTTGGCATATTCAAGTGAAAACTCCCTTTTGTAGATATGTTCAACGGGTTAATTTAGTAATCTATCCGTGATATGTCTCAAATAACTTATTAACCATTTATTTGACAATAGGATACAAAGTACATTGAAAGGTGTTTAGCGTACTAGGATAAACCGTGTTTGCTGTTATGAAGAAACCATATTTCAGATTCATATTTCATATGTCTTGAATGTGTGTCAGCTTTGGAATTTATCATACAAAACATTTAAAAGTAAAATACAGGATTTGAGTCGAAAGATATAAGGTGGGATTGAACACATTTTAATATCGAAATCGTAATTTATGGTTATGAACTGAGCTGTTTTAACTCTCATACAGGTCTTTAATCCAACAAGCTTTTTTATAATGAGATACGTGATATACACAGGAAGAGATATCGTAATAAAGCTTATTAATTAATGTATGCAAATATCTCTAAAAATCACAGAATTTGCATATGATTATAATCCGATTCACCAAAACGAAACTATATCTCTATGTTTTGAGTATCATTTATTAAAAACAAGAATTGGGAGCTAAAATATTTTTGAAAAAAAATGAGTCCTTGCATTACTAAATATTTAATTATTTATATATATTCTCCGTACCTTAAAAGATGATTAAGAAATGCTGAAAACGAATATCATAGAACAGAGATGTAAAATAATGACAAAAATATAATCAGTAATTGATGAATTTTGCATTTTAAAAAATCGGCAGATATTTAATATATTCTGAACTTTCATGTACTTCAATCATATAAATAGGATTTCAAACGTAAAATGGTATTAAATGACGTTTTCATATACTTCTTGATCGAAATAATGTTAAACGTCTTAATGATAAAATTTTAAAACTTTTATTTATTGTTCTATGCCTTGTAAGGAAAATTTTTCTTCGAATTTATCATGTAATTGAATTTTTATTTAAGTTTGCACACTTATAAATTCTCGAAAATAATACGCTATTTTAATATTTTCAGAGTTTAATTATCAGTTAATAAATTACTATAGTTAAATTCTGATTCGATACTAATGGTGCCACCCGATACTAAATTTGATTAAAATTTATTTCACGATTTTATAAAACTTATGAAAATGAATAATAAATAAACGACCAAAAAGCGCGCACATACGTACAAAAGGTATATTGAAAATAGTCTCATATTTTTTTTAACCATGATCGGATTAAGAGGACTACATCTGAGCCGGCCAGCATCACTCTGATAGCTTTCCAAGCCACACCAGAGGAAAGACGTTTGAGCCAGGATAACAGATTTAAGATCCACATGACCCTCAAGAAACGGCAAATATTTGGTGAAATTTCGAACATGGAAGTCTCTAAGTCAAACCATTGTTATTGGTTCTTTTTAAAAGCTGTTTCTTTCTTAATTACACAATATCTACATCAAGATTTTAGTAGTCTTGTATTGTTCTATAGAATGTACTAGTCTTGTTAACCGAAACCACAGATCCTTATTTCCACCTCTCCCCCTCCATTCCGTGACGGCACCCATCGCTCGTCTTCACACATTCACGCGCCGACGCATGTGTGAAGGCACGCCACCCCCTCATGAAACCTGCCGACGCTGATGATGATGAAGACGAGAGAGGGAGAGAGAGAAAGATGCCTGCCTGACCACCCCGCATTAACCGATTTGCAGGCATTAATTTATCGATCACTCGCCCGCGGTCATGTGATTAAAAGTCGATATCTTTTAACGTCCCGATCCTTCTTTTGTCGTGCACGGGTCTGGGCTTTGTGACTGAAAAGTTGCCGCAGAGACTTCACTCGAAATGCCGCTACTCCTTTAGAATATTTTTTTTTTCTTTTTTAGTTTTTAGTTTTTGTTTCTGATCATCAGCACATTTAGTGTTATATTTTTTTTATTCTTCTTTAGTTATTCTATTTTGATTCTACACCCTTCTCCCCACTCCCCCATTGCCACCACAAAAGGGCGGAGTGAGTTTTTGGGTGTGGGACAGGACTTCCCTTTAGGCGTGTGTGTTTTGGGTGTTTAAGTGAGTGATTTTTAAATAGACGATGGCATGATGTGGGGGGTGGGCGAGTGGAGGGTAGACGGAATTAGGGAAGTACAATTATGACGTAATTATAGGACGTTGTTAATCAGTGATTTTGTTTCATTGGCGGGTACTTACCTTTAGTCTGAGCTTATTATTACGGCGCATGAATTTTTTAGGGCCGTAACTACCGCTTTCGATTTTTATTGGCTGTATTTTCGTAAACTTTCCAGGCAACCTAGTGATTCAGTCTGAGTTAAAGACTTTTTATTTTTCTGCTACAGGATGATTAAGGACAGCAAAACTGTAAGCACAAAGCATCCATAAATCAAAATAATGAAGAAACGACTAGTCTCTTGCTGTCTTTCGTTTTTATTTTTAGGGGAAAAACAGGATTAAAAGTATGATTAGCAGAATAAAGTCATTAATAAGCAACGAACAGGCGGAATGGGGAAACTAATTAGACCCGTTTCACACAAAGACAATTGGCTGTAATATTTGATTACTTTCTAGCTTTTCTTATAGCCTGTATTATTTATGTTAAATGGTATCTGTGTAATCGAATGAAAATAAAATTAAGCAAAAATACAAGATTATGCAGTAAAAAAAAAATGAAATTTATTTATATTCATTTATATTTTACAAATACTTAGACTCATATAGTATTTTTTCTGAATGCCTGTTTAAGGAATTATGAACATTTAAACTTTTTTTACACATTCAAGACATGTAAAAAATATATTTCCCATCTTATATAAAATTGTGTAAATTCTGATTTTTGAAATTAAGCTTTTAAGAGGTCTCAGGACTCTTTAAACTTCAAATTTTTCGATTTCTTTTGAAAAAAAAAACATATGTTATGAGTTCCATCTTTTCTAAACATTTTGGTGCTAACATTTTAACAAAAACTTCCAGAGTCATTAAGAACAAATTAAAACAACACCGATGAAATATATACAGAAACTTAATTTTCCAAAGTAGCAAAAGATATACAACCACAACATTCTTTGATGCACAAAAGGAGGAAGGGTGGGGGGCTTAAAATTTCGTGCCTATGCTTCTGGAGGTTTTAAATTTGCCTTATTTTGTTCGAATTCATTTTTCACTATTTTTCAACTTTAATGTCATTTTTCTAAAACAAAAAAAAATGAAGCTCGTTCTCAGTATATCTTAAAAACTACTTATCTCATTAATATGAAATTTCATGGACATGTTCAAAATAAGTTCTTCTAAGACTTGTACATAAATATTTAGACAAATTATTCACCAAAGAAATTTACTTGAATCTTAATTAGATTCTTATTCTTAAAACTTTACACTTTTAAAAAATAATTTTATTTACAAAAGTTTTATAAAAAGTATATAAAACTTCAAAACTGAGCATTTTTCTAAAAATTAATATTAATTTTATAAAATTTGACCAGTTTTTAAATTCGGAATTCTGCGCGCAGTAAGATACTGATTTAAAAAAAAAATATTCAGTTTATAAACTTTAATTTTTAATTTTTCGTGAAATTATATGAAAATATGAGAAATAATAATAATTGTATATGAATATCCTATGGCTAAATTTTCAAATTTCACACTTGTTTCATTTGTAAATTACATTGGGTTGGAAAAAGGAATGTTTTTTGCTTTCATGGGTCCTGAGACCGCTTAAAATAATAATTTATAGTAAGAAACAAAAAATTTGTAAAATTAACTAAAAATATTGTTATTTCAATATATAATATAGAAAAAAAACTATATTTTTCTCTACAAATCAGAACAGAAAAATGTAGATAGTACTGTTATTATCAAAATATTTAGACAACAATAATAATACGAATTTCTTATACTTCACTCTCGATTATAAAATGAATTCATCGTTTTCTCAGATGAAACAGACTAAATAAATTAACATGCATATTTAATATATAAATAGCTCCTCAAATGAAAATGTTCTGATTCATAGTTCTCGCATATGAAGCTGGCTAAACAAATTAACATGCATATTTACTACATAAATAGTTCCTCAAATGAAAATGTTCTGATTCATCGTTCTCGCAGATGAAACTGACTAAATAAATTAACATACATATTTTCTATATAAATAGCTCCTCAAATAGAAGTGTTCTGATTCATCGTTCCCGCAGATGAAACTGACTAAATAAATTAACATACATGTTTAATATATAAATAGCTCCTCAAATGAAAATTTTCTGATTCATAGTTCTCGCATATGAAGCTGGCTAAACAAATTAACATGCATATTTACTACATAAATAGTTCCTCAAATGAAAATGTTCTGATTCATCGTTCTCGCAGATGAAACTGACTAAATAAATTAACATACATGTTTTCTATATATATAGCTCCTCAAATGGAAGTGTTCCGATTCATCGTTCTCGCAGATGAAACTGACTAAATAAATTAACATACATGTTTTCTATATATATAGCTCCTCAAATGGAAGTGTTCTGCTTCATCGTTCTCGCAGATGGAGTTGGCAAAATAAATTAACATGCATATTTACTATATAAATAGTTCCTCAAATGAAAATGTTCTGATTCATCTTCCTCGCAGATGAAACTGACTAAATGAATTAACATACATATTTGCTATATAAATAGCTTCTCATATGGAAGTGTTCTGATTCATTGTTCTCGCAAATGAATTGAACAAATAAATTGACATATGTATTTGCTACATAAATAGCTCCTCAAATTGAAATGTTCTTATCAAGAATTGTAACATAACCATTTTATTAAAAGAACTGATTTTAATATAATGGATATAATTTAATATAAGAAAAGACAATATTATAATAATTTAATATAAGAAAAGACACATAAAATTGACGAAAAAATATTCATTATTCAAATTTAAAAGGTCAACGTCTTTTTCCTGGGAGGGAGATAGATTTAGCATATATCCGAATTAAATTCATACGATTATGAACACAGCAAAAGAATAGACATTTTACAATGTTCAAATCCATTGCTTTAAAAAAATTCTAGTTGTTTACTTTTTGAATTTGACCGTCAATATTCATAAAAAAAAAGGAAAGAAAGTTATCTTTCAAAGTATATTCTATATCAGCTGCAGCAAAAGGAAATCACACAATGCCGAAAACAAATGCCAAATAAAACGAAACATTTTGAAGTTATGCGTGTTCTCCGTCATAAAACCCAATGAAGTCATTACAAATGAAAACAGCTTCAGTAAACGAAAACTTCAAAAAAGATTTTGATAAAAGTTTTTTTTAAAAAAAATCTGCGGGTCCGATCGAATTCGTTCAAATTTTATGGCAAGTTGGCATCACTAAAACGTAAGAAACTAGTCGTAAAACCGACTGATAGTTGAAAGGAAGAAAAACACAGATGAAAAATACGGCAGAACTTGTGACCAAAACAAATTTTATTCGGTTAAATTTAAAACAACTTGGTGATAGATTTTTAAGAATAGAAACCAAAAACGACCATGAAGAGTAAATGATATTGCAATAGTTTTTGGAAAAATGTAATTAGAAACTAATATAGATATTATTAATAATTCAAGTTAAATGAAGTATTCTCAAAGAAATTTAGACACAAAAGTTCCGGTATTCTAAAAAAAGATTTCAGATTATCGTTAATGGCTAGCTTGTTCAGTAAAAACAAATCTCTATTATAAATAATAATACATGTGTGTGTGTGTGCGTGCGTGCGCGTGTTTATTTTTGTGTGCGTCAATTTTAGCATAATATACTTTAGAAGATAAAAATGTGTCTCTCAGAATATTTTTTTTTTTTTTTTTTGAAATTACGATCATAATTTCACTTAATTAACTTAAGCGAAATTTTGGCGTTTCCCCGTGATAACTTCTGAAAAAATTACAGCACAAAATTCAAATACTTGTCTTTTTAATGATTCAATTTAATTGCTGAGCAAATTTTTTAAAATTTTGGCATTGTTTAAAAAAATTTTTTGTCTGATTTTCAACAACAGATTACAATGTCGCTCAGAAATTTAAATAATTTTAACTGCTTCATCAAATATCAATTTGCGTGGTTTTCCTCCATTTTTTGAAAGCTAAGGGTGAAAAATTCTGCCAAGTATCTGTATAGTTTACTTAAAGAATAACAAAAAAGTTTGTAGTACTGAGGAAGTTAACAGATAGATAAACTGAAGAAGATTAGGCCAGCACTTTTTTATAGCAATATATTGCCAAGGGTCTTGACTAGGTCAGTATAGTTTATATACCCAATGATAATAATGGTTATACATATATAAGATTATTAAAATAGCAGGGGTTTAAAATCTGACACATTTTTTTTATTGATTCATGAATATCAAACTATGCAAAAGGGATATAATTTAAAGCAAATACAATCAATAATTATGGTGCATCAATCGGTTGTCAAAGCCTCGTGGCTAACCTTTAATACTAATAAAGATGAATGTGTGTGTGGGATGTCTGCAGCTGCCACATTCAACACATATATATTGTCGAAGGTGGGAATGTGCACCTAGGAGTGATTTTATTATAAAATGTAATTAGAATTTTAATAAACAAAAAAAATGAGCTGAATTATAGGATTTTCCACTGCCAACTTCCAAAAATACTATTGCACAAAAAATAAATATTATACTGCCTCAACATTTAAAAGTATTGTTTTTTTAATGATACCATTTAAATTGTTTTAATGATACCATCAAAATAGATTTAGTAATTGCACAAATATTTCTTCAGTTTCGGGAATTTTTAAAATCATATCATTGCTTAATTTTTTACAATATATTACATAGTTACCCTGAAATGTAAGCCGTTTTTTTTATTGTTTCTTCAAATAATTAATCGCATAACTTTTGTCTACTGTTGAAGTTAAAGAAAAAGAACTTTGTTTATTATGTGTACAGTTTACAAAACGAACCAAAAGTAAAGTACGCTACGGCTAAAGTTAGAGCATGGACGAATAGCTTTAATTTGAAACCCTGAATAGTTACCCTGAAATGTAAGCAGTTTTTTTATTGTTTCTTCAAATATTTAATCGCATAATTTTTGTCTACTGTTGGAAGTTAAAGAAGAAGGATTTTTTTTAATATGTGTATAGTTTACAAAACGAACCAAAAGTAAAGTACGCTACGGCTAAAGTTAGAAGATGGACGAATAGCTTTAATTTGAAACCCTGAATAGTTACCCTGAAATGTAAGCAGTTTTTTTATTGTTTCTTCAAATATTTAATCGCATAATTTTTGTCTACTGTTGGAAGTTAAAGAAGAAGGATTTTTTTTTAATATGTGTATAGTTTACAAAACGAACCAAAAGTAAAGTACGCTACGGCTAAAGTTAGAAGATGGACGAATAGCTTTAATTTGAAACCCTGAATAGTTACCCTGAAATGTAAGCAGTTTTTTTATTGTTTCTTCAAATATTTAATCGCATAATTTTTGTCTACTGTTGGAAGTTAAAGAAGAAGGATTTTTTTTAATATGTGTATAGTTTACAAAACGAAACAAAAGTAAAGTACGCTACGGCTAAAGTTAGAAGATGGACGAATAGCTTTAATTTGAAACCCTGAATAGTTACCCTGAAATGTAAGCAGTTTTTTTATTGTTTCTTCAAATATTTAATCGCATAATTTTTGTCTACTGTTGGAAGTTAAAGAAGAAGGATTTTTTTTAATATGTGTATAGTTTACAAAACGAACCAAAAGTAAAGTACGCTACGGCTAAAGTTAGAAGATGGACGAATAGCTTTAATTTGAAACCCTGAATAGTTACCCTGAAATTTAAGCAGTTTTTTTATTGTTTCTTCAAATATTTAATCGCAAATTTTTGTCTACTGTTGAAGTTAAAGAAAAAGAATTTTGTTTATTATGTGTACAGTTTACAAAACGAACCAAAAGTAAAGTACGCTACGGCTAAAGTTAGAACATGGACGAATAGCTTTAATTTGAAACTGGACATCTACGCTTTTAATAACACTATGATGTCATGGGACTGGTCTCCATTAGAAAGATTTATGAACCCAATGAAGAGAATATATGTAAGACAATTAAAATAATGCGGCTTTAATGTCTATAAATTTGACGGAATCATGAACATGAAGTCATAGCTAAACGATTTAACTGAAATGGAATATAATCAATATACCAAGCGAACCACCTTGCCGTCAACGGCAATCAGTTAATAATAGATTAATATTCAAGTGCAATGTTAAAACAATGATTGAAAAAGAAGAAATTTAAATAAAAAGTAAATATTAATTGTTTTCTTTTTGCATCAAATAAGCTCTCCAAACTAGCAAATTATTCTCAAAATAAAGACCTTTTTTTAAAATATATATATATAATTTTCATTAAAATTAAAAAAATTTAAAAATAATACTGTTATCAAAAAGAAAAACATTAGTAAAAAAAAGGAATCGAGAATTATCCTATTACAATTAAAAAAAAAAGGAAAAAAAAAAAGGAAAAAAAAAAAGGAACTATTGATAAAGCATAACCCCACCGATTAGCAGAGGATAACTCAGAAAAACAAACTCTACAAATTTTTTTTCTAACAACGTAAAATATATGTATAAAAAAAGTAGCTCAGAAAAAAAATGAAAAAATAAATGTGAAAACATTTAAGCCTTTAACAAGATATACATGTGAAAAGAGAACGGGAGAAAAAAATGAAAGAGCATTATATCTCATTTTTTGAAGTTGCAACTTCCGAGCAGCAAGGTTAAGGTTCAACAATGCAAATAAAACATTTTAAAAATCGCTTTTGTTTTCGTACTTCTTTTTTTGTAAGCAAAATAAAACAATTTTTTTTCCAAGTCAAATTTCCGTAAAGTGAAAAGAAAAGGAAATACTTGTTTTGATGAAGAAGATAAACAAAAAACTTTTTTTTTCCCTCAGCATTTTGTCATTTTATTATTCAAGCTTAAACGCTTTTTTAAATCCTATTTTTTGTACTAGTGTTTTTAATATAAGAAAAAAAGACAACGTTTATCTCAAATGTATTCGGATAACATTTTAAAAAACAATATCCTTTTAATTTATTAATTTTAAATTCATGAAGAATAAATCAATTCTCTGTTATCTTTTACGCAGTTAAGGATGCTTTAATTTACGAGTTCATTTCATTTATTTTTTCAATGCTTTAACAGCCCTCGCCAGACTAATATTAACCCTTTAAAAGGGCCCTTTTTTCTAGTCATATTATGTTAAAATATTTTGAGGTTTGAAATTAGAATAAGAAAAGGGATTCTTTTAGCTTATTAGATAAATTTAATTTGATTAATTAATTAATTTGGTTAATTAATAATTAAGTAAAAAATCAAGACACATCATTTCGTCTGAGATAAAGAACTGAAGCCTCTATGTTTCTGACTTACTAAAAAAATTTGTCTGGACTTATGCCAATCTAGATAATTTCATTCAAAGATTGATAAATTTGGTGGGAAGCATATTTCCCACGGCCCTAGAGAGGGTTAAAGTAGTTCTGTTTTCTGATAAATAAACAAATAGATTGGTATTCTCATTCGATTTCGAGGATATTTTAAAAGAATGTACGAATCGGCAAAACGTGAAGTGGGCCTAAGCCATAATAAAACGAGAGGTTTTCCATTTGATGTTGAAAAAAATCAGCTATAAAAATGAACAAGCTATGAGCAATAGTTATGAAATTATTAACAAAATGGACAACTTTGAATAATTCAAACAATACTATGAACAAGCTGTAAAGTTCATTTTAATAATTAAGTTTTATTTAAAATGCTCCTTTTACCGTAAAAAAGATTCAATAACACATAAGCAATCCATACATTTAAAATAAAAAAAAGCTCCAATCCTTCGGGTCCAATCATTGATCTGATTTCATCAATTTTTATTCCTCTTGAAACTCATAACAAGTAGATATGTCATCAGTGGTGTCTGCCCTCTTTCGCTCTCCAATTCCGAGAGATATAAAGTAAAACTTTGGCAGGTCCCCAGACTCAAGAATTCGATTGATTTCACAAATTTTATTCTGCACTTAATTTCTTTGCTTTAATATGCATATTTATCATACAAGTTTAGTTTAAAATATTGCTTTCATTCGATGCGATTAGATATCGTCAATCAAAGTTGGCTGGTATTACTAAATAAATGCTATTAATTTGGTGGGTGAACAGTTGGTTGTTTAAGGCAGCTAGTAATTATTATATCAGAAGAAAAATTATAATATTTTTCGCATTCTGCTGTTACTCTTCGTATATTAATAGCTCATTACTAATATATGCACATACATATATATTTGTTTAAGATTTTATGAAGTACTTCTTTTTTCCGCATGCAAGCAATAATCCATAGATATGAGTGCGGAACTTATTAACATTCTTTTGAAAATCCATTATTCTAACATAAAAATTAAAAATTTTGTAAAATGAAATTAAATAATATAATGAATTTTCAAGAAATTACGCCATATTAAACGAATTTATGTTTCACAACAATTTTAAAATTTAAATAAAGTTTTATAAAAAAAATCGTAAAAAAATGATGGTGGGTGCACATTTTTCTTTTATTTTTTTTAAATCTCGGGGGGGGGGGAAGGAATTACCTTTGCCCTTCGAAATTTCTTAATTATATCATTACAATCAGAAATTTTCTTAATTAAAATTAAAGAAATGTATCCGTTATTTCCCCTCAAAATAACTATTCGAAATAGTTAAAATACTAAAAATGATGTTATTTTTCGCATTATACATTTTCAAATAATACAAAAAAAAGTGGATGTACTTTTACTCTAAGGAAAAATACGCCATCATTCCGGTCGGCTTTCAACAAAGAAAGACTATGTCACACTAGCAAAAAATGGACGCGAGAAGTTATCCAGTAACTTCGTCTGAGTCTTAACTTTTTTTTTTAATCTAAACCCTCCCCCTCTCAACTGCCACACCGCAACTATAAATAAGGGCTTCCGTTAATTTCCAACTAAAACAATTATCACACGGACACGCACATAAAGGTCCATCCTAAAAAAAATTGAACCAAAAAAAAAAACTTTTTAACCGCTAAAACAAACTAGAGAGGATCCCTTTCTAAAAACACAAACGATCCGAATAGGGGGTGCAAGGAATGTACACAAACCCAGAGAAAGAAACCAGTGGAAATTCAAATAAAATATCAGACGACTCTAACTGAAGAAGTGCTGCGAAAGGAACCACAATTTAGGAAAACTAGGAGATGCTACAGGGGTGCACAAGGTAACATCAAGGGGGTGAAGAAGGGGGGGGGGGTATAAAAAAAGGCTGTCAGGTTGATGGCAATGGTGTAAAATATTTTTTCCACTCTGAGAAAAAAAGTCGTACGGAAGACGGGGATTTTCTTTGTGTTTACCTTAGAAGGTCTTTTAATTAACGAATTTGGTGAGCCGCAAGGCAAAGATGCTGGTGGCTTGTTTTTGTGTTTTATTTTGAAGGTTGATTCCAAAAGAGTTTTTTTTTTTTTTTTCGTGCCCTTTTCTTTTTGTGAAGGTTTTTCACGATCTTTCTTTTACTTCTTGAATACCAGAGGTTGGCTGGAAAAAAGCGAGAATAATAATTAAGTGGTTATGAAAAAGCGTAAATTCGTTGTGACTGGAGGATAATTGTGAAATCAATTTCTTGAATGAAATCGATGACTTGCCTTTCGAAATTTGCGCGAAAATAACACCTTAATTTTATTTTTAAAAAATGCACATAAGAACGATATCAAAGATAAGATGTAGAATGTGAGGATTTTTTTTCCTTATAATATTTTAATACAGAACTTAAAGGGATTGCAACTGCAAAAAATCGTTCAAGGTTGCTAATAAATGACTGAATTTATTTAATTGCAGTTATTTAAAAAATCAATAGAATGAAATATCACAAGTACCTACATAATATTTTTTTTCTGAATAAATCATGCATTTCTTTAAAAGATTGCATATTTATCTTCTTTTTTTGCAATTACTATTTTATAATATTCCACCTTGAAATCAATTTATTGAATATAATTGACGACTGCATTATAAAACTTCAGTGATAAATTACATCTTAGTTGCGTTTAAAAAAAAATGTATATTGGAATTAGATCTAAGATAAGATGAAGAATATGCGAGAATTTTCTTCTTTTCTTTTTGTAAAAATAATTTAATATAAAATTTCAAAGTTTTTTTAGTCACTTTTGCAAAAAATAGTTCAATAATTTTGCTTATAAATAATCATATTTATTTATTGACAGGTTCTTTAAAAAACCAAAAGAAGAAGCAAACGATATCAGTAATATCTACAAAATACTTTTCCTTCAATAATATTTTTTTATTCACATATTTATTTTGAGTTATGAAACCGTTTAGGTATTTAGGTTGTGTTACTACCGCAACAACATTTATTGCAATCAGCTAACAGAATTGATGTACATTACAAATAATTTTTTTGCGAAATATTTAAAGCCAATTGAATTACCTCTCTTAAAAACATATTTATTTCATATGTATTAATGTGCCATCTGCCATACAATGCAATAACATTCTAACATTATTACTAGACTGCATTCGCGATATATTTATACGCACGATTGAGTCATTAATATATATTTTTTAATTTTGAGGTATTTCTGTGCATGGATAGAAAGAAATCGGAAGACAGCAATAATATAAAGATTTACTCACTATTTTCAATTCATTTAACCCTTTGACTGCGGGTTTTTAATGGATGGATTTAAAGTGTTATTGGTATTTGTAGTTAAGAATTTATTGACACTTTTCGTTATTTTTTATATATAACCTTCAGATTTTATAATATAATTGACCTAAAAATGGACCTCAAAATGAAATGAGAAAATTTCATATTGTTACTATCCAACCATTTTAGAGAATTTCTTGTGACAAATAAGCAGAAATATAGATAGACGGAAAACATGTTTTATTTATTTTTATACAACAAATTTCTTTTAATTTGTGAACCATGTACATATGTAGCCGACTGCTAACATATTTTGAATATTGTTTTAAAAGACTAAAAGGAAAAAAGACAAATTCGTTTAACTTTGTGAGCCATGTGAATTTGTAGCAGATTGCTAAATGGTTTGTATATTATTTAAAAGATTATATGAAAGAAAGACAATTTCTTTAAAAATTTGTGAATTATGTACATTTGTAGCAGATTGATAAAATACTTTAAATATTAATTAAAATATATTAATTTTTTCCGTTCAAGAACATTTAAGACATTGGAAGAGAGAAAGAAAAAAAAAATGCTGCAGGAATTATGTAAACAGTTGTCTTAAAATAAATTAAAAAATATTCAAAAAGGAATACAATTTACTCCAGTGACCTTTTCATTGAGAGGATCAACTGTCTGTAATAAATAAAGTGCGGAAGCTAAATTTAAGCTGACACATCTAAAAATGGAGACATTTAAAAATAGCCAATTTAAACACTTACAAATAAAACAAAACACTTCACTTGGCATGTACGTATAAGAAGTGTGGCAGTTGAAGCAAGCCATTATTTTAAAGTTCAAAGATGAAACAGTCTAGAATTTATGAATGAATACTAAATGTGATATAAATCTCTTATTAAGTAAGTTTATATATTCAGATTTACGAAGTTACCTAGCACAAAAGTTTAATTTTTAAGAGATTTTATAATCCACCATTAGAAGTTCATCATGGAAATTCGACAACAAAGTGAAACAGTATATTGTATTCGTATATTCTGCTAGTTAATCATGATTCAAAACCTAATACATTAAGGCTAACCGAATATATTTTATACACAAAATTAACCCTGGCATGGACTCATCATTGTGCGACCCATTAGTGAAAACATGGAATCAATTTAACTACTATCTAAAATTAGTTCACTTTGTTAAGTGCTGCCAAAATAAAGTCAAGCAAGAACTTTCTTTCATAAGATAATTAATATACTTTATAACTGAAATACTCAAGATGTCCAGGTTTAATAGCCAGGTTCTAAACAGTTGGAGAAAGGTATATACTTTCAACTGAAAATATATAAATAATAATACAAAGAATTTTATATATTATGTTGCTTAAATCTTTTTTGAAAAAATAACGAAATCTAAGTTTTTATATAATTCTTTAGACCCACAAGTTATATTTAGTCACATTTTTGATACACTAACATTTAAAAAAGCTTTAAAATAAAAATTAACAAAATTACGAAGCATGAACTACACTTTTTAAAGAAATTTAGATTATTTCAACGGCCATCTCGAAGAAGATCTGCCAACCAAGGCAGACCATAATTTTTCCAACAGTAAATTCACTAGCTCAAAAAGTTAAAAAAATAATTAAGCAACTCATTAAAAGTGTTCATTCTTTCCAGCTGAAAATATACGCTTATCTCTGACGATTTAGGAAATTACAATCTGGGTCACAATTAGAGTGAACACATAACACACTATATAATACTATAAAAATGTCATATTTTAAAGCATATATTTTTACAGGGTTTAACACTAAAAATTTATTCTGGTAATCTTCATTTTCTTTCGCCAACAAAAATTAAACCGTAAAAGAAGATATAAGATAGTTTTATTTTAATAACTTCATGCATATAAATATTCTTTCAAAAAAAAGAGAGGGAAATTGAATTTATAAGTAAATTTTGGAATAAACTGGTCTTCGAAAAATCAATATTTTCCCGAGATAATTTAAATTTTTTTCTGAATACAAAACTCCATTTCATGTAATAATTTAAAAGGTATTATGCATCGATTATTCGTTTTCTTAATGATGAACAAAGAATTATAAAAAGTTATGTGAAGTTATTAGAAAACAATATCGAAATTAAGGAAAAACAGTTCACACTCAAGTGTAGCTCTCGAGCTGAAAATGCTTTCTTTCACCTGTTAAGAAAAGCAGATGAAAAGATTCACTGAGACTCGTCAATTTAAAATAACCACAAATCGGAATCAGAAAATAGCTATTCCTGTTTAAATGGGGTCGCGATTTCTTTCTTTTAACCACAAAGTTCTCTAATGAAATTAGAACTTAAGATGGTTTCTTTTGATTATATCGTATACTTTTAAAATAATGCAGGAAGTTTTTTTTTCGTACGTGTTTAGTTCTCAATATTGTCAAAAGAATGGAACGTGCTTTTCAGTTCACCTCTTTTTTGACTGAATGAATTCTAATTTTTATACAAATCGACAATTTTTATGTTAAGACCATACATTAAATCTCAGGTTTATTTAGCTTTTTGTAAGTCTTAAAGCATAATGATCACTTATATACACATACAAACAAACAGTGCACCCGCAGATGTATTCAATCCATCATTCGACAACTATGAGAATTTTACATGCATTAAAATTTACTGAACCAAACTAAAATTTATTGATCTTGAATTTATTAACTATCATATTTACATACATAGAGGAATGACAGATAAATTTTAATTATACTTAGATTTCGTTTAAAATTAAACATAAATCTAAATACGAAATTTCAGAAAGTAATAAGAATTTAATTAATTAGCTGAACTTATGAATTCCTTGTTATCATTAAGTATCATATTATATTTTTTATTCTTTAATAACTATATCTTAAAAATTAATTCAATTATTGTTTTAAAATAATAAAAAAAACATACAAATTTCAAAAACGTAATAAGCTAATGCTCCTAGCTTTTTTAATTTCTCGTTTATAAAGTACAGAGTAAGTATAATAATCGTCAAAAAATTCGAACTCGTGATTTGAAGATAAATTTAAATGAATATTCAAGTTTCAGATCTCCCTGAGTTCAAAAAGCATTATATTAGCCCATACATCCCTCTGTCTAGATATAACATAGAATAACTCAAAAAAGTTTTCAACTAGACGACTATAATTTGGTATATGGAATTAGAGCCAATTTTGTAAACTTTTATCAAATTCTGAACGAAATTCACTTCAAGTCTGGCTGGCTGGATGTTTGTTCGAATACAAGCGAATTTCCACAACTACAAAACGAAAAATTTAGTCAGACAAAATTTGATACACAGATTTAGTATCTAAAATATAGATACTAATTAAAGTTCGAACCAAATCCGTCAAACGATTACGATTGATTGTCTATCGATTTGTTTGCTTGCATGTGAACACAATAACTCATAAACGCACTGATTTAAATAAATGAAATTTGATATGTTTTTTTTTAATTATAATTGTAATTTTTGGAGTCATTCGGCATCATAATTTTAGTTTTTGGAGTCATTGATCCTAGTTTTTGGAATCATTGATTGTAGTTTTTGGAGTCACTGATTGTAGTTTTTGGAGTCACTGATTGTAGTTTTTGGAGTCACTGACTATAATTGTAGTTTTTGGAGTCATTCGGCTAGCAAAAAGAGGCCCAAAATACATATTTTTACAAAAAATCAGTAAAAATTCTAGATTTGTGCCTAAGATCTATATTTTGTTACTATCATTTACTAATACCATGTAAGGTATTCGCAACCTTACAAAGTGATCCACAATTTTATACAGAGAAAAGGGAAAAAGATGTGATCGTATAATACGCGAGACATTTGCGGGTAGATCACTCCTTTATTTATTTATTTATGATCTTGATAGATTGACAGATATAATTCCAGGAATGATTAGAATTTTTTTATTTAATGATTACAACAATTTCACTATGCCTACTTCATATAAGAGAAGTCAAAAAATCTTAATAAATCCTATTTTATTGTAATAAATTTAAAATAAATCTCTGAGGCAATAAAATATCGAGACTCTTATTCATCTACTTAACTCATTATATCTCTCGGCTATGACAAGAAGACATAATTTGTCATTCAAAAGAATTCTGACAGGAACGCGAAAACAACAGTGCCTCAGTTATAAGTTTTATTTAAAAAAAACCATACTTCTGAAACGAAATGATTTTGTTTTTTAAAACGCATGGTGCAACACGATCCATCTTTAACGAGATAAGACAAATACTGGTTGGGGAGGGGGGCGGATAATTTTTTTGAGAAGGGAGGGGGTGGGGAGGACTCACGATAAAACTAATAAAGAGCTCCTTTGACCTATCTCATCTCGTTTCCTAAGACATACAAACTGCTTTGTCATTTAGGGAGCAAAATATAGTCTCAAGGAATGAGCGTCGCAAATAAAAAGAAAGAAAGCATTTTAAATGAACTCCGACGAAGCCGTTATGCACGTTTATGCGGAGTCACCTGCCAGCTCTAAAAATAGTGTTTTCAAAATGTAAGAATCTATATTTATAGATATAAAAGATGCACAAAATAAAAGACGGGAGAAAACAACTGCTTTACAAACCAACTTTTAAAAATGGATGATGTCGTAAATAGAATATTTGGTTGCCCTCCAATATTGTGAAGTTTTTCTTTCTCTCTCTCTCGCACCAAATGCATCCTTATTTTCGGTGTGGCGTTTATTTAAGAATCATTTTGGCCTTCTGACGCCATCGCTTGCCCACCGCCATCATCTGTGAATGACAGTTTTTGATTTGTTCGAAAGAAATTCAAGGAACAAATTGCCAAGAAAATATCCGAAGCATTAAAATGAAGATAAGTATAGATGCTAGCTTTAGAACTCATATAATGATAATATATTGCGGAAATTTCATTCAAATATCTCTTTGACTTTGGGAAATTTTGCTCCTTTAAATTAAATGCTAAGATGTCCAAAACGTGTTGATACACAAATGGAAAACAGATAATACAAATATGATACCAACAATTGTCCACCGTCATTATCTTTGAATGACAATTTTTGATTTGTCCAAAAGAAGTTTAAAGAAAAATTGCCACTAAAATATCCGAAACGTTAAAGTGAAGATAAGGATAGGTGCTAGCTTTAGAACTCAAACAATGCAGAGATTTCATTCAAATATCTATATATTTCTCTTTGATTGTCTCGAAGCTTTTTCCCTTAAATGATGCTGATACTAAAATGTCTAAAACTTGATAGAAAAATGGAAAATATCTGATACCAATAGAACAGCATGGCTTGTTCATATCCTCATCTGTGAACGACAGCTTTTGATTTGTTCACTTTTGATTTGTTCAAAAGAAATTGCTACGTAAATATCCGAAACGTTAAAATAGGGATAAATATAGGTACTCGCTTTAAAACAAGTAGAAAGATAATATAAAGCATAAATTTCATTCAAATATCTATAAATTTCTCTTTGACTGTCTGGAACTTTGCTCCCTTAAACGATGCTGAAACTAAGATGTTGTACATAACTTGTTCATAAAGACAAATGGAAAACATCCGATACCTATAAGACATGAGCATCATCTATGAATGAGTTTTTGATTTGTTCTAAACACTTTAAGGAAAAATCGCTAAGCAAATGTCCGAAACGTTAAAATGAAGATAAGTATAGCTGCTGACTTTAGAGTTCCTACAATGCAGAGATATCATTCAAATGTTTTAAAATTTCTCTTTAATTGTCGATGAGTTCACTCCCTTAAATGATGTTGATACTAAGAGGCCCAAAATATATTGATACAATAAATGGAAAATATCTGATACCAATATGATATCATCGCTTGCCAAATCATCATCTTTGAATGACAGCGTCTGATTTGTTCGACAGACATTGTGGAGGAAATCAAAAATGACAATTTTCAAATATGGCAATCTAAGAAACAAAATAAAAATATCCCTCATTTAGCCAATTTAATAATCTTTAATTCATTGTAATATATGTGAAGGACAGCTAAAAACTAGTTTATTATAAATATATTTTGTTTAAGTGGCAAGATACAGTTATTATTTTATCAAATAGGAAATCCACTGCCAAAAATAATATTAATATTTGTATAAAATGTTTCGTTCCGTTAACAACAAAAGCAAATGCGTTCCAATAATCCGAATTAAATAAAAATCTTAAAAAAATTACTTTTTCTGTGTAATAAAATCAAGTATCAGAAGATGCAAAAAAGATAAAGCCGACTCTTTTTTATGTAGATATGCAATTTATTTAATTTCTTTAAAATATTTCACAATTTTCATTTGCGATTTCGATATAAATATATGTACTATTAAAAAAGCCTGTTAATCAAATTATTGTATCAACAGTTATTTTTCATTGTATTGTTAAAAAAATCAGACGCCTTGTCAGAAAAAATTTCTAGATTTAAAATTTTATGTTTTATAATATAATAAATTTGATTTTCCTTAAAAAAATTAAATAATCAAAGTTAAAATATCGAATTTTAATAAAAAAAATTTAAATATCAAATTAAAAATTAAGATAATTTAACTACCAAATTAAAACTTAATCCAAAACACAATTAAATGAATATATTAGACTTATTGTCAATGTAATTTTATTTTGAAAATTAATTTATACAATTAAAAGATTCCACGGTCAATTCAGGAATCTCTTTTCTAATTACAAAATACAACATTTAATCGATGTAATAAACTCTATTTAATCAGTATGAAATGAAACACATCATTCAAACGATGTAATAAACTCTATTTAATCAGTATGAAATGAAACACATCATTCAAACGATGTAATAAACTCTATTTAATCAGTATGAAATGAAACACATCGTTCAAACGACGTAATAAACTCTATTTAATCAGTATGAAATGAAACACATCATTCAAACGATGTAATAAACTCTATTTAATCAGTATGAAATGAAACACATCGTTCAAACGATGTAATAAACATTATTTAATCAGTATGAAATGAAGCACATCATTCAAACGATGTAATACACTTTATTTAATCAGTATGAAATGAAACACATAATTTAATCGATGTATTAAGTAGTATGAAATGAAACACATTATTTAATTGATGTATTAAGTAGTATAAAATGAAATACATCATTCAAACGATATAATAAACGCTACTTAATCAGCATAAAAATCTTTCCTGAATTTCCGTATCTACTCTATCTGAAACTACGCGTATTGGCGGAAGTAAAATTGTTTCCAAATGTACATTAAAAGCAGATCCATTTTTTTCACGAATTTCCAACCTCTGGCATGGAGCTCTATCGGGAGTTTATATTTAGTTTCGGAAGACGCCGATGTTACCAAATCAGCATCCTCTCGGGAGAGGGGGACTGGAGGGGGTTGTCTAGGGAGAAAAAATTAATAGCGGGTATAATTTCAGCTAAGCAAATCCAAAAACGTCAGCCCACCTCACGTAACCCGCCTAAGCAGAATAAAATATAATATTTTCTTGGCAGGGATTGTCTTGAAGGATTTTTAATGTGGGCTAATGTACGGATGCTCAAGGGAGCAATGCTGATTGCCTTTAGGTGAAAAGTGAGTTAAGCTTCTGCCGGGTATTACAAGGCGGATGTCTTATTCAGCTGTTGCTCTTTATTTAAGCGGGGGAGGGGGGGGGAATGCAGCCGGGAGTCGAAAATTCGCTGCAAACTTATTTATTTGGTTATGATTCGATTGCTTATGCGGTTATTTCCATTGTTTACAATATTTGTAACATTGTTTTCATTGTGTCTTCTATTTAAGGAAAAAACAAACAGGGCGGAATATTATTACAGTCATATTTATACGATTAGAATACGATTGTTAATGTAATTATAAACACCATTTTAAGATTTCTAGCATTATTTTCACCATTTCTTCTGTTTAGCCCCTTGAATGTTTTTTTTTAATTCTCTAAATAGATTAAAGAGATATAGATAGCTTGGGGAAGATGTCGTTTTACTGATTCAATTAACAATATGTAGAACATTTGAAGTGTTAGTAGGTTACGTGTAGTATTCATTATATACTAAATGATCTGATCTTAGTTTATAAGCTTGAGAAGCGATAATAATTCAATACCCGTATGTATAAAGAAAGTGTAAGTTGTAAAGGGAATCTAATGTGAATGAAACCTTTAATTATTTTTTAAATTTGAAAAATATTTAGGAAGTTTTGATTTAAGGTAGCAAGCACACTAATGTTGTATCAATGATTAATTGCAAATAATAAATGCAAATAATTCACTGGAATAATCATAATGTTATTATGAATCAATCACTACGTTACGTCGTAATTATATAGTTTTTATTTAACTTGATTTGTTTCATGCTTGCGAAGTGCACATTATTTAAAAGATAACTCAAAAACGCTATGAGCTAGATGGTTGAAATTTGGTATACGGCCTTTACACCAAATCTGTAGATTTCTATCAAATTTTAAGTAAAATCTGTTCAGAAGAAGTCCCTCTGTCTGGCTGTTCGAATATAAGTTAAAACGATAATTACAAATCGAAGAGAGCCATATAGATAAAATTCGGCACACAGATTTAACATCTATAGAACAGACACTTGCCAAATTTTGAGCCAAATCCATAAACGCGCTGACAGTCTATCGGTCTGTATTTTTAGAAACATGTAAACGAGATAATTCAAAAACGCAATATATAAAATATATTAAATGAAAGTATGAGATTTTGTGACTACAAGCGCAGTTTTGTGACAAAGTTTTGTTTCAGTTGGCTGGGAAAAACTTGTCTATAGTATAAATTTGATTTTCGGATACTATTAACCGCATGCCAAGGATTAATCGCCAAAACACTCGCCAAGGATGACAAAATAGATTCAGTAAAAGCGCTAAATTCACATGAAAAAATATTTCGTAACTGTTGTACGACAGTGCCATGCTAGGCGTTCTCTGGCATGACAAATTTATCAGAAAATATGCTAGAAAGTTTTGGGAGACTACTTCGGCTGGTTTTTATTTCAGTATTTTCATGAGAACAGGTATATCTCAAAATAAACATTTTAGAGTTGCTTCCTAATTACATAATTACATCTTTTTTTATGGCGAATATTTACCAACTACCAATACGCGGAATTTTAATTTTTGTATAATTAGAATCTATTATCTCCTATCTTAGTTTCATTGATTACACTCTTTGAGTTTTTTGTTTGTTTTTTTATTATGCTATCGCTTTCAACACTGTCTACTCTCCGTACAGAGAATTTAACAGATTCCGCCCAATTTCCACCATCTCAGGAGCTCACAAACCTGTTCATGCTATCACCATTTATTGTTTTAATTAACCGTCCATTCAAATTATTATTACCATAGAGTAATATCTTCAGTAAATTATATATTCACATACTCTCAGATATTATATGTATACAATTATAATTGAAAGAGCATTTAATAACCCATCAGTGCATGCAAACAGCATATTCAACAAGACCGGTCTAAAACCTTCACCCCCGGAGCGTCAAATAAATGCTTATCATAAATGGCCAGGAACGATTTTAATTGCGGGACCACCAAAGTAGCAACAATGTTTCAAAGGCCAATAAAAACGTCTATTGCTCAAAGACTATCATAAGCTGTATAAACGAATAGGAAAAATTTTCATACGTCATTAAAGCGATAAATTATTACTAAATTAATCGCATTAAATGACGCTGGGTTGTATGACGTAATATATATCATGTCAAATTACATTAAATAATATTTAACTAAATGAATGCATCTGAAAAGAGAGAACTATTACATACTACTTGAATTATATGCATTTTCTATACAAATAGTGATTTAATACATCGGCAAGAGTTGTCAACCATCAGACAAACCTGCATATAAATTGGATTCAATACAAAGATGTACGGAAGAAGCAATTATAAAAAGAATGCTATGCTAGATGACCAATTTAAATACTTTATGTATTTTATAATAGAAAGATATTTATATATATTTCTAGTACAAGATGAATTGTTTTTAAAAACTTTATAAAATATTTATATATATATTTTTCAATTTTTGTATAAAATAGATTGGGAAAAACATCAATGAAACAAAGTTATTTCAATTAAAAATTTTTTTTAGAAATCCGAAAATATGCATTTTTTTTTTTTTTTTTTTGCTAAAACAAAAATAAAACAAACAAAATTAATTCAGAAGTTTATAAAATGATTATTAGTTCAAAAATTTACATATAACCTAAGAACTATATAACATAGAGTCTGAACTTAGAAACATGTCAGATTTCTACCACATTTTGCAATTTTTTGGGATTTTATATATAACATAAGATTTCCACTTTTTTTCCAGGTTATGAAATATTAAAACAATTTTTAATCATTTTCAATGAATTTATTAATTATTTTGTGGTTCAGGAACCAATGCATATATTACGAAAATATTACCGAATAACAAAAATATTACGAATAAACGAAATTTGAACCAAAAATATTCTTCGGTTATGAATTTATAAGAATTTTTTCAGAAAGATTTCATTAAAATATAATATTTGAGAAAATACATCATTAATAGATGAAAATACATCATTAAAAGATTAACTATAATATTAGCAGGTAAGATTATATTTATAAAACACACAAATCAATGCAACTTTCCAAAGAATGAACGCAGACAAAAAATTCAAACAGAAAATTACAAAAAATTATTGAATAAAAATATTTGACATTTTTTTTCAAACATCGATTTTTTTAGCGTAGTTATCTAACAAAACTAATTTTTATTCATTAACTTTGATCTGCAGAATAGAGGCTATATTAAATGGTAGTTATATCAAA